>NC_091780.1:227581-555081 GCF_029378745.1 Bos indicus | reverse complement strand
TGCATGGGCAGGCAGGATCTTTACCCCTAGCACCACCTGGAAAGCCCCAGTGAATGCTGACAACTAGAAATGCAGAAAATAAGGGCTGCTCCTAAGTTAAACTGGAAGAGCAGCAAGCACAGGTTGTAAAGAGGAAAACACATGATGAGCAACAACAGGGCCAACAGAAACAAGCAGGGATGCTTTCACCCACATAAAGAAAATTTCTGTGCCATTCAGAAGAGGAGCCCATCAGCCCTTGGAGGGACAGTTGGAACCAGAATAAAAACCGAGGCCACGGTCAGCAGTGCCCACCACACGGCCTGGGTGGTGTGGTGTCACTCACTGGGCTTCCTGCATCCCCAGAGCTGCTGGCCATAACCTCTCTGAGTGCCAGTCCGGGCAGCATCCCGGTGTGAGCTAAGGTATCACTGCTCTCCTTCCAGTGCTGCTGTGGGGTCCTCTGTGGGCGGCCACCCTCATCCCCTGCCTTGCCACCCGCTGGGGCCCGGCTGTCCCCCTGGGATCTTTTCAGGCCTTGAGCTTGGGTGTTCCCAGCCCTCTGCCACTTGGGACTGGGATGTGACTCAGGACTTGGCCTTGAGATGTTAAGGAGACCGTGAATCTGGAAGGACACCGCCCTGGGGCCCATGAGAAAGCAGGAGAGCAAAGCCCCCATGGCGAGGAAGCAGAGCTGGGGAACGTGCCCACAGGCTCCACTGCGTCCTGCACAAGTGCCTCTTCTTTGCCTCTCGTTTGCCTGAAACAGAGCCCAGCTGCTGCTGCTCCGCAGGTGATTCCTAAAGATGTACCTCCTGCAAGAGCTATTGTCCTGCTGCTCTGGGCTGCCTGAATGTGCTCAGGAGCATCAGACAAGTGGAGCTGCCACACCACATACTTCAGGAGGGGTCCTGATACTGGGGAAGGGTTGGAGGGTGGGGGAGGGTCTGAGGGTGGGGGAGGACCTGATGCTGGACTAGGGTCTAGTGCTGGACTAGAGCCTGATGCTGGACTAGGGTCTGATGCTGGGGGAGGGTCTGATGCTAGGGGAAGGTCTGGTGCTGGACGAGAGCCTGATGCTGGAGGAGGGTCTGATGCTGGACTAGGGCCTGATGAGTTGAAGAGTTGAATTATATGCTTTATATGCTCTTTTGTCGCTTCAACCATTATCCTTCAACATATATACTGATTCCAAATACCTTGCTTCCCTTTTTCCTGATTTTGTTACCGCCTTTTTATACAACCTAGATGAAGAATTATATACTCTCTTTTCACAGACTCAAGCTTTAATTCGCTCACGTACAGAACCTTTCTTTATTGCACATATATGTGCTCATTCAGGTTTACCTGGCCCTCTGGTCACAAGAAATGATGCTGTTGACAGGCTCACAGCTCCCATTTTTACATCTGCCAATGATGAACATGCTAATCTTCATACCAATGCTAACAGATTGCACTCTAAATACCATATTCCTCTCACTGAAACACGACATATTATTAAAACCTGTGATGTCTGCGCCCCTCTGCACTTACGAACTACGATTTCAGGAGTTAATCTCCAGGGGCAACAACCTAATTCCCTTTAGCAATCTGACTTCACCCACTGCTCCTTAAAGAAAATTTTCTTTACTTTTTGTCTCAATAGATATATTTTCCAACTTTATCTGGACAGTACCTGTCTCTTCAGAATCCAATAAACACGCCATTCCCACACTCTTACTCACCTTCCCCATTATGGGGATTCCTTCTGTCTTGAAAACAGACAATGGACCTGCATTCACCTCACATTCATTTCATTCATTTTTATCAGAATGGAACATAACACACATTACAGGAATACCCTATAATCCTCAGGGGCAAGCCATTATTGAAAGAGCCCACTGCACCCTAAAACTCATTTGTTAAAACAGAAAGGGGGAATATGGAAGAGGAGATACACCAATATAGTATAAGCAATTTAATCAGTGGCTGCCAGGAATCTTACGACTCCTAGGCAAGGGTTATGGTCTTGTCATTGCAGATGGAGAGGAAATCTGGGTTCCCCTTCACCATGTCTGCTACCGAGAAAGACCCCAAGACCGGACTCCCTTGGGAAGTGATGAAGTTGATGCAAAGGGTCTCATCAATGACCATGGAGGAGCCAATGAGGAAACGCCATTGTCTGAATCCTTACCCGACATGGGCTCAAGTGAAAACATGACTCGTCAGGCTGAGCAGACACTGAAGAGTACAGGAACTCCTATGACTCCAGATAAGCTGTTTCTGGCAATGTAAACTGTTCTGAAGAGCAGGAGGAACATTATAATTGCTCCTGGTTTAATAGATCAAGCATTGGAGGCTTTCATAAATCTAAGACAAGTTTCTCGACTGATAAGGACATATTGCTGAATTGGTATAATGGGGGCTTATCACCCCCATGACCCAGGATTGTCGTCCCCATTGTGGGGCCAGAGCAATGGCACATTTGGAAAATTCCAGCAGTCTTAGAGCACTTCACTAGTATTTATGGGACTATGGGTGTGTTTCGTCCTTCTAATTATACCTTCCTATATAATAGTACTGGCTATATTCAATCATGTTTTCACCTTCCATACTTGTTTATTGTAGGGCATTTTGATATTGACTTATCAGCCAAGATTGTCAATTGTACTGCATGTGCATTGTATACCTGCCTTAATCACACCATTTCATATCACAATGCTAGCATTGCGCTAGTTAAACAAAGATCTGAGTTATGGCTTCCCATAAACTTAATTGAGCCTTGGACTGATTCTATATTTCTTTCTGTATTGTTGAAAACTAGGCTTAGGCGATCTAAGCGCATCATTGGGTGGATTATTGCAGGCATCTTAAGCCTTATCTCCATTGTGACTGTAGGAACTTTGTCTGGTATGGCTTTACATAATTCTATACAAAATCATGATTTTATCACTGCTTGGCACAAAGACTCTCATGATCTGTGGACTCACAAGCTCAAATAGATCAGCAATTACAAACACGAATTAATGAGTTACAAACTGTGGTTATCTACTTAGGAGATCAAATGCAGCAACTGACTTTCCAAACACGTATACGCTGTCACTGGAATTTTACTTCTTTTTGTCTGACTAACATGCCCTATAATAGCACTGAATATCCTTGGAATAAGGTTAAGACGCATTTGCAGGATCCCACAAGTAAGTAAAGTTTAGACATCAATTTGTTGAAACAACAACTTGCTAATTTTCAAGTTAGAGTACCTAGAGAATTGTATAGCACTCAATTCTATGATACTTTAACCAAAACCCTATCGTCTCTAGACCCTAGAGCTTGGCTTTCAGGAAGCAATATTTTTATATATGTATTAATCACCCTGCTCTTTTTGTCCTTGATTATGGGATATAGAAGTATCTACTCAAGACTCCATGCCTCCTACAATGGAGTCCAACTAGCTGCTGTCGTGCTTAATTTAAAAACAAAAGGAGGATATGTTGGGAAGAGTAGTGCAAAATAGCCATAAAAGGAGAAAGTCCTTGGGAAAATGGCGAAGGGCCAGAAGTACTCGGCTTTGCACTATGGACAGAAAGACATCTCCTGCCTTTGGTTATACTCGGCGCCAAGAGTTAATAATAAATAGGGATGTTACTTGTGACAGCGGGTTGTGGGAGAAGCCCATGAGTCATTTAGAGCACGCTGTCCTTGAAATGTTTCTACTGATTATGTGTTAACTCCGTATGCGCTCTGCTGGCCGCATACTTTAAGCTCTTTGTTTCTGCTTCTATAAAAAAGCTTGACTGCAGAAATAAACTTGTCAGTCCTTGCAAGAGACTGTCCAAGTGTCCTTTCAGGTTCTTCGCTTCCAAGTCCCGGGGAGAAAATCCCCAACAATAATAAATATTGCACCATGACCTGAATACATCTCTTGCTGGCTTTTTTAATGTGCCGCTGAAAAAGTTATATTTTCACTTATACAATTCAGAATGGCTATGTCATCACAATCTAAAAATGTACACATAGGTCCATTCTTTAAACATGTTTACAAACAGGTAAAAAGAGGATTTACATAAAAATAAGGCCTTTGTCAGAGCTGCACTACCCTGTCTGTCTCGGAAGTGGCACCTTCACTGGCCAGCTCCATGGCTTCGCAGCGGGTGCAGGGCATAGCAATTGGTTCCCGAAGAGTCTCTCCGGAGAGGAGGGATCCGGGTTCACAGAGAATAGGTTACAGGAGAGATTTTCATCATCTGCTAGTCATCCTTTCAGCCCAAATTTCATTAGAAGCTCACATTTGACAACCAGTATGTTTAAATCACTTCACGCTGCAGACAAAAAGCATTTCTTGCTAGAAAAAGTACAATTTAGGCCAGTCGTTAAAATCCAACAATTGGTTGAAATAAGTTTGCTTACCTCAGAGTGATTGTTGGAGACCTTGGTTACATCATGCACACCGTGTCATGATTTTACAATCGCAGGAAAACCCCATCTCTCATTGTTTAACATTTAACAATTAAACAATGATAATTACAATAAATACATCATTTACAAAAGCCCTATATTTGTTCATAGGCTGTATACAGACAAGCACTACAGTACATTCATTTGAAAGACTGAAATCAGGTATCAGAACATGAATTGATCTGAAAGGATATTCATAGCCTGAATATACAAGAAAAAGTAAGGAATTATATAAATGAAGTCATAAGTTTACATAAATATAAGAAACATTAAATCCTAAAATATTTTCTCTATGGTATTCATGAATTTTTCACTAATCAAAAACCCTGTAATAAAATATCTTCGGGTCCATGTAACAGGTATTAACACAGTAAAGATTTCGTTGAGTTCAAGATGTAGTCTTTTGTATAATCATCTGGAGAATTAATGCAGGTAAACTGGAAACAAACACACGGATGAATCAGTCCTGGGATGGCAGGTGGTGCCCAAGCCCCTGCCCCTCCAGACACCCCTCCACCCCATTCGGGGCTTCAGCTACTTTGAGAATTCAGAGAAACATGGAGGACCAAGCAGATCAAGGAGAGAACTCTGTGGCTGACTTTATTCTGACATATAGCTAAAAGCTGCTGGTAAAAAAAAAAAAAAAAAACAAACTCAAAAGCCCAATCCAGCTTTCTAGCTGAGACGTGAACAGGACAGAGCAGACAGCCTCCTGACCTCAGAGTGGCTCAAGAAGGGCTGGGCCCCAGGGCCAGACCCACCAGAGGACCACCCAGAGCAGCACCTGCAAGGGAGGGTGGCCCTTCAGCAGGGGTGGCCCCAGATGCTGGTGCACTTCTGTGTGAAATGCTGGCCTCCACACGGAGAGGCCCAGGGCATGGCAGCCTGGTGAACCCTGACTCTCTGGGCCCTGCTCCCTCAGAGAACGTGCACGCAGGGCGTGGGCAGGGTCACCGCCGCTGTGGGAGGGAAACCCGTGCACACTGATGCGAGGGAGCCTCTGCTTTACTCTCACCACTCCGGCGGCAGAGGGGAACCAGGGTTACGTTCTCTGCTGCTGAGGGCTCTCCCAGGCCAATCTCCGGAGACCCACTGACACTCCACTCCCCGGGGCATGGGTTCCATGCCCCCGAGGGACCAGGCTGGCCTGTACTCACCTTGAAGCTCAGCAGGAGCAAGTCCTGACTGTAGCGGAATCCAGCCTCTGTGTTTCCGCCACGCTGCCCTGTCCCACGAATGTGGGAGGAAGCGTGCAAACACAGAGTGCGGTTAGTCGTGCAACGCCATACAGGGCACGAGGACACACATGCTCACACCCACAGTGACGCCCACTCTTACTGAGGGTCTGGGGAAACTTCTAGAAGGTGGATGAGCCAGAGAGAGCGAGCCAGTGGGCTGCCACGTGGTGGTCCCTGCCATCCGAGGGGGGAAGGCGGTCACACTGGAGCAACAACGGCACGTTCAATGAAAGAAACGCCGTCATGGGGACAGCTACTCCTGGTGAGCAGCTGCCAGTCTCTCCTTAGACCTACGGATTCACAGAGCTCCAGATTCACAGATTCAACACAGTCTATTGTTACTCAGTTTTACACTTATTTCATTCCCTCAGCTGCCAGTTTTGCGGGAAGAGGTACGAGATGACAAGACCACCATCAAATGTGAAACCTTGAGATCAGAGGAGATCAGGTGCTTTCAGGGTGGTATGGCCAGAGATGGAGACGGAGGCGGCTGCTGCGGGGTGCCCTAAGAGCCTTTCCCTGCGCCTGCCTTTAGCTGTGCCTCCCTTTCACTCTGAACTGCCAGTAGGGCCAGGCAGCCACACCTCTCCTCTGGGGGCGCACACTGTACTTGAGCCACACGACCTGGGACCGGAATCTGGCCTGCTGACGCCACCATGCCCTCTAGCACCGCAACCCCAGGCCAGCAACAGCTGGGATCCCCCAGGGACTGGGCCAGCAGGCGTGCATGCGGGGCCTGTGGGGTAGGCTGAGGGGCCCTGAGGTTTGGGTGCCCTCCCATCCGGGGCCTCTACAGGCCTGGCTCTGCTCCCTCGTCTGCCGAGCGGGGCCGCCCTCCATCCCGTTCACTTCTCAGGGCCACACCAACACGGAGGTGTCTGGCTTCGGGGCCTGAAGCCGCCCGCACCTCTGCGGCCCACAGGCCTCTGAGCCTCCTGCGGGCCCAGGCGCAGCCCAGCCTGGGCCCTGAGCACCCATCTTGCCCAGCACCTGCCCAGTGCCCAAACCCACTGGGAGCCACGAGGCGCAGTGGACCGGAGCGCTTCAGTCCCGCCCCTTCACCCTACCGAGGCACCCCCTTGCCCCCACCAAGCACTCGACCTTCCTGAGAAAGTAGAGGAGCCTCAGGCAGGCACACGGACAGACACACAGACACTCGCACGCACCCACACGAAGGGAGACAGCCTGCCGGCTCAAGCTCCTCAGCCAGAGCCATAGCACCGTTGAGAGGTTGGGGCCAGAGGAACGGATGGGCGGCTGGGTTTCTGGAAAGACAGAGGCAGAAATACATGAAGTTTCCGAGACAGACTCCAAGATGGTGAGAGGGAGATACAGACACACATACACCACACATACACCACACACACACACACACACACACACACACACACACTTGAGTGTGATCCTTGGAAATACTTCTGTTCATAGTTGCTGGGTTGAGCCCAACTTTTCTATGACCCATGGACTGCGGCCCATCAGCCTCCTCTGTCCGTGGCATTTCCCAGGCAAGAATACTGGAGTGGGTTGCCGTTTCCTTCTCCAGGGGATCTTCCCGACCCAGCAATCAAACCCGAGTCTCCTGCTGGCGGATGCCTTGCCATCTGAACCAGGATACTGCTAATTCCCTAGGCAAAATACAACAAAAAGAGCTCGTGTTCTACTAAGTGGAAAAATGATTTAAGAATCATAAGGTGTCCTTTGTTGGTATCTTTGAATCTTTATTTAGTTTTTGTTGGTTTTTACTATTAAGGCTACTTGAACAAGGCAAGGGAGAAACCCCAGAATTGAAAAGCAATTGACTTTTTTGAAAGAAACATGTGCAGGTTAAGCTCTCTTTATTTTTGAGAGATGGTTAAATGCAAAATTTTTATTCAACACATATGACTTTTGTGAACTTTCTTTCAAATCTCCATGATGAATCCCTAAGGCCTCCAGGAAGAAAGGAGTAGAGAGGGAGACAAAAAGAGCAACCTTCCCCCTTGGTGCGATCTCAACCAGCTGCTTAGTTCCTTCATCTCATGGACTACGATCTGGGCTTATCTGGTTTGTCTGATTCTTGTTTCGGGGACCGTTTCTAGTCACAAGGCTGTAAACAGTGGGCAGCGGGAAGCCCTTCTTTCCATTCCACATGAGATCCAGTGGACAATCCAGTCCCTGCCCACTGCATTGAGTGTGCAGCAACAATATCAACGGTGATGCTGGTTAACAATGCATATTCGTGGAATCCACTCCATTCGCTACTGACTGTTTGTGGTGGTGGTCTGGAACCTATACCTGGAAACTTTCTTGATGATTGCAAATCACACCAAAGTCTGAGGATGATGGAAGATCTTCACATTTCTGGAAGAGCCACACCCCAACCGAAGGAACCACAAGACTTGCCTGAAATGGTAAAGGTATAAGTATTGGACTAAATGTTGGAAGGTCTCCACCTTGGCTATGTAAGTCAAACGATCTTTTTTGAAATGAAAATGGATCATACTGAACGTTCACATTCTTCTAGAGCATTGTGAAAACCGTAAATGGTAGAAATCTGCTGTACGAGTTCCTTGAAAGCAAGAACCTATATTGATGGATATGTCTTAATGCCTTAGATTGTGCCTTGAATATAGTGTACACATCAACCCAGGAAAGGAAAGAATTGAATCGCCAAATATACAAAGAGATCAAAAGTGCCGAGCCAAGTGACACCTTGAGGCTTCCAAGAAGCCTTTTGTCTTTCACACACTAAATAAATACTGAGCACCTACGATGAGCTAGGAGGCATGTAATAAGTTTCTGGAAATAGAATGCGGAGAGAAGACACAGAGTTCCTTCTTTCACTGAGACGAATCTAATGATAAATCTCAGGCAGATACTTTGAGAACTTATAGAGGGGCCTCTTCCCTCACCAAAACCTGGGTGTCAGGCAAGACTTCTCAGAGTAACAATTGAGTTGAGATCCATAGGTTGAACCTACGTAAACCAGGGATGAGATGCAGGAAGAAGTTCAGGCAGGGAAAATAGCATCTTGGAAGGCTATGTGACCAGGGAAACTTAGGACATTCAAGAAATGAAAAATGCCCTATGGGATGGAAGCCAAAGAGTGCAGAGGGCATTCCAATGTAAAGACATCAGAGAAGAACGTGAGGAGCAAGCATGAAGGGAATTGGTCCTATATTCAATATGATGGGAAAATACAAGAGCAGTTGGAGCAGGGAGGTGATAGAATTGCATCTGCATTTCCAAAAGGTCATCTTGCTCCACATCACTAATGATTGGAGAGACCTAACTCCAAACTACAAGGAGGGACCACTTCACATGAGTCCGATTGGGCCTCATTGCAATGTCTGTCAATAACAAATGCTGGAGAAGATGTGGAGCAAAGGGAACTCTCCTTCAAGGTGAGTAGGAATGGGAGTTGCTACAGCCAGTATGGAAAAGAGTATGGAGGTTCCTGAAGTAACTAAAACTAAACGTAGCCTATGGTTCAGCAGTCCCACTCCCAGGCATAGATCCACCCAAAATATAAGTCAACAAGATAGATGCCCCATTTGGGCACTTATATCTGTGCGTGCACGCGCGTGGGAACGCGCGATGGATGGCCTCCGAGCCTGGGGGTGGGGCGGGGGCGGGGGCTGGGGCTGGGGCTGGAGCCGGTGCAGCCCCTGGGATTGCCTGAGGACGCCAAGGGAGCCCAAGACGGAGACGGGACGACCTGTGGTCTGGTTTCCTGGAAGCCGAATGCGAATGCGGAGGGGCTCGCGGGCCGCAGGGAGGCAACCCAGGTCTGCAGCGGGAGTCGGGGCCCAGGCCACTCAATCCCCCGGCCCCGGGAGGGGCTGGGGCTGCGAGGGCCCGAGAATTGGGACGCGGGGCGGGGGCTAAAGGACCTCTTCTGGTAGGCAAAAAGCCTACAGCACCCGGTATTCCCAGGTGGTCTCCCATCCAAGTACTAACCATGCCTGACCCTGCATAGCTTCGAAGATTAGACGAGGTTGGGTGCCTTCAGGCTGATATGGCAGGAGACAGAGGCGGCTGCGGCTGGGCGCCCTAAGAGCCTTGAGTTTCGCCTCCCTTTCGCTCTGACCTGCTGGTGGGGCCAACGGGCCGCACCTCTCCTTGGGGGTCGCGCGCTGTACTTGAGCAGCAGAATCCGCGATGGGACTCCAGCCTACCGATGCTGCCACGCCCCCGAACACTGTCAACCCCAGGCCAGCAACCGCTGGGACCCCCCAGCTTCCGGGCGGGCGTGTCACCCTCTAGCAGGGCTTGCTTAAATTAAAACCGTCATAAATTAAAGACTTCAAAAGTTGTGCTCATTCAAGCTGAAAGGGAAACCAGGGCAAAGTAAACAAGGATGGAACACCATTAAGCTACGAGTAGGTGAAGTGTGCGATTATATGGATCTGCTTGTGTGTGTTATTTGTTCAGTCATGTCTGACTCTTTGCGACCCTGTGGACTGTAGCCCTCTAGGCTTCTCTGTCCATGGAATTCTCCAGGCAAGAATACTGGAGTGGGTTGCCATTTCCTCCTCCAGGAGATCTTTCAGACCCAGGGATTGAACCCGAGTCTTCTGCATCTCCTGCCTTGGCAGGCAGAGTCTGTACCACTCTGCCACTGGGGGAGCCTTGTGACTGTTCAGGCCGCAGGCTGGAGGTGGCTAAGGCCCCCTCCTTCCACTGTGCCAGTTTGCCTCCCCGCCCCCGCCCACCACACCCCTACATGAGGCAAGGTGATTGTGAAAATGAAATAATAGCTATGGGGCCTGAGAGGAGAGGAACTGGGTTTTGAGGAAATTCATTTAGGGGACATAAAGAAAGTAAGGAGTAAATAAAATCTGACAATAAAATGGATAATGAAGGACCTACTGTACAGCACAGGGAACTCTGCTTAATGTTATGTGGCAGCCTGGATGGGAGAGGGGTTTGGGGGAGAATGGACACATGAATATGTATGTCTGAGTCCCTTTGCTGTCCACCTGAAGCCATCACAACATTGTTAATCAGCTGTGCTCCAGTGTAAAATAGAAAGCTGAAAACGAAACAGAAATGACAAGTGCAGCTGTGGAGAGAGTGTGGTAGACACAGCCCAGGTGTGATTAAAGTGGAGAAAATCACAGATTCATTAGATAGAAAGTTCTTGCATCATTTAGACAGGTTTATCTAGGAAGATTGAGGAGGAACTAAAGAAACAGGTGAAAGGTTGTTGTTGAATCACGCGAATATACCGGGATTCTTGGCCCCCAGAGGAGAAGAATTCAATCCGGGGCCAGAGACGAGGCTTGATCGCTCAGAGCTTTTGTGTAATAAAGTTTTATTAAAGTATAAAGGAGATAGAGAAAGCTTCTGACATAGGCATCAGAAGGGGGCAGAAAGAGTACCCCCCTGCTAGTCTTTAGCTGGATGTTATATAGTCACTAGCAGTCTGTTAATGAAAGAAAGGAATGTCTTAAAATTCAGAATGGCACCAGGCCCCTCACCCATAAGATGCATTTTGGGATAATCTTGGCACCAAATGGTTTATCCTGGGCCATAAAACCATTAACTTGAATCTTGAAGCAGGGCAGACCACCATACAAATAGTTTCATTTACATAGATTAGAGGAACAATATCCATACTGGTTTGTCAAGTAGGTTCTGGGCCAAGAGGTGGAACCGACTTGGAGACGGAGTTTGGGGTAAAGGCATAGTACATTAGCATAGCTTAAGACAAACATTTCCATAAGAAAAAGGCATTGGTTATCTCTAGGCTCAAGAATAGCTAACTTCAGGCAAAACCAGGTGTCATTATGGCAACACAGTATTTTAAGAGAAACCTCCTTTTAAATTTGTATAGAGAAGGAAAAAATATTGCTAGTTTGTTTCCTCCTGCCGCTTAAGAGAGATAAAAATGTCTGACACTTGCAGGCTATTTCCTCTATTTGGAGACCCCTGGCCTTCCTGCCTGTTACCCTCTCACAGGGGAGCAAGGAAAACTTAAGGGAGCGCCTTACAAAGCCAGGATGAGAAGGACAGATCACCAGCGCCCAGGGAGGACCTGAGGCCTGAGCACTGGCATGCATCCTGCCCCTCAAAGTGGGAAGAGGCGTGTGATGCTAGAAGAGGTTAAAGCTTTGTGAGATGGGGCGGTTAGAAGACAAACAGCACGGGTGTGAAGGACAAAGAACATTCCTTTGAATATCCCCAAACTTTTTGACACCAGGGAGAAGTTTTATGAAAGAGAATTTTTCCCATGACTTGGAGAAAGGGGGATGGTTTCAGAATGATTCAAGTGCATTACATTTATTGTGTACTTTATTTCTATTACTACATCAGCTCCACCTCAGATCATCAGGTATTAGATCCCGGAGGTTGGGGACCCCTCTCTCGGCTCTCTCTCCAGGGCATGGCTATCAGGTCACTGAGGCATCTTGTCTGTTTGCCTGTCATTACTTAGAGCCTTCAAATAAGAGAATTATTCCCCCAAAAAAGAAACGTTCTCAAAGAAACAGTTTCAAATCTGTGTATATTGCTGTGAGTGGGTGATGTTTTCTACTATTATGAGGTTTGAGTTTCAAGGGTACCTGATTCCCCTTTGAATTCTAGCACTGCCTCATCATAGCTGCTTCACTGAACCAACTTTTGGTGTGAATCATTGATAGAAGCTAGCCTTCCCATGTGGCTCAGTGGTAAAGAATCCACCTGCCAATACTGGAGACACAGGTTTGATCCCTGAGTCAGGAAGACTCCCCTGGGAGAGGAAATGACAACCCATTCCAATATTCTTGCCTGTGAAAATCCTATGGACAGAGGAGCCTCACGGGCTACAGTCTGTGGGGTCCCAAAGAGTTGGATATGACTGAGTGAATCTCTATTTGATACCAATGCTTTATCATTTCGAAGATGATTTATTAAAATTATGTAAATATCAAGGTATGTTCATTCCCATTAGTTTTTTGTTGTGGTGGTTGTTTGTTTGCTTTGCTTTTTGGCCACACCATGTGGCATGTGGGATCTTAATTCCCTGACCAGGGATTGAACCTGTGACCCCCTGCATTGGAAGCTCAGAGTCTTAACCACTGGACCATTATGGAAGTCCCATCATTAGTTATTGTAATAAAATTCCAGACAGAACAAAGCCTTGAAAAAATACAAGCACTACAGGACATCCAGGTGCCACCTTAAACTTCAGAAATTTTCCCATGTTGAGTAAAGACGTGAAAAAAATGATTGTTTGAAATCTTAACAGCTGGCCCCATGATTCCTTTTTGGGAAGAGGAAGGAGGGAGCTGTCTCCTTGGTGGAAAGCCACTGAGGGTCAAATGCTACAGGCACCTGGACTCCAGGGGAGGGAAAACCTGCCAGGCTGGAGATTAGAGGAAGAGTTTCTTGTTTCTGCTCCTGCAAGGAGAGGTTGGCAGGGGGAGGGCAGAGGGCAGAAAGGAAAGAAATAAGACCACGAAAGAAAAGCCAGCCGGATGGATGGAAGCTGAGCCCGGGCAGGGGAAAATGACATGTCAGTGTTAGATGGTAACCCAGCCATTCCCAATCAAATTTGTTCCCTATTACTGGGATGTAAAGCCTGCCTTCCATCTCTTTAGGAAATTGGACTCAATTTACACATGGAAGCAAGATCTCAGTAGTCTAGAAACCAAGAAAGCCCTTCAGGACTATTTACAAAAACCAAGGTGGGGCGGGCGGGACTTCCCTGGCAGTCCAGTGGTTAAGACTTCACGCTTCCAGGGGGTGAAGGTTTGATCCTTGGTAAGGGAACTAAGATCCTACACATTGAACTTGACCAAGGGAGGGAAAAAATGCTATCCTTAAAAAGAAAACCAGAGGGGTGGGCTTTGGGCTTCCCAGGGCTGGAATTGGGACCCAGCTGAACTGACATCTTGTTTTTTCTTTCCTTTTCCCTCCCAAGTTAAGTATAAAAACAAATACCTTTTTGTCTCACACTCAGCTTTTTTTTTTTCATGAAGGTTAGAGGTCCTCACTTTCCAGGTTTTGATTTAGCCAAGGATTTCAAAAAGCTTTCTGTTCACAGTGTTCAGCTAAATACAAGTAACAAAAGCTTGCCTGCTTACTCTAATTGCTTTAGATAAGACCTTATCTTGCCTGTTGCTCCTCCCCTTAACTCCAGCCTCTGTGGTTACCATTTGACCTCTTTCCAGGATTACTTGATTCTTAATGTCCTGATTGTTTTTTAATAGTCTTTAAGTTTTCTCACTTTTTTTCCCCCTATCTGGATTAAGAGAGGAGGAGAAAGGAGTATTCTCTAAAGCAATTTATGGTTCATGTTTAAGAAAAAACAATGGTTTAAGAATTGGGAAACCCCAGGTTCTGGCCTTAGCTCTACTGTTGTCTAGCAGACACTCAAGCTATTTCTAAAATAAATTAGAATTGCATCTTTTTTTTTTTTTTTTAATAATTGAGGTTTCTTTTAAATATTTATTTTATTTATTAAGTAGTTATTTTACTGCACCGGGTCTTAGTTGCAGCACATAAGATCAATCTTCCTTGTGGCATGTCCGATCTAGTTCCCTGACCAGGGATCAAACCCACACCCACTGCATTGGGAGAAGAGTCTTAGCCACTGGACCACCAGGAAGCCCCTGAAGTACCTCTTTAATGTCTCTTCCAGGCTAAAGTCTGAATCTCTGGACCCTCATAGTTTCCCACCACATTTATTCTCTGCTTTCCCCTGTACCAAGGAAGAATCCGGTGTATTCATGAATCCTAATTCTAAATCATTAAAAACTGGTTTCTGTCTCCTTTTTTTAAATTCAAACTTTAGAAAACCTAATTAATTAAAACAGAAGAACTTATAAAACATATTTTATACAGTGGTTTTCTTGCAAGCAGTCTTTAATAGACTTCTTTCAAATTCTGACAAATACACTAGGTGTTTGGTTTAGATATGCAGAACTAAAAATATCTAAAGGAGAGATTTTTAATTACTTAGTTCAATCCATGAAATTCCTGAGAATTCTATCTGGAAGAAAGAATAAGAAAGAGTATGAGGGACTTCCCTGGTGGTCCAGTGGCTAAGACACTAGTCCCAATGTAGGGGGCCTGGGTTTGATCCCTGGTCAGGAAACTAGATTCCACATGCCACAGTGAAGACCTGAAGAAGCCAAATAAATAAATAAATAAAATTCAGGAGCAAAACAACAATATATATTTTTAACAAATGGAATATGGGCTTTGCAGTCTGAGAGACCTGGCCGTTTTCTTTTTCATGGCAGCATGCAAACAGGATTTATTTCAGAGAGAAAGTATAAAACTCTCAGCATAGACACAGAGGAGGTGAAGTGCCCCAGACCGGGGCTTTTCAGTGCAACTTTAGATAAGTTACTTAACCTCTCTGAGCCTCAATTTTTAAAGAAATTTCCCTGTTTTATTCATACTTTTTAAACTATTTTTTAATTGGAGGAAAATCGCTTTACAATGTTGTGATGGTTTCTGCCATAAAAACGTGAAATGCTTCACCAATTTGCATGTCATCCTTGAGCAGGGACCATGCTAATGTTCTTTGTATGATTCTAATTTAAGTATATGTGCTGCCAAAGTGAGCACTGAGCCTCAATTTCTTCATCTATGAAATGGGAATGATACCTCCCTTGCAGGACTGTTGTGAACATCACATGCCAGGTATATATTAAGTACTCAAACATGTTCACGTTCTCCTCCATTAAACGCCATCTTATTTTTTACTTTGCTCACCAAGGGCACACGCTTGGGCTTGAAACAGCCTAGGTTCAATGGCCTGATTCCACAATTTTAGCAACTCGGTGATTTGGGACAACTTGTTAACAATCTCAAAAGCACTGTTTTCTCATCTGGAAAATGGAGTTGGCAACAACAGTGCCCAGCTGCAGGAAGCATTCATGAACTAGTCAGATCCATCAGAATCACATTAAATCACCATGGAGACAGCAGGGATACTGAGAGAGTGCTGATGCTGAGTGGCTGCTGAGTTACTGACAAGGGGTCAGCCAGGTGACCAGGAGGAGGCTCCATCCTTCTCTTTCTTGATTTTACCTTTACTTGCCCCACTTTTCTTTTTTAAAATATTTTAAATTATTTTTTGGCTATGCTGCTGCTGCTGCTGCTGCTAAGTCGCTTCAGTCATGTCCGACTCTGTGCGACCCCATAGACGGCAGCCCACCAGGTTTCCTCGTCCCTGAGATTCTCCAGGCAAGAACACTGGAGTGGACTGCCATTTCCTTCTCCAATGCATGAAAGTAAAAAGTGAAAGTGAAATTGCTCAGACGTGTCCAAATCTTCGCGACCCCATGGACTGCAGCCCACCAGGTTCCTGCATCCATTGGATTTTCCAGGCAAGAGTACTGGAGTGGGGTGCCATCGCCTTTCAGTTCAGTTCAGTTCAGTTCAGTCACTCAGTTGTGTCTGACTCTTTGCGGCCCCATGAATCGCAGCACGCCAGGCCTCCCTGTCCATCACCAACTCCCGGAGTTCACTCACACTCACATCCATCGAGTTGGTGATGCCATCCAGCCATCTCATTCTGTTGTCCCCTTTTCCTCCTGCCCCTAATCCCTCCCAGCATCAGAATCTTTTCCAATGAGTTACCTCTTCACATGAGGTGGCCAAAGTACTGGAGTTTCAGCTTTAGCATCATTCCTTCCAAAGAACACCCAGGACTGATCTCCTTTAGAATGGACTGGTTGGATCTCCTTGCAGTCCAAGGGACTCTCAGGAGTCTTCTCCAACAGCACAGTTCAAAAGCATCAATTCTTCGGCGCTCAGCTTTCTTCACAGGCCAACTTTCACATCCATACATGACCACTGGACCATAGCCTTGACTTAACGGACCTTTGTTGGCAAAGTAATGTCTGCTTTTCAATATGCTATCTAGGTTGGTCATAACTTTTCTTCCAAGGAGTAAGCATCTTTTAATTTCATGGCTGCAGTCACCATCTGCAGTGATTTTGGAGCCCCAAAAAATAAAGTCTGACACGGTTTCCACTGTTTCCCCATCTATTTCCCATGAAGTGATGGGACCAGATGCCATGATCTTCGTTTTCTGAATGTTGAGCTTTAAGCCAACTTTTTCACTCTCCTCTTTCACTTTCATCAAGAGGCTTATTAGTTCCTCTTCACTTTCTGCCATAAGAGTGGTGTCATCTGCATATCTGAGGTTATTGATATTTCTCCCGGCAATCTTGATTCCAGCTTGCCATCACCTTGGTGGGTCTCAATTGCAGCATGTGGGGTCTTTCACTGTGGGGCGCGGGCTTCTCTCTAGATTTGGCTCCCAGGCTCAATAGTTGTGACTTGCAAACTTAAGTGCCCTGTGGCTTGTGGAATCTTAGTTCCCCCACCAGGGATCAAACCCTCGTTCCTTGCATTGGAAGGCAGACTTTTAACCACTGGACCACCAGGGAAAGCCCCTCCCCACTTTTCTTTGTCTTTCTCCTTTATCTTCTCTCTCAGTTTCTACTGTGTGAAAAATGATTGCATCCAGAGTGGTATGACATGTAATCCATATATTTTCTTTCCCTTCACTGCCTCCATAAGTCTTGTGTCTGTGCATGACTCCTTCTCAGTGCTGGGTTTTTGATTCCACGCCCCCAGGTAGAATACTGTGTGTTGAACTCTGTGCCATGGATTTGGTGCTGTGTGCCCTCCTCTGCCTCTGATACCTCCAAGATGAAAAGACTTAATTACTAAGAATCCTGGGGGCAAAATTAATTCTCAGGAAGGACCACGACTTAGCATCTTTGCATTTCTCTTTTACCTCTGAAAGAGCATAGTCTGCTTGTTCTGTCTTATGGTCTCTTGTTTGATCATGCTATGCATAATAAATTAACGTGGCATTTCCAACAGGAGTAATGCTACTTACTTCTTTCCCTGAATAGTTAGACTGGGGCCAAATGGCTTCTTGTTTTTACTTAAGAGTTAAACAAAAGGGACTTCCCTGGTGGTGCCGTGATTAAGACTGTGCCTTCCAATGCAGGGGCTGCAGGTTCAATCCCTGATGGGGGGACCAAGATCCCACATGTCTCACTGCTCAAAAACCAAAACGAAAAACAGAAGCAATATTGTAACAAATTCAATAAACAACTTTAAAAATGGTCCACATCAAAAAAATTCTTAAAAAAAATATATATGTAGTCTATATGTATGTGCATGTGTATAACCCTTTGTACTAAATAGTTTGGCTTTTTACAGCAAACTACATTAGAAGCCAATTTGTTCAGACATGGATGCTTTGAAATGTAAATTCATAGTCCCTACTAACAAAGGACCATAGGAATTCAATGTCCTGTGCACATTTGGCAGCACAACCCAACTTTATGTCACATATTTGGGAGGCTGAATGGTGCCATCTATATAATCTTGGACTTAAATTTCAAAACCCTGGCTAGAATTTTCTGCTTAGCCTTTCCCCCACAACTGATAGTTTTACCCCAGAGCTAAAGACAAATAAAGAACAAAAACAGGCCGTTGCTGTGTTGATTATTTCTTGCTCACCTCTATTTTTTAATGTGGACCAATTTTTTTCAATGGCCACATCATATAGCATGCAGGATCTTTAGTTGGGCATGCAAACCCTTAGTTGTGGCATGCAGGATCTAGTTCCCTGACAAGGGATGGAACCCCAGCCCCTTTGCATTGGGAGCTCAGAGTCTTAGCTACTGGACCACCAGGGGAGTCCTAGACCCATTGTTTCTTGACTGCTTTCCCTTCGTGCCTGCAGTCCTTTCTTCCCTTAAGATCATTAATGACTGAGACCTGTTTAAGGACAAGCATTGTGGCCAGGCTTAGATCACAAAATGTTTTTGACCAAAATGAGGTCATGCTTGATTCTCTTTCTCCAGGGACCCCCTCCCCTATCTGCTTACAACACCCAATATTGACATAAAAGAAATTTCCAGTTATTTCAACCAGATCATCAGATGCTCTGAACCAAACTCAAGACTGTTAGATTTGTACTCTTTGTATATTTCCTCCGGCTTCCCAGGTGGCTCAAGTGGTAAAAAATCCACCTACCAATGCAGGAGATACAGGTTTGATCCCTGGGTCAGGAAGATCCCCTGGAGGAGGAAATGACAACCCACTCCAGTATTCTTGTCTGGAAAGTTCCATGGACAGAGGAGCCTGGCAGGCTACAATCCACGGGGTTGCAAAGAGTCAGACACAACTTAGCCACTGGACACACACACACATGCATGTAATTCCCCATATTTTGTCTTTCCTCTTGTCATGATGGGCATTAAAGTCTTAAAATGAAGAGGGTCTACAAGCTTTTTTTCAGGGACAACCAGGAAGGGTGGTGGCTGACTAGCCCACTCAAGATGGCTGTTCCCTTGCTCTCTGTCCGTCCCTTGCTCGACCAGTGCCTGCTTCATTTACACTTACTCTGGCCTTCCTACATACTTGCCTTGGGCGCCAGCTAGTGATTGTTCTTATCAAAGGGGCGGTGAGGTGTGTGCCCTTCTGTTGGTTTCCCTGGTAATCAATGAGCCCATCTGATATCAACTCCCCTGTAACTGGCAATCTACCCCTCCACAAGGAGCAAAGACTGCTGCCACGTCCTGAAGGTGTCTGCTGCAGCAGGGTGGGAGGTCGCTCCAGGACTTTGCTTCAGACACAGAAGCTCCCCATCTGTCAAACCACTGATGTCTCTGTTGCCTGATGCACGTGTGCATGCTAAGGCACTTCAGTCAGGCCTGACTCTTTGCAACTTTATGGGCTGTAGCCTGGCAGATTCCTCTGTTCATGGGATTCTCTGGTCAATAACACTGGAGAGGGTTTGCCATTCCCTTCTCCAGGGGATCTTCCTGGTGCAGGGATCGAACCCCCATCTCCTGTGTCTCCTGTATTACTAGTGGATTCTTCACCTCTGAGCCACCAGGGAAGCCCTCTGTTGCCCAATCCAGGCTTTCTTCAGTCTTGAAGCTGGGCAAATGCAGGCTTTGTAGGCCTGTGAGGTGCAGTCCAACAGGTGGGCATAAAGAGACCTGGCTCCAGAGCCCCTCAGGAAGGGGTGAGAAACTTGACAGCTTGGGGAGGTGGTGACAATTACCAGGAGGAGAGGTGGTGGGGTAGGGGAATCCCTGGGACCTGCCAGGGTGGAATAGGAGAATTTGAAAGGAGCCTGCCTGGGCCTGTGGATCTCCCCCTGGGGGGACTTAGGAGAAAGGGTTCCTCAAATACACTGATAAATATACTCTGCACTGTAATAGGATTCCATATGAAACTGTTACAGCCAAGGTGTTACGAGCCCATTCTTGTGTCACAGAAAGCTAGGCTGTTCCTCCATTTGGAAGGTATTATTTTATTTTCCTTGTTCCTAAAATAGCACAAAGGAAGGCTTCTGTTTGTTCTCTTACCTTGTGCTAATCCTAGAGCAACATGAATATGCTGACTGTACGCGGATCTTGAAACAACAGTGAAAACTTCCAACACAAGAAGACAAATTCCCACTCCTTCCCCCTTTCCTCTTGGATTCCAATGACTGTCTGTGTTTAACCCTAGTTTTGCCTATTCTTTCCCAGAAAAGTCACAGCTAACATGCATGGATCTACTAGCAGGAGCATAGATTCAGTAGGATGTGGAATTCCAGCTTGATTCTCCAGGGGCTGACATCTCATCAGAGAACTAGTCCTGAAGAGCATATGTTCAGTGCTGAGTTTGGGGTTCTGCATGATAATGGCTTCAGGAATGCAGCTGAGACAAAAATCCCTGTCCCTGAGGGTTGAAACACTCAAGCTCCTTGGAGAAGGTGAGCCTCCAGGGACAGATGTAGAGAAGAAGTAAAGAGAGCAGGTGAGTAAGTCAGAAAGAGAAAAACAAATATTGTATATTAATGCATGTATGGTATGCATTATGGCAGGCTACAGTCTATGGGGTCTATATGACCAATGTCACGACCAAAGTGACTCAGCATGCACGCACCACACATAGATACAGAATCTAGGAAAACAGTACTAATGAACCTATTTACAGAGAAGAAATGGAGATACAGATGTAGGGAATGGACTTGTGGACACGGTGGGGGAAGGAGAGGGTAGGACAAGTTGAGAAAGTAGCATTGATGTATATACACTCACTCATTCTCAAAGTCACTCAGATGTGTCTGACTCTTTGAGACCCCATGGACTACAGCCCGCCAGGCTCCTCTGTCCATGGGATTTCCCAGGCAAAAATACTGGGGTGGGTTGCCATTCCCATCTCCAGGAGATCTTCCCAATCCAGGGATCAAACCTGAGTCTCCTGCATTGCAGGCAGATTCTTTACCATTTGAACCACCAAGGAACCCCATGTATGCTCATAACTTGTAGGAGGCTGCTATATAGCACAGGGAGCCCTGTAATGCCCTAGAGGCATGGAATGTGGGGTGAGGGAGGCTCAAGAGGGTAGGGGGATACATACATGTATATAATTATGACTGATTAATATTGATGTATGGCAGAGAGCACCACATCATTGTAACACAATTATCCTCCAATTTAAAGATATATGTATATAGAGAGACAGGCAGGTGGAGGGTGCAGGCAAGAGCAGCCTGTGTGGGGCATCTCTGTGAAGGAAGAGGGACCCAGTTCACTGGAGACAGCAGTCATGGCTGAAGCAATTTTTGATTCAGTGAAAGCCTAAAGTAGGACTTTCCCCAGATTAATGGAAACCCTGTGTGTTGCAAACATATCCATCAGAGCATTAGAGGGAGGTAACGGATGACCTGACTCCTGGGACCTGCCAGCTGAATATGGAGTTGGGAGGGGGACTGTGTTCAGAGAGGCTCAGCCTCTGTACATCTGCTTGCTCTCCTGTGTTGCTCTGCCCAGTCAGGGCTGAGATAAGGGTGCATGTGTCCCCCTCCTTCTCCCTGTAAACTCAGCTCATATTAGGTCTTTCTCTCACTCTCTCCCTTCCTCTGCCTTTTCTGCACATGGCCAGATGTTGAGAAGTCCTTCCTCGCTGTGAATTTTGGATGGAATGTCCACGTGTGACATCAGTCTTTTGTGTGCATGCCCAGATTAGCAGGGAGAGTAAACGATGGGAACTCTATCAATACCCACCTGGTCTGAGGATCACGAGTCTCCAGGCCCAGCTCTAACACCTTTTAGCTCCTTGAATGCTGGCATTTCAACTACCTGCTCTTCAGTTTCATTTATTTGTAAAATGGAGACATTAATACCTCCCTATCTACCTCGCACAATTTCCTTGAGGCTCAAATGAAATGTGGTTGTGAAAGTGCTTTGGAGACAAAGAAATGTATTTATTAGGAGTAACTCAATACTTGAGGGGTTGCATGAAGGGGAAGGTTGTAAAACTGGGATGTCTCAATAAATCCCATCCTGTCCTATGATTTTATAAAATTGTTTTATACTACTTTGTTGTTGGTCAATAACTAGGTTGTGTCCACCTGTAGCCCACCAGGCTCCTCTGTCCATGGAATTCTCCGGGCAAGAATACTGGAGTGCAAGGCCATTCCTTTCTCCCAGGGATTTTCCCAACCCAGGAATTAAACCCACATCTCCTGCTTGGCAGGTGGATCCTTTTCCACTGAGCCACCAGGGAAGCCCTTTATATTCCTTCAATAAGTTGAATTAGATAGCTTTTTCTGCTGTTCTAACAACTCTCACTCTAGCAATATCTTTTTTTCCTCCCTAGATCCCCTTAAATGCAGAACCCAGGGCCTCCCTACACGATCCAGCTCACCTTGTTCGGCTTCCTCACCAGCCACTGGGTCTCCCAGCCACTGAAGCAGCAACAAAAACTCTCACACAGCATCTCCAGAGGCTCTCTGGACTTCAGGCATCACCCCAGGCCTTCCAGCAGCAGCTGATGTAAAAAATTTGAAAAGACTTTTCCAAAAACGACAAGATGCTCTACACAGAGACTTGGGTGTCACTTGGCTCCTCGCTTAGAAACAGCTTAGGAACCTTATTGTGAAAGCAAGTCCTGCAGTATTTCAGGAACAGTTATTCACAACACAAACATTGACATATTTATAAACTTAGGAATGTGATGATACCGTGGAATAGATAAAGGGACATATGATAAGTGTCCTTGGTGAGGTTGGCTGTGTGAGACCAGGTCCGAGAAGGATATAACCAGCACATCCCCAGGGCTCCACAAGTGGTTTAGTGATGGGATGATTGACCATGGTGTCATAGTTTGCTGGGGATGCTGTAACAAAGCCTTAGTCCATTTAGGCTGCTGTAACAAAAGTACCATTGATAAGTGGGCTTCCCTGATGTCTCAGAGGTAAAGAAACAGCATGCAATGCAGGAGACTTGGGTTTGATCCCTGGATTAGGAAGATGCCCTGGAGAAGGAAATGGAAACCCACTCCAGTATTCTTGCCTGGGAAATCCCATGGACAGAGGAGCCTGGTGGACTACAGCCCACAGGGTCACAAAGAGTTGGACATGACTGAGTGACTAAGCCACCACCACAATTGATGAGTGGCTTAAAAACAACAGACATTTATTTTCTGGAGGCTGGGAAGTCCAAGATTAAGATGTGGGCAGGGTTGGTTTCTTTTGAGGCCTCTCTCTTTGGCTTGCAGACGGCTGCCTTCCCCACAGACTGTCTTCCTTCTCTGCTTGTTGATGTCCTAATCTTCTCTAACTGTGTATATGTTAAGTTTCTCAGTCGTGTCTGACTCTTTGGCACCCCATGCACTGTAGCCCACCAGGCTCCTCTGTCCATGGGATTCTCCAGGCAAGAATACTTGAGTGGGTTGCCACGCCCTCCTCCAAGGTGATCTTCCAGATCCAGGGATCGAACCCACATCTCTTATGTCTCCTGCATTGGCAAGCGGGTTCTTTACCACTAGGGCCACCTGGGCCTCTTATTATATGGACACAAGTCAGATTGGATTAGGATCCACCTGTATGACTTTGTTTAACTTTAATTACCTTTTTGAAGACACTCTCCTAAGACAGTTACTTTCTGAGGTCTTGGGGGTTAGAACTTCAACATAGGAATGGGGGGCAGGGGTTACAACTCAACCCTTAACTCACACTGTGGGCAAGGTAAAGAGAATCAAGACGAATGGAGAAGCCACTGGGAACTATTAATAGCAGAAGCTTCCATCATCCTTGGGCCTAGACAAACAAAAGAGAAAGGGTGTGCTATTTCTAGAACACGTCCAGAGCTGTGGTCATAGGAGAGCGGCCGCCCAGCGTTGGTGCTATATGACAGAGGAAGGCACCCATGGTGGAGACCAGGCTCTGGCAGGGAGGGAGGGAGAAGACCCGCCCCTCTCTTTCCCCGCCCTTCACACTTCTCCCTTCACACTCTAATAGTGCTTCCCTTTGGTCAAGAGCCGAGAAAGAGGCACTGATAACAGCGAAGCCTGGGGCGTGCAGCTTGTAGATATCAGGCTTTGAGGCAGGGAACAGGATGACAAGTGTGGCCAGGGGTGGGAGGGCAGTGGTAGGATTTGAGTGGGACGATGAAGAATCACCAGCTCAGTGGAGAAAACAAAGATATTTCCAAAGGAGGAATTAATTATGCATACTCAGGTAACATAAATGGGCTTTAAAGTATCATTGGAAAACAGAAAATGCTACGTAGCTGCAAAAAATACTAGTCATACATTCGAAACTGAACCACATATTCATGTAACCATTTCCAGTCCCAGAAGTTCCTATTCTAAGATACTTGTTTGCAGAAGTAAAGCAGAATTATAGAAAAATAGGTTTTTCAATCTTGTCATGTTGAACACTTATGTTCTTAAAATGGGATGGGAAGTATTACTGGAACAGTTCTGGAATAGAAAGCAGCTCTCTGACTCAGGAGGGTGCCTGTGTGACCACACCCATCAATCATCACAGCATGGTTATATGAACTGGGTACGACCCCTGTGTTATTGCACTGGTGGTGCTATAACAAAATACCACAGGCTGGTGGCTTGGACAACAGAAATTTGTTTTATCACCACTCTGGAGGCTCGAAGCCTGAGACCCAATGTTGACAGGGTGGATGTCTGCTGAGAGCTCCCTTTGGGAGCTCCTTTTCAGTGTGTGCTCACATGGTCTTTCCTGGGTGACTTTGCAGGGGGGAAAAGCAAGGGGGATGGAGGGAGGGGGAAAAAGAGCGATATCTTGCTGTCTCTTCTTTTTTTTTTTTGCTGCTGCTGCTGCTAAATCACTTCAGTCGTGTCCAAATCTGTGCAACCCCACAGACGGTAGCTCACCAGGCTCCCCCGTCCCTGGGATTATCCAGGCAAGAACACTGGAGTGGGTTGTCATTTCCTTCACCACTTCTTTTTTTTTTTTTAACCTAAGTTCAAATCGTCCTGACTTTATGATCACAGAAATACTATAAATATCCACAGTTGGTGAACACCGTTATAAGAAATACAGATAGAAGGATGCATAGAGAGCTACATAGATAGAGTGACTGTAACAGGAATAGGCTCAATCTGCACATGCTGTTTTTAATGTATAGTGTTGTATTTAGTGTTACTTGAATTAAAAAAAAAATTTATTTGATCACACCAGGGCTTAGTTGCGGCATGTACGATCTAGTTTGCTGACCAGGGATCAAACCCAGGACCCCTGCATTGGGACACAGGCTTGATCCCTGAGTCAGGAAGATCCCCTGGAGGAGGAAATGGCAACCCACTCCAGTATCCTTGCCTGGAAAATCCCATGGACAGAGGACCCTGGCAGGCTATAGTCCATGGGGTCACAGAGAGTTGGAGATGAGGCTCCACATCCAAATACAGCCACTCTGGGGGTTAAGATTTCAACATATGAGTTTTGGACGGGACCCCAAACATTCAGTCTGTAACATCCCACGTAGTGATATGAAATAGATGACACTTGATATGTTGATACTGATAGTCATTAAATCAATAAAACTTCTTTGCACACCTACTGTGTTCCCAAATCTCTGCTAGGCTCTGACATTATAGGTAGAAGAAAAAAAAAAAAAAAAAAAACTGCCTCAGTCTTTAATGAGTTTATAACTTGAAGAGAGACAGAGAAGCTTTTAGAACACAGTGGTCACTGCCAGGAGAGCCTGAGCATTTGTGCTAAGTCACTCGGTCATGTTCGGCTCTTTGAGACCCCTTGGACTGTAGCCCACCAGGCTCCTCTATTCATGGGATTCTCCAGGCAAGAATACTGGAGGGTGTTGCCATTTTCTTCTCCAGACACAGGGATCAAACCCATGTCTCTTGGGTCTCCTAAACTGGCAGCGGGTTCTTTTCCACTTGCACCCATGGTGACTCAGATGGTAAAGATTTCACCTGCAGTGCAGGAGACCTGGGTCCTATCCCCAGGTCAGGAAGATCTCCTGGAGGAGGGCATGGGTACCAGTATTCTCGCCTGGGATTTCCATGGACAGAGGAGCCTGGCAGGCTACAATCCATGGGGTCGCAAAAGAGTCAGGACACGACTGAGGGATTAATACTTTCACTTTCTGTTCAGTGCCTCCTGGGAAGCCCCAGAGCGCCTAGATAGGACGAATAAACCACTCCCTGGGGGCAGCAGAAGTGATGTGCAAACAGAAACGGAAGATGAGGAGTATTGGATAGTAAACACGGGGTGGGACAGACAAGGGGGAGCATTCAGGATTAAGGAAGATGATACACAGAACTAGGGTGACCAGGATCCTGGTTTGCCCAGGGCTGTCCTGGTTTTAGCACTAAAATCCTACATCTGGGAAAGCTCGGGGTCCCTGAGCCTTATATGCTGCTGCTGTTGCTAAGTCACTTCAGTCATGTCCAACTCTATGCGACCCCATAGAAGGCAGCCCACTCAAATGAAATCGAAATGAAAAAGGAGACGTTACAACAGACAACACAGAAAGAGAAAGGATCATAAGAGAAAATTAGAAACAACTGCATGACAATAAAATGGATAACCTGGAACAAATGGACAAATTCTTAGAAAAGTACAATCTTCTAAGACTGAACCAGGAAGAAATAGAAAATATGAATAAGTCAAGCACCAACACCAGTCACAAGCTCTAACTATGAACAGGTCAATCACAAGCACTACTAACTGTGATCAAAAGTCTCCAACAAAGAAATGCGCAGGACTTCACAGATGAATGCTCTCAAATGGTAGAGGTGTGATAATACCTATGCTGGTAAAACTGTTCCAGAAAAATGTGGAAGGAGGAGCATTTCCAACTCATTCTGCGAGGCCACCATTACCATGAACCAAAAGGAAGCAGAAATGCCACACAGAAAAGAAAATTACAGGCTAACATCACTGATGAACATCAACGCAAAAATCCTGGGGAAAATTGTAGCAAAAACCAAACAAAAACACATGAAAAGGATCATACACCAAGTTCAAGTGGGGTTTATCCCAGGGATTCAAATATTCTTCACTATCTGCAAATCAATCAATGTGATACACTATATTAACAAATTGAAAGATAAAAAGCATATGATAATCTTGATCGATGCAGAGAAAGGTTTTGACAAAATTAAATACAAGTTTATGATTTAAAAAGCACCCCATAAATGGACATGGAAGAAACCTACCTCAACATAAGAAAGGTCATATAGGAAAATCTCTCAGCAAACATTATTCTCAATGGTGTCAAAATGTAAGCATTTCCTCTAAGATCAGCATCCAGACCATGGTGCCCACTCTTATTCCTATTAATCAATATAGTTTTGTGAGTCAAAGACACAGCAATCAGAGAAGAAAATGAGAAAGAATGCATATTGAAAAAGAAGAAATCCATCTGTCATTGATTGCAGATGACCTGTTTCTATTCACAGAAGACCCTAAAGATAGAACCAGAAATTTACTAGAGCTAATCAATGAATTTTGTAAAGCCCAGGATATAAAATTAATACACAGAAATCCTTTGCATACTGATAGCACAACAAGAAAAATCAGGAAGAGAAACTAAGGAAACAGTGGCACTCCCCACTGCAACAAGAATAGCATAGCTAGGAATGCCGCTGCTGCTAAGTCATGTCAGTCACATCTGACTCTGTGCGACCCCATAGATGGGAGCCCACCAGCCTCCCCCATCCCTGGGATTCTCCAGGCAAGAACACTGGAGTGGGTTGCCATTTCCTTCTCCAATGCATGAAAGTGAAATATGAAAGTGAAATTGCTCAGTTGTGTCCAACTCTTTGGGACCTCATGGACTGTAGCCTATCAGGCTCCTTTGTCCATGGGATTTTCCAGGCAACAGTACTGGAGTGGGTTGCCATTTTCTTCCCCAATAGCTAGGAATAAAGTTACCTAAACAGACAAAACACATGTATGCAGAAAGACAGGCTGTATGATGAAAGATAGCAAAGATGAAACAAACAGATGGAAAGATATGCCTTGTTCTTAACTTAAAAGAAATCAATGTTGTGAAAATGACTATACTACCCAAAGCAATCTGCAGATTCAATTCATCCCTATCAAACAACCAATGACATTTTTTTTTAAAGAACTAAGACTAATAATTTTACAATTTATATGGGGGGAAAAAAGACCCAGAAGGGCCAAAGCAATCTTGGAAAGAAAGGTGGAACTGGAGGAATCAACCTTCTGACTTCAGACTATACCACCAAAACACTATGGTATAGGCACAAAAGCAGAAACATAGAGCAATGGAACAAGATACAAAGCCTAAAGATAAACCCACACTCCTATAGGCATCTTTTCTTTGACAAGGGAGGCAAGAATGTACAATGGAGAAAGGACAGAAAAGAGAGCCTCTTCAGTAAGTGGTGCTGGGAAACTGGACAACCACATGTAAAAGAATGAAATTGGAACACTTCTTCACACTATACACAAAAATAATTCACAATGGATTAAAGACCAAAAGTAAGGCCAGAAACTATAAAATTCTTAGAGGAAAACATAGGCAGAACACTCTTTGCCATTTATCACAGCAAGACCTCCAAGAATGACTGAAATAAAAACAAAGATAAAAAAAAATGGCATCTAGAGAAACTTCAAAGTATTTAAGCAACAAAGAAAACTATAAACAAGATGAAAAAACAACCCTCAGAATAGAAAATAATTGTAAATGAAGCAATTGACAAAGGATTATCTACAAAGTACACAAGTAGATCATCGAGCCTAATATCAGATAAAAAGCAAGCAACTGAAAAGTGAGCAGAAGACATGAACAAATTTCTCCAAAGAAGACATTAAGAAGGCCACCAAACGCATGCAAAGATGCTCCACATCACTCATTATTAACGAAACGCTAATCAAAACTACATGAGGTATCACCTCACACCAGTCAGAATGGCCATCATCAACAATTCTACAAATAATAAATGCTGGACAGGACATGGAAGAAAGGGAACCCTCTTGCACTGTTGGTAGCCATGTAAATGGATTACAGCCACTGTTGGGAAGCCCAGTACAAAATAGCCAGTTGGAGGAAGTCTTGGGAAAATGGCGAAGGGCCAGAAATACACGGGCTTGGTGTGCTCGGGCAGAAAAACATCTCCTGCCTTTGGATATGCCCGGCGCCAAGATTTAATAATAAATATTAACGATGTTGCTTGAGAAAACAGGTTATGGGATAAGCACATGGGTCACTTAGAGTGCAATGTCCTTGAAATATTTTTACTGATTAGGTGTTAACCCTGTACGCACTCGGCTGGCTGTATACTCTAAGCTCTTTGTTCCTACTTCTATAAAAAGGCTTGACTGCAGAAATAAACTTGTCAGTCCTTGCAAGAGACTGTCTGAGTGTCCTTCTTTCAGGTTTGTCGCTTCCAAGTCCTGGGGAGAAAATCCCCAACAGCCACTATGGAGAAGGAATGTAGGTTTCTTTAAAAAGTAGGAATAAAACTACCATATGATGCAACAATCCCCTACTGGCCAGATACCCAGAGAAAACCATACCTCTAAAAAGACACATGTACCCCAATGTCCACTGCAGCACTATTTAAAATAGCCAGGGCATGGAAGCAACCTAATGTCTATCAAGAAAACAACGTATAAAGAAGTCGTGGAACACATACACAATGGAATATTACTCAGCCATGAAAAGGAACAATACGAGTTAGTTTAACTGAGGTGGATGAACCTAGAAACTGTGATACAGAGTGAAGTAAGTCAGAAAGAGAAAAACAAATATAGTATATGAATGCATACACATGGAATCTTGTAAAATGGTACTCGTGAATATTTGAAGGGCAGGAATAGATACACAGATGTAGAGGAAGGACTTGTGAACTCAGCTGGAGAAGGAGAGGGTGGGATGAATTGAGAGAGTAGCACTGAAACATCGCCACTACCATATGTAAAATAGCTAGCTAGTGGGAAGTTGCTATATAACATGGGGAGCCCAGCATGGTGCTCTGTGACAATCTAGAGGGTGGGATGGTGGGAAGTGGGAGGCAGGCTCACCAAAGAGTGGATAATATACTTATGGCCTATTTGTGTTGTTGTATGAGGAAAACAAACCAGATATTGTAAAGCAGTTATCCTTCAATTAAAAATTAATAAATACAATCTCAAAACTATCATTCAACACTGTACTGTCATCTAAAGCTATATGGGATCATCTTCTATTCCTAGCTATTTTTCCACTATAAGTGCTTATAAATGTCATTAAAGGTTTTGAAAATATGATTTTAATAGCTACACAGTATTGCTTAATATCTCACACATAAATAATAACATTTCAGTCTCAACATAGAAACATAATACCAAAAAAGGTTTCCATTTTAAACTAAAGCTTGCATCTTAATTCAGTTCAATGAGAATTCCTCTGAAGACCTAAAATTCTTATGAAAAGTAAATTATGTGGAGTCCTTCTTGCTTTCATCTGTTATGCTGTATTTTCATTTACTTCTAAGGACTCTTGGACTTTTGACATTTTTTCCTTAGGCTGTAATTTTTGACTGAGATAAAATCTTAAATTTAGATATTAAGAATGTCAAGAAGCACTCTTGTAAGTGTGAGTCACTCAGTCATGTCCAGTTATTTCTGACCCATGGACTGTAGCCCACCAGGTCCTCTGTCCACAGAATTTTCCAGGCAAGAATATTGGAGTGTGTAGCCATTCCTTTCTCGAGGGGATCTTCCTGACCCAGGGGTCAAACCCTGGTCTACCACATTGCAGGCAGATTTTTTACCACATGAACTACCAGAGAACCCTGACCCTGGTGTACACGGATGTAAAAATCTTCAAAAGAATATTAGCAAACCAAATTGAAGACACATTAAAAAGAATCATACACTATGATCAAATGGAATTTATTCTGTGCCTGCAAGCATGATTTATTATTTGCACATCAATCACTGTGATACACAATATAAGCAAAATTAAGAACGAAATCGTGTGATCTCAATAATTGCAGGAAAAGCTTTCAACAAAGTGTAACATCAATTTTGGTACAATCTATCAATATAGTGGTTAAACATGCAACAACCTAAAGGGTATATAAGACAAGCCCACATCTAACATCCAAGTCAGTGGTAAAGAGGTGAAAGAATTTCCTAAGAGATCAGGAATAGTACAAGGATGCCCACTCTCACCAAACTTGTTCAACATAGTAGTGGAAGTGTCCTACCCAGAATAACTAGGCAAGAAAAGGAAATAAAAGCATCCCCATTGGAACAAATGAAGTTACACTGCCACTATTCGATTATGACAGGATTTATATGAAGCCATAAAAACTCCACCAAGTAACAAGTATTAAAGCTAATAAACTCAGCAATGTAGCAGGATGTGAACCATCAGAGAGAGAACAGAACAGTACCATATACAAATGCATAAAAAAACAACCATGAAATAAATTTTACTGATGAGCAGAAACACCTGTACAGTCACAGGCTCCAAGACATAGAGTCTGGGTTCAAATCCCACCTTACACTGACCTGAAGAGTGACCCAGGGCAAATCACACAATGATCTGAGGCTCAACATATTCAACTGTAAAATGGACATAAACCCAGTATCTCCTCCCAGGGCTGTGAAACTCCAAGGAAATGCTTATTTAGGCCTGGGCGTTGGAGTGTCTCCGGGAGCCTCTCTTGTATGAAACTCCTCTAGGACTGGGCTCTCCTGATCCTGTGGGTGAGGGTCAAGTGTAGAGCCTGGGAGCCAAATGGGACTGGACAAGGACGAGGACAAAAAAAAAATACTAGTTCTGTGTCAGGGAGGGAAGCCACCTCCTTTCCAGATCTCAGAGTGGGGCCTGCACCAAGGGCCTGGGGGATGCACAGTCAGATGTGAACCCCGAAGCCCTCCCCCCAGCAGTTATGGAGCCTTCCTGGCAAGAACCTTCTCTCTGGTCCAGGCTCCAGTGTGATGCGGTGCTGCTCCCTGAGTTCTCCAGGTCTCCACAAGGCAAAGAGTTCTTGGGACTTGGACGTCTATTAAACCACAGGTGCCTGAGAGTCAGAATGACACAAGGACTAACAACATTGAAAATTAGCTATATTAAAAAAATGACAGAAGTACAGACAGGGCAGGGGATGAGAAGCAGAAGGATTGACTACCTCTCAAGCCTTTAGCAGAAATATCTCCACACCAGCTCAGCAGAGCCCACAGGAGGAAAATATAATGGAAAAGCAGGCTGTGGGTATGTCTCTACACTGCTGGACCCAGGGACCCAAGTCCCAATCCACCAACATCATTTTGCATATCCAGACAGCAAGAGGAAGAAACATAGACCTTGCCTTAGGAAGTCTCAGCCAGACTTAATATTGGGGTTGCTGAGCATGATTACATGGTCACTATGGTCACTCAGTCACTCTTCCATGCTCACATCCTCTGTCCTCACAGAAACATACATGGTTCACTACAGAGAACCCTCTGAGGGTACTTGTGTATACTAGAAACAGGCAATGGTGGAGTGTGAAGAGAAGACACAGAAATGGAAACATGCCTCTGGAGTGCTGTACAAATATCCAAAGATCTGAAGTTCTTGATACTTGGCATTTTTAAAAGAAGCTTCTTAATGTGTAAATGCAGAAAGGACATTTGCAGGAGTAAGGACAAAGGAATCGTCCCATTGGGACAATTTGGTATCCATGTGGGAAAGTAAGTTGGATCCCTACCTCAAAAGACAGCACCAAATCAATTAGACACATACTAAAAACCAACAATTGAAGGAAAAACTTTACAAAATTTCAAACCATTTTTGATGAGGGAATATCTTTTCTTTAAATTGAGGTATTGTTGATTTACAATAATTTGTTTAAGGTGTACAGCAAAGTGATTCAGTGATTCAGCCTCTCAGGTACTTCCCTGGACAAAATTCATTCCCTTTGGGAGGCCCCTAGGCCATGCTCTCTACTCAGAACAGCTAAGAATCCTGAATAGGCAAAGCAGCATGTGGTGGTGCTCAGTGGGGGTTTTTAGACTGAATAAATTATTCTAACATGATACAAGGAACAAGCCCAGAGTTTAAGAGAGGATGTCCAAACCTACCTTCGAAAAGGAGGTCTTGCTCCCTTGAATGTCAGAGTGTGAAACAGCGCTTGGGAAGGGAAAAGGTGTTTCATGAATATTTGGTCTGCAGAGGGGACAAAGTGGTGTGTAGAGATGATGTGCAGGCATGTCCCAGGACACTGAGCACACGGACACAGTGACCGGATTCTCAACCCTGCTCTGGGGGCATTGAACTGTCTCCATCCCTGACAGAGAGTGAGAAGCTCACACGTGTCCTGGAGAGTATGGTCACATGACCTGGACCTGGCCAATCGGTGTGCTCCACCCCTGGCCACCATGATTGGTGCTGACCAATTGGGACCCAGGACCAGGGCTCAAGCTGGAATCAAGGGAAGAGGAGGGCTGGCTCTGCAGAAGGTCTGGGGCCGTGTGAGGTCATGCTGCAGCAGTGGGAGGAGACGTGAGGTCACCTGGGGCAGTTGGTGACCTTCCTGCACCCATCAGGGCAGATCCACCAGCCTGAGAAGTAGGGCACTGCTGAGCCCAGGGGTTGAGAGCGCCGGTTCCTGCTGTGGTTCCGGAGCTCCACCTGAGACCAGAGGGAAGCCGTCTGCCCATGAGTCCTCTCCTGCTTGTCTGTCAGCTTGTTTGAACCACACTGGATTTTTTGTCCAGCTGGCTACGTGGAGACCCTGGAAATGCACCTGTGTGGGTTTTGGTTGGCTTCAGGGAAGAAATGCCAGATGACACTGGGCGACTCCAGTTTAATCTGGATTCAGGTCATATCTCTTGAAAGTGAAGTGAAAGTCCCTCAGTCATGTCCACCTCTTGGTGACCCTGTGGGCTATACAGTCCATGGAATTCTGCAGGCCAGAATACTGGAGTGGGTAGCCTTTCCCTTCTCCAGGGGATCTTCCCAGTCCAGGGATTGAACCCAGGTTTCCCGCATTGCAGGCAGATTCTTTACCAGCTGAGCTACAAGAGAAGCCCAAGAATACTGAAGTGGGTAGTCTGTCCCTTCTGTAGCAGATCAGCATTCCCGACCCAGGAATCAAACCGGGGTCTCCTGCATGGCAGGAGAATTCTTTACCAGCTGAGCTATCAGGGAAGCCCAGTATCTCTTAAGGCCAACTATTCATTGTAGTATCACCCTAATTAGTCTTCATGGGATTAAGGTAGCAACCTGCTAAGGTAGCAATCGATGTCCTTTTTCTAGAGGACAAAACTGGGGCTCAAAGAAGGGGGTAACACAGCTACAGCAAGGAAGTGTGTACCTAGACAAAACCCCCAGATCTGCTGTTAGAGCTCAGGGAAGCCATATGGTGTGGCTTGTCCATGTGACTGGGGCTAAGACACCCAGTCCACACTGGATACTGTGGGGACCTGACTTGTAACTGCCTTCTGGCAGCTCTGAGACTCAAAAAAGCGATTTGCCCTGGAGAGAGGAAGGATACGTTCCTCCATCCAACCCACCACATCCTCTGGGTACTCCCACACCCTGCCCCCTTTCTCTTTTTTTGTGAGGGAATAAGCATCACGCTAATGTCACATTGGCTGTCCACTGTTCACGAGCTACCACCTGGAGCTGCTACCGGAGAGGCCAAGAGACTTTGCCCCTGAGTACCCTTCTTTCCTTTGCACCGTGGGGGCCCTCCTCCACACCTGCACACCAGAGGCCGTTTCTGAGACATGCAAGGACTCTCCATCAGTTTGCAAAAGGTTGCATCCATCACTGTCCTTTCAGTGCTTCCCTTGACTCTCAGCTCCTGAGCTCCTTTGTCTGCAGTGCGGCCCACCTGGCTGCCACGGGAGGGTCAGAGCTGACCGTGAATCCAAAGCTCAGATCTGACAGGCAAGGAATCTGTGTATAAAGGACCTGCTTAATCATTCTGTAGAGGCTGTAGTGGGCTCCAAGGATCCGTAAGTAGGACTTGGACCAAAGTGATTCCACAGGTGCTTTAATGCCTGGGGAGGGTTCTGGCTATAGTGGAGGTTCTGAAGGCCCACTGTGTGCAGATTCATGGCGCACAGAGAAGAGAAGGCAGAGTCCTTCCCTGGAGGTGGTCACAGCTCATGGATGAGCCAGACAGGCAGGCAGGGCACGATAACACCTGAGTTGCCTTCATGAGTGAATGGCATGGGGGCAGAGGAAGAGAACCAGGTCTGCTCGCTTATTGGAGCCCAGGGCAGGTTGTCCCCAGACTAAACACTTACTATGGTGATGACTGTCACTGCTGTCTGCAAAGGGTTTACATTGGTGTGTGTCTTCATCGAGTGGTCAGGCCGTCTCTAAGCTACACTGGCCATGGGCATTGCCTCTCCTTGGAACTTGACATGTTTCATCTCTTCCTTATTGAACATTCATTTCCAAGAGGGTTTTGGGGCCACAAGGGTGTTGGGTTTTTCTCTAGCTTTGTCTCATGAGGAACGCTTTTCCACTTGTTGGTGTGGTTTGTTTTCCCAGCTCTCCTTCTTGCCTTATTTTGTCAATTTGTTTCTGCCAGAGGAAGAGCTCAGAATTTGCCTCTGGCTGATATGTGACACTTACAACAGCAACGCCTACCTGGATATTATGACCACATTTTCTGAAAGGGCTTTGTTTTGCAGAAGACATCTTGAAAGTACCTACACTGTCCTTTCAGATACCCAAAGGCTATTTGAAATTAAATAAAAGACAAGAATTCTCAAGTTTAGTCTTAAAATATGTGGGGAGTCAGAAAAAAAAAAAAATAAAACCTGGAAAAGGGAAACACTACCCACTCCAGTATTCTGGCCTACAGAATTCCATGGAGTGTATACTCCATGGGGTCACAAAGAATCAGACAAAATCTGATGACTAAACAACAACACTGAAGCTTCACCATTTGTCAAACAGAGATAACAACAGTATTTACACGACTGTGTGCATGTTCAGTGGCTCATTTGTGTCAAACTCTTTGCAGCCCTGTAGCCCCTAAGATCCTCTCTCTGTGGAATTTTTCAGGCAAGAATACTGAAATGGGTTGCCATTTCCTCCTCCAGGGGATCTTCCCGACCCAGGAATTGAAGCCAGGTCTCCTGCATCTCCTACATTGGCTGTTGGGTTCTTTTCTGCTGAACCACCTGGGGAACAAGTCATTACATCACTGGGTTATCCTAAAGTACTTAACTTGGAGTCTGGCCCTCGGGAAATTCTCACTGGTGATGTGAATATTCAGTCATATATCATTATTGCTCATATGATAATGAAATGGCCATGCTCACAAAGGAGAAAGAAGAGCCTTTCCAAGTCCAGTTAAATCCTTTGCCACACATATCTTTTTAAAAACTTCTTGACTTTGAAATGAACTTCAAACATAAAGACATTGGTTATGGCCTCCAGAAAAGATCGAGCTGTACCAATAAGTGACGAGGATTCTTCTCCCCGTTCCAATATGCATGTGCTGTTTCCCGGGCACCACCGAGCACTTTTCCGGTGGGCTCAGAGAGGCTGAGTCACTCACCAGAGACCACACAGCAGCAGACCAGGACTCCGACCCAGGTCGCTGAAACCATGGCTCCCTCCTGTGCCCATCTGACCTGCCCCTTGAGGGCAGCAGGAAGATCTGGGCTCCCCTGGCCTGAGTCCCTGGGCCTGCCTCCCCTCGTCCATTCTGGGATGTGTCCATTCCCAAACCATACGCTGTGTCCCCCAGCCCTGGGCCGTCATGTCAGGCTCCAGGCTCCCTGCAGGTGAGCCGCATGCCCACCAGCACACCTCCGAGCCCTGCCCATCTGGTCTCTGTGCCCGAGTGTCCTGATCCTAACTGTTTTCTTGAGTCAGCCCCAGGACTGAGCCCTGCTTCTTTGAAGCTCCCTGCACCAAGCCCAGTGAGGCTCTGCCCTGTGGCCTTATGACAAGTGTGGTGGGCTCAGTGGTGGCCCCGAAAGCCATCCATCCTTCTGCAGACTCCAGAGGTGGCCTTATTCCGATGAAAGGTCTCGGCAGATGGAAGTAAATTCCTGACCTCTGCACCAGATCTCCCAGGATGCATGTGGACCCTAAATCCAATGACGGGTGTCCTTGGAAGAAAAGAGAGGGGTGATCTGAGGCACAGACCCACCCAGGGGAGAAGGTTTGTGCAGATGGATGCAGAGGTCGGGGTGATGTGGCCACAAGCCCAGGGAGGCCTGGGGTCCCCCAAGGGCTGGACCAGGCCAGAGGGACCCTCTGCTGGAGCCTCTGGAGGGAGCTCAGCCCTGCCCACACCTTGATCACAGGTTTCTGACTCCAGAATTGGGAGGGAATGAATTTGTGTTAAAGCTGTCCAGTCTGTGGCCAGTGGCTGCAGCCGCCCCTGGACACTGAGAGTGAACTTGTGGGCTCCAAGGTGAGAACAGTGGCAGGACCCGCCCCCCACCCTCCCACCCCAACACGCAATCTTGTCATGAGGTTAAATGAGTTAATACACACAGATGCCTGAATCAGGGACTGACACTTGGATCTCAGCCCCCTTCACTTCCTCCTCCTCGTCATCATTACCGTCATTGTGAGGGGCCCTCATCCACTCATTCAGTTGGACACGCAGTGTTCCTGCAAGGCTCCAATGGGGGCAGCGAGGCCAGCGAGCTGGGAGGCTCTGCACAGGACTCACCCTGCCTGCTGGGGCCACATGGACAAGGCCTGTGCAGTGACACAGAGGCCCCGGGAGAGGCTGGATCCTCTGGTCATGGGAGGCATGGGCACCTCAGCATCAGAGATGGAGGGTTGAGCCAGGTTCATCCTGGGGGGTGCAGCCCTTCACTCAAAGTGGGGGAAGAACCCCACGTGGCACCTGGTGTCTGGGAGCCTCCCCTTGCCCTGGCAGGCTGCTGGCAGAGCCATGGATGACCAGGAGTCTGCATCTCACTAGGGGCCGAGGCTGGTGCTGAGTGACTCCCCAGTGAGGATTTTTTTAAAAATCTATCATAAGTGACTTCGGCTCCATTGCTTTTTGCCAAAAACCTACAATGATCCCAAGAGCTTTGTACACTCCAAGGGTGGTGACTGGACGTGGAGCCCAGCACAGACCCAAGTCAGTCCTGCCCTGAGTCCCATGGGCCAGCCACACCATCCCTCTTCTGTCGCCTGGCTTTCTTTTGCCAGGACCCCCAGAATTGTGGAAAGGTAAGTGTGGCCTCAAGCTGAAGGGCCCAGCGTGGGCTCCAAGCCCCTGGGGGTTCCCTTGGGACGTCTGGTGGACCTAGTTCCCCCTGCCGTCGGGCAGCTCTCTCTCAGGGACTGTCGTGTTTCTTTGCTTTCTGTTGTGATGGGGCACCCCAGTTATCTCGGGGCAATTGGGAAGTCTGCTGGTGTTACATGCTCCCACCTTAGATGAGGAAACATTATTGCTGCATTGACGCTGCTCACTCGATACTGGGAATCTGTTAAACACAAATGGCAAGGGGAACAGAGCAAAACAGAAAAAGAAAAATGGAGAGTTCCTGGGTTGCTTCAGGTCTCACCTGTGATTAAGAGTGTGTACAGCCTGCACATGAACCCGGGTTCCCACACCTGCCAGGTGCCAGGCGCTGATTTTAGACCCCCAGCTTCACTAAGGAGTCATTGACAGATACAGTTTGTGTGTATTTCAAGTCTACATTGTGATGACTTCATGCCCATAGACGTTATGGAATGATTGCCCAACATACGCATCGCCTCACACGGTTAACTCTATGTGTGTGTGTGTGTGTGTGTGTGTGTGTGTATGTCTTTATGTTGTTCTTACAATCCATGAACACAATATATATAGCTCTCCATTTTTTTAGATCTTCTTTAATTTATCTTAGAAGTTTATAGTTTGCTGTATGTCTTGCACATGTTTAATTAGATATCTTGATATTTTCAGTGCCATTATAAATTCCTAATATAGAACTGACTTTTCTATATTCACTTGCTAAATCCATTTATTTCAAATAATTCTAATTGTATTTATTTATGTATACACAATTATGTCTGCAAATAAGTTTTTTTTTTTTCCCTTTGCAACTGTGATAACCCTTTTCTTCTTCTTGCCTTATTATACGGACTAGGATCTCCAGTACATTGCTGAACAGAAGTAGTGAGAATAAGTATCCTTGTCTCTGTCCCATTATCAGAGGAAAAGCTTTCAGTATTTCACCATCACACAGGATATTAGCTTTTTTGTAGATATTTTTATCAAAATATGTAAATTCTTCTCTGTTAGTTTAGTAAGAGTTTTTTCTTAGTCATGAACTAGAATTATTACATTAAATTTTCTTAAGTTTATTTTCTGCAGATGTTGAAACAGATGATTTTTCTTTTATGTGGTAATTTAACTTTTAAAAAATTTAGTGTTTCTAAAACAACCCCAACCTGATCTCGATGTATTCTCCTTCAGTTGGACTTTATTTGTTAGTGTTTTATTTAGGATTATTTCATCTATACTCAGAGTCTGTAATTTTACTTTCTTGTACTTCTTCCTGGTTGGTTTTAGTATCAAGGTTATGCTAGTCTTATAAAATAAGGTTGGAGAGTGTTCCTTGTTTACCCCAAGAATTCCTGTGAGATTACTGTTTTCTTCCCTAGAGTTTTGGAAAAAATGATTGGCAAAACCAATTGGTTTCATTGTGGGGAGGCTTTTAATTTCAGATGTAATTTTTTTCATGCAAATAAAATTTTCTGATTTTGTATGTCTTCTTGGGTCTATTTCAGTAAAGCATTTCCCCCCTGCTAGGAATTTATTGAGGCGAGCAGACTCTCCAGTTAGTAAGTGAACTGTGGTTCATAATATTTTTATTATCTGCAAGATGTGTTGTCTCCCCTTTTAAAAATCCTCGACGCTCGTGATTTGTGCTTTGTCTCTTTTTCTTAATCAGTCTCTTTAGGGGTTTATCAGGTTTATCGGTCCTTTCAAAGAGCCAACTTTTGGCTTTGTTTTAAAAAAAAAAAAATCATATTTGATTTCTGTTTCCTTATTTTCTGCTGCTTTTTTCCCCATCTGCCTTGTGTTTCATTTGCTTTGCTTTTTTTCTGTTTCTAGGGATAGAGGCTTAATTGATTTTTAGCCTTCCTTCTTTTCCAGTATATGTGTTTAAGGCTTTAAGTTACTTTCTAAACACAGTCCACTGCATCCCACAAGTTTGAAGAAGCCAGAGTTTTACTATCTTTTATGGAAAAGTATTTTCTAATTTTCATTGTGTTTTTTAAAATTATTATTCATTAAATTCTTCAAGCAGCATGTCATTTAAATTCCCAATGTTTGGGAAGGTTTTTCTAGTGACCCTTTTTTGAGTTCTAGCTTAGTTCCATGAAGAGCCCTGTCTTCGTCTTTTTGGGCTACTGTTATAAATCCCATAGACTAGATGATAAACAACAGAAAGTTGTTTCTTGTAGGCCTGGGGGCTGGGAAGTCCCAAGATCACCAGCAGGTGCCACATCTGGTGAGGCCTGTTTCCTGGTTCCTAGACTGCCTGCTGCTTCTCCCTGTCTTCACAGCACAGGAGCCCATTTCCTCCTGGCCTGACCCCTCCCTGACCTGCCTCCTCGGATCATCACCACATGCCGGGTGAAGTTTGAGGGCCCGTAAACCATCAGCCCATTGCAATCCCTAAGTACACCCTGCGTTATTACAGTCCTTTGAAATAATTTGAGCTTTCTTAATGGCCCAATACATATTCTTTTTGTTATATGTTCCTTGGGCTCTTGAAAATAATAGGTATCAGTGGGAATGCAATACCATTTAGATCAGGTTTGTCACCATGTAATTCAGATTCTGAAGGCCACGTTGAATAAAAGCAGAAGTAGGTGAAATTACCTGTAATATATTTTATTTTAACACACTCAAAATATTATCATTTCAGTGTGTAATCAACATGATAAAAGCTAATGAAACAGTTCATGTTCTTTTTTTCATGTTAAGTCTTTAAAATTCAGTGTGTGTTTCAGGCTTGCAGTGCATCTCATTGTAGAGCCAGCCACATTTCAGGTACTTCATGGCTGCAGATGACTACATACCAGGGTGCCCAGTTCCACAAGAGATGTGTCTTTAACGTCTCCCACTGGGATTATGAACTCGACTGTTACTCCTTTTCTATTTCTGTCAGTTTTTATGTATTGATATTTTGAGGTTATGTTATTAGGTACATTCACATTTAGAATCCTCATCTTCTTGCTAGACTGAACTTGTATCAGTATGAGATGCTCCTTTTTATCGCTAGTAATGCTTCTTTCTTTAGACACTATTTGACAGTGATATTGCCATGTCAGTTTTCTGTCCTTGTTGGCCTGGGTATCTTTTACTTTCACCTGTCTAAAAGACCTTCCATCTTAACATGTACCTCTGAATAGTGTATAGTTTTCATGGGAATCAGTTTGACACTTTATCTTTTAATGAAAGTATTTGCTCTGTTTATAATGTTGATATTTCAGTGTGTAGACACCATGTTGCTGTGTGTTTTCTGTTTGTCCCACCTATCCTGTGTTCTTTGCTCTTGCCTTCTTTTAGAAGTATGAAGTGTTTCTCTGGTTCTGTGCTCCTCTGTCAGGTTGTTGGGTGCACATTCGCAGACACAGCATGTGTTTTACATTCAAGTCTAACTTAGTACTTTTACTGCCTCCCTGACACGACTGTTTCCTCCTTATCACTGCTACACTTTAAACTGTTAGATATAATTTCGGTGTTAACATCATTGTTTTGTAGAGTTAATATTTACCCTTACAGTTACCTCATTGTTGGTCTTTACTTGTTTTTTATATTTCCATCAGAGACTACTTTTCTTTTTCCCAAAGCACTGCCTTAATATTTTTTTTTAGCTCATGTGTGTGGGTGATGAGTTGTCTCATTTCCATTTGCCCTAAAAGTCTTTATTTTGCTTTCACTTTCGAAGAGAGTTTTTGTTGGGTATAGAATTCCATGTTGATGGTTATTTGTTTTTCAGCATTTTACAGATGCCAGTCCATTATCTCCTGACTTCCTTGTTCTTGGAAAGTCAGCTTTCAGTGTTGTTGTGCCATTAAAAGCCACATCTTTTTTCCTCTGAGCGCTTGAACATTTTCTTCTTGCCTTAGGCACCTGCAGAGCTGCTGAAACCAATGTGTGGTTTTCATTTTTGAGTCAATGGTCTGATTCTTGAACCAACTCTTGCCACTGTCCCTGTCAGTCAGTTCAGTCACTCCATGTCTGACCCGTTGCAACCCCATGGACTGCAGCACGCCAGGCTTCCCTGTCCATCACCAACTCCCGGACCTTGCTCAAGCTCATGTCCATCAAGTCAGTGATGCCATCCAACCTGCTCATCCTCTGTCGTCCCCTTCTCCTCCTGCCTTCAGTCTTCCCCATCATCAGGTTCTTTTCCAATGAGTCAGTTCTTTGCATCAGGTGGCCAAATATTGGAGCTTCAGCATCAGTCTTTCCAATGAATATTCAGGACTGATTTGCATTAGGATTGACTGATTGGATCTCCTCGTAGTCCATGGGGCTCTCAAGAGTCTTCTCCAACTCCCCAGTTCAGAAGCATTGATTCTTTGGTGTTCAGCCTTCTTCATGGGCCAACTCTCACATCCATACATGACTACTGGAAAAAACATAGCTTTGACTAAATGAACCTTTGTTGGCAGAGTAATGTCTCTGCTTTTTATTATGCTGTCTAGGTTTGTCATAGGTTTCCTTCCAAGGAGCAAGCGTCTTTTAATTTCACCATCTGTAGTAATTTTGGAGCCCAAGAAAATAAAGTTTGTCACTGTTCCCATTGTTGCCCCATTTATTTGCCACGAAGTGATGGGGCCGGATGCCATGATCTTCATTTTGTGAATGTTGAGTTTTATGCCAGCTTTTTCACTCTCCCCTTTCACTTTCATTAAGAGGCTCTTTAGTTTCAACCCCTGGAGGCATTTCTTATTCCCCTTTCTGTCTTTTCTCCACCATGAGGGTCCCCATTTATAGTTTTTAACAACATAGTTTAACAACAGGCTCCTTCAATACATTCTATCCCTTTTCCCTCTTATATATATATATTGTAACCGATCCGTCCTTCAGTTCACTGATCCTCTCTTCAGCTACGTCCAATCTGATGTTAAGCCCAGAGACTGAGTTCTTAAATTCAGTCACTGTTATTGTAAAGTTCTAGAGTTGGTTTTGATTCTCAGAAATTTTTCCTTTTGTCGAGTATATTTTTGAACAGGTGACGTTTGCATCTGATACCTGTAGCATACCTCTGATATGCTGATATACATCTGATACCTCTGGGTCTGGTTCAGCTCTTTTTCTCTTGGTCCTGTTTTTTGTTACACCCTCTTTTGCTTTTTTGGTTGCATGTTGGACATTATGTTTGGAAAGCCCTAGAGGTTCTGAGTGATGCTGCCTTCTCCAGAGTTTCCTCTGATGCAGACTTCCAGTGGGGACAGAGCTGTCTGTTCACTCAGGGCCTGGGGGACGTGAGGCTGGAGGGTCCTTGTAAGCTCAGTCTCAGCAGCCTTCACTCACCTTCCCCTCCGACCCCAGGGAGGAGCTTTCTTGCATTTCCAGCGTCTGGAAGTCTGGGGTGCCTCCCAGGGCTCCTACTTCTCAGCAGGTCCTGAAGCCCACCGTCTGTCTCCTGAGCACCACAAGGTGACTGATAGTCAGCACTCAGCTGGTTTGGGCAGAGTGTTGGGTACGTTTTCTGACATCTGGACTGACGCGTCAGGCCTTCGCTTGATTTTTTGTCTCCACAGCCCAAGGAACCCTCCAGAGCTGTGTTAGCCAACCCCCTCTGCTTGACTTTTTCCCTGCCTTTTCTTCACAAAGACTGCTTTGCTCACATGCCCCGAGGGAAGGGGCGGCCCTCTCAGTCTCCAGCTCCCTCACTGGTCTTCCCTTTTGTTTAAAATCTTGGATTGTGGCTGCCTAAGGACCTCTTTTAAACCGTATTTAGCTTTTCTAGCTCTTGGTAGGCTAGAAACTGTTTGCATCTGTCACTGGAAGTGGAGACACCCTGGGGCTCTTCTGTCATCTGAAGCCACATGTAACAGTCACAGTAATTGTATTGATCAAGTTTATTTGATACCGGGGAAAACAAGAACCAGGGGTCCTTGCTTGGTACCCATGGTTGTGTTTCTGATCAGAATCCCCAGTTTGCCTGGGCTGTTTCAGTGGCTGTTTCAGCAAGCGGCCCACGCAGCCTGGAGACAGAGGAGCCGGTCTCCCCTCTGCCCTTGCCCCTACCAGCCCAGGGCAGGCCTTGCAATGACAGGCTGCTGGTGGTGGAGGAGAAGGCTGAGGAAGGAGGGGTTACGTGGCCTGTATTCTGTGACTTGGTCACATGTGGGTTTCCTTTTTCAGCTTGAAAAAATGACTGCTTTTAGTCTTCCCTCCAGTTTCACTTTAAGTTGGAAAATGAATATTTTATTCATAAAGTTGAGCACAGTGGTCTTTTTGAAAGCAACAGTTGAGGTTTTAAAAACACATCTCAGAGAACTCCAGTAGATAAAGCCAAAAAAAGAGAACGTGTTCACGGTGAACTGTGGGCAGGACCCCAAACTGTACTCTGTCTCTCCCAGAGTGTGTAATTGATGAGATGGGTGGATATAGGACCCCAAGGACCCTGGGGGCCGAGGTCCTCAAGTGACAGCAGAGGTCTGGGCTGAGCCAGGAGCAGTGTGGCCTGTGCCCTGGTGAGTGGAGAGCCGCGAGGGTGGGAGTGGGGCCAGGAGAGGGGTGGAAGACTCAGGCGGGGTCTGGGAGGTGCTGGCTGTCTCAACTCGAGGCAGGGACACCCCTGAACCTCCACCGTGCAGCCCCCACGGGGCAGAGTGGTCTGACAGCCCAGGGTCGAAGTTAAAAGGGAGAGTTCACAGCAGGTTGAATGAACCCCTGTACCCACTGTGGGTTCATTTTAAGTGCCTGGAGCGAGGTTGGTCAAGTCCTTGCTGAGCTCGAGTGAGGGAGTCCGACAGGGAGGACCGAGCTCAAGGTGAGAGTGAGGAGCAGCTAGCGCAGTGAGTCCTCCTCAGCTGGGTGGGTTCTGGTGACGCCCTTGAGTTCAGGGCTGCCCTTTCAGTAGCCTCACTGGAGGCTTGTTTTGGGGGTAGAGGGGGCAGAAGCCCACTTAAAAGATGTGCTTATTCCCAGGGGTGGTGGTTTCTGAAGAAGTTTATACTGGTCGGTTCGACTGTGACCCAGTACCTTGCGGAGTCATGTTTGACAGGGGGCCTGAGCCGTGGGCATGGCCTTCCTTCTCCTGCACCCCACACTCACCTGTCGTCTTTTTGTCAGCCCTTCCCCCCTCTCTGCACCCTTGACGGTGGGCCGGAGGCCAGCCTCCCTGTTACTACGGAGCCCCTTGTGACTGATCGGGTTCCAGTTCCGGGCTCCTGGGAGATGTGCTGGAGGCAGAGCCTTCATGCCATTTGGTGGTCATAGTGTGAGAGCAGTGGTTATAGTGTGAGAGCGGTGTGTGTGAGAGTGGTGTGTGAGAGCAATGTGTGTGAGAGCGGTGGTCGTAGTGTGAGATTGGTGGTGATAGCTTGGTAGCCGAGGTATGCTACCGTGAAATAGTGGTTGCCCCTGAGTGGGGGGCTGCCCGCATCCGCGAGGATGGGTCACAGAAGGGCCCGCCTGTGGGCGTTATTCCAGCACTGCAACCCCAAGGCAAAGGCCAAGACTAGGAAGGACTTGGCCTCAGCCCACATCCTGGAAGCAGAGCGGCCTGAGGTGAGAGCAGCCAGGGGCTGGGCCCGTCAGATTGGCCCTCACCCGGTGAAGCATTGGGGTTGTGTTTCATTTTGTTAGCATGGCTGTGGGCCCTGCCGGCCAGGGCGTTTTGGCCTTAGTGGGCAGGATCGACCCCAGCAGGTTTACCTTGTAAGAGGTTGTGCAGTTGCTGCATGGAGGGTGGGCGGGGGACCCACAAGAAGGGAAACACTGGCTGGAGGAGTCACTAGGGAATGTGGACTGAGCCATCGAGTCAGTCCTTGAAGCAGAAAGGCTAAGCCCCTTAATGTCTCCCTTCTTGCAAAGAAAGGATATACGGGCTGGAGGAATCTCTGGGGCATGAGGATCGAGCTAGAGAGTCAGTCCTTGAAGTAGAAAGGCTAAGCCCGTTAATGTCTCCCATGTTGCAAAGCACAGACCAGTGTGTCCAGTATTTTAATGATGGGTACCTACTGCTTACGTGTATGACATATACCTTCATAGCTATACATGTCTACTACATGCCTCTTACAAGTGCTGGGCGCTGTTCTGGGTGCTGAACACTCAGTATGTAGAAGGGGATACGTAGCCCAGGGTTTTTTAATTTCTGCAAAGAAAAAGAGAAGAATGAAAGACTCCACGTGGTTCAGTTTGAGCAAGTTCACCACGTGGATGGCCCTGCATGCACGCAAATTGTCGTAAAGTACATATAACATAAATTTAACATTTTAACCAGTTGATTGAATGACTGGGTGGCTTCAGTGGAGTCAGGCTAACAGATGGCCCTGAGGTGCCATCTGCCTTTCTCCCAGAGGAACACTCCAAAGCCTCGTGGCCTTGTAGACCTTCCCATTATTCTTCACTCTCCCCAGTGGCTCTAGGTCACTGGTCTGTGTGTTGTTTAAGAATCTCTTTATCCACTTTGTTGTTAGGTTTATATTTTGGAAAGTTTCTCAGATGTCCCTGGGTCTTGAGAAGGCAGGCTTGGATTCCGGGTTCTCCCCTGCCACGTGCCTGCCAGGTCGAGGTAGAGGCTGAAGGCTGGTCTGAGTTGTGGTGGTCTGTGTGGTCTTGGGGTCAGTGGACCCCTCTTCTCTGGAGGGGCATGGAGATCCTTTGTGTGGAGCCTAGAGAGACTTGACAGGGTCAGTCTTCACAGTCTCACTCTCTTCTTAATTTATGTTTGCATTTAGTTTCTCATTTAACTGTTTTCTAGGAGTTTCCAACTCCTGAAGAACTAAAAATATACAGGGAGCAGTTTCTTAAAAGAGAAGAGGAAATCGCTGAGCTAAAAGCCAAAAGAAACAACACCAGGGTCAGTAGGGGGATTCTCACGTGTTGACATTTGTCCCACGGGGGTCACCACTGGCCTCCGTGTTGCTGTCTTTAAACTTTGTCTGATTTTCAAGTCATTTTTCACATCTTCCCACTGAGCAGACCAGGGTGGATCAGTTCAGGGTTCTCATACCTTGCTTCAAATTTCTGATGAGAGCTAATGTAATTTTAGTATATTTGAAAGGAGAGAGTTCTCTTACAGTTTTGTCCATGCTACACTTTGTGTGATCTTAGTTTCCTGACCAGGGGTTAAAACCCATGACCCCTGGAGAAGTGTGGAGTCTTAACTACTGGGCCCCTGGGGAAGTCCACTCTAACTTTAGACTGAACTGGTGGGATTCCGACGTGCCTTACCATGTTTTTGGCTATAGCGTGAGGCTGAGAGGAGTTATCGGCCTGGAATTCGAGCATGAGGTTGAAGATGTTCCTTTGGCCCTGCCCTGCAGCTGCTGCTGGAGCACCTGGAGTGCCTGGTTTCCCGGTACATGCCGTCCCTCCGGATGACAGTGGGCAAGCAGCAGGCACGGTCCCCAGCCGGCATGACCAGAGAGGTGGAGGTGCTCAGGGCGCAGAAATTGCTATTTGAGCATGACAAGACCCTGGACAAGAAGGTACCAGCCACCCGGCCGTCCTGGATTTGTACACTTGCTGTTTTGTTAGGTGGATGATGCACGTATTTATGTAACTAGTTGACGTCTGAGCTTCTTGAATTCTTGTATATACATTTTTTTCTGTAAGAAGTCAGAGTTTTATATGGTTAAAAAGCGTTGCCTGTGTACATGCTCAGTCATGTCCGAATCTTTGTAACACTATGGACTATAGCCCACCATGCTCCTCTCTTCATGGAGCTTCCCAGGCATGAATACTGGAGTGGGTTGCCATCTTCTACTCCAGGGAATATTCCCGACCCAGGAATCAAACCTGCCCTCTTGCATTGGCAGGCGGATTCTTTACCACTGAGCCACTTGGGAAGCCACCAGTTAAAAAGTATTAGTTGGCATGAATGTCTCAAGATTTATTATGTTCTGTATATCAACTTGCAGTTAAAAACTGGGTAATAGGGAACACATGTATACCTGTGGCAGATTCATTTTGATATTTGGCAAAACTAATACAATTATGTAAAGTTTAAAAATAAAATAAAAAAAAAACTGGGTAATAGAATTAATTTAGGATATCATTTTGTTCTCTCAAACATAGAATTTAAAGCTGTTAACAAGCAGATTTTCTTGACGTTAAGATCAATGAGAGACATTAAAGGTATTCTGTGACAGTACCCATGTATTAGGGTGAGTACACACTAAGAAGTGTACTAACGTATATACACACATCAACACACAGTGACTTGGCCCCTTTTATTTGAGTTGAGAGCGTGATTACGAGTAGCACTCAAAAGGTGTAGTTTGTTAGAAGAAGAATTAGGTGCCACACATAAAGAGGTAAGTTTGATCAGTCATTGTGTAATTTCAATGAAGGGTTTGCCATTTGAATCCTTTCATTTTCAAAAAGAATGAAGGCTGTAGTGGTGGGCATCAGATGTTATTTATCTTTCTGATTGAGGACCCGCCCACCAGGGTTATTTTAATGACTAGTAAACTAGACGTGTGGCTCATAGCTGCAGGATCTCTTAAGTACCCCTTTTTCCAGTAGAAGACAAATTCTGACTCTAATCACCTGGTGGTATTCAGGATGGATAGCATCACCATGTATTTTCTTTTTATGTTGTGTTTTCAGTTTAGAGTTGAGTTTTTCCAGGTGCAGTTTTGCTGTCTTTACTTATTTCTTTACTCTGATTCAATTTTCTGGTTTTAGCAGATGATTCTTTCAGAGGAGAATAACGAAGAAAAGATCCTAACGGACATGGTGTTTGATGTACATCACGAGCAAGAAAACATGCCAAGCGCCAATGGAAAGGAAAGTCCTTGGTCTCGCTCTCTGTCTGGTTCTCGTCTTACCATCCAGTCTGTGCAGGGCTGTCAGGACCTCTCACTGATGCACCATGTAGGTCTGGGTGGCCATGAGGGTCCTGTGATCTCCCAGAGTGCAGAAGGCAGTTTTGACCTCACCGATTGCCCAGACGTACTGTGTTCCCTCCCTCCCAAAACCAGGCTGTGTAAGGCTTCCTTTCCCCCTTAGAGACCCTCTGACGGCTCTCTAAGCCAGGAGGAAGACCTGGCTAAGGTGATCAAGCTCCAGGAAATCATAGAGAGGCAGTCGCGGGAGCAGAGCCAGATGAAGGAGCACCTGGCAGCCCTCTCTGCCCACGTGACAGAGCTGGAGCAGGACCTGGACACGGCCAGGAAGGACCTCCTAAAATCCGAGGACGTGAACAGAAAACTTGAGCAGGACGTCCGTGAAGTGAGTGACGGTGGCTGTGTCTGTTGTCCTGAGGTGGAATGTGGTTCCCTTGTTCTCCCGGGGATCTCAGCCTTGGAATGGCTGCGTGAGTAAGAGCAGAGCACTGGAGAGACTGAGACTGGCTGCCTCCCTGCCTCTGAGATGAGGTCTCTGGGGTAGAAGAGGCCTGGTCCAGGCGGTCCGTTGGCAGTGGACCAACATGAGGGCAGCCCTGACGCTGTGCTGCACCCTGGGTATGGACTCCTCATTTCCACAAGTTCTAGGGGGCCCATTGTGTTCCTTTTTTAAAAATTCATCCATCCATTCATTCATTTGTTGGAGTATAGTTGCTTTACACTGCTGTGTCAATTTCTGCTGTACAGCAAAGTGAATCAGTCATCTATCTATCTATTTACGTATCTGTCTCTCTTTTAGATTTCCTGCCCATTTATTTCACCACAGAGCACTGAGTAGACTTCCCTGTGCTGTACACTAGGTCCTTACTCATTGACTTTATGTGTAGTATCAGTGCTGTATATATGTGAACCCAAGTCTCCCGGTTCATCCCTCCCCCCGCCCCCCCGAAACTGCCTGTCAAATGTGTTCCTGGTGATGCTGAAATTTCCTTCTGATTCACTCAGGCGAGTCTGGTGACATCTGTGGAGCCTGTTCTCTTGGAGAGATGGGAGCATGCTGTGTGGGCTCTGCTGAGGCAGCTTGCCTGGCCATCTTCTCTAGTTTTCTGAGGTTCCGCTCCTTGAAGGGATGTGTGACAGTGATACCGGCGGTCAGACAAGTCGAGTGGTGTTTGCTCACCCTCAGATCCTCAGGCCCAAGCTGTGTAACCATGTGGAATCGTGATGTTTCTGGCAGTCGTGTCTGTGGGTGTCGTGATTTATGAGAAACTCCCTAGCGGTCACTGTGAAAACAGAAGAGTGCTGGGGACTCAGGCTTCTTCCCGTGAGCCTTGCCTCTCCTCTGTGCACAGACAGACAGCCCCCACCCGGCCCACCCCTCCCCCATGAGACCGTCTCAGAGAGAACCCCTCCAACATGTGGTACAGCAGGTGTACTTGTTTAGTAGCTTGGTGTGAGTAATTCTGTGTGAGAACTCAAAACAGAAATATTTGCACAGGTTTGTATAAGCTATTCACACTACTCTTTGGCAACAGGAGGAGATTAGGTGTCAGAGTTTAATACGTATAGAATTCTAGAAAAAGCGTTTTTAAGACCTTTCACTTTTAATGTTAGGACTTTGCCCACATTGGTTACTTAGTGACCAGGGAGGGACCTGAAATGGATTTTGAAGTGGTGGACAGGAGTTGCACCAGTAGCAAGTTCTGGTCCTGGTTTGAGCGTTTCATACATGTGGTGTAACTCTGCTTTTGAAGAACTAGGCTTGAGAAGGCTGCTCCCAGTTGTGTACAATTTGACTTCTGTTTCCACTCGTTAATATTCTTACTTTAATTCTGAGGAAATTGCATGAGACTTTTCCAACTTTTCCTCAAGGAAACGAGCCTCAGAGCTCCCCGTTGAATCTGTTGAAGGTCCCTCCCTGTTCTGGGTCAAGCCCGCCTGTATGGTGTAGCAGACAGAGGTCCTGACTTCATGCCAGATACCTTCCCTCCTGGAATTCTTGCAATAACAGGGTAGTTTAGTATACTTTTTGTTTGCTGTTTGGGTTTATTACGTAGAAAAGAAGCCAGGTAAACCGAGTGGCTGGACAGAACGTTAAGACAGATGGGTGCCAATCGTGGCAAATGTGACCTTTGGGGTAGGCGCATTTTTGCTCACGTCCAAGAAAACTGCCATGTCTAGGACTTTTATTTTGAGGACGTTAACTTTATGTTTGATTTGAAACTAAGGACGACATCAATGATAAACTTGAAAATGAAATTGCAAATAAGGATTCTAGGCATCAACAGGTAATGGCCTTTATGAACTGTGTCTGACTTTTATAGTAGTGAATTACTGAGGAAGGAAGGTAAAGATCTTTTCATGTGACTCCCACATTGGAAATCAAGTCCCAGTGTAAAGTTCTTATGACCCTAAAATATTGCATTCAAAAGTGTGGCTGTACTGGAAGGAAATACATTTTAAAAAAATTGGGGGTGACTGCAACTTACAGGTTTGAATTATTTGGGACTTGGTTTAACCATTTTGTGGAATTCCATTCTTGACTCTTGTTTTACTTGAACGTGAATCTGTTGGCTTGTTAGAGTTTTTACCGAAAGAGCAGAGAGCAGCAGGGAACTTCACGGCAGCTGGCTGCCTGTTGGGAACTGGGGTCACTGTGACAAAAGGCAGGGTTAGAGCTCCGGTCTGATTAGGGTTTGTACTTCCTGTGGTTTGGTGAGCCTTACTCGCTCCTGTTCCCGAGTGGTCTCAGATAATCAGGATTTAACCAGGCAAACCAAGTCTGGCTTCTCCAAAACAAAGTGAGTCAGTCTGGTGTGTGCCAAAGTGTATCATTGTCCCCACCACAAAAATAAAATACTAGAAAGCTATTGAAATGTATCATGGGGAATGCTAATTAAAAGCATTATGATATACAAAATAATGGCTGTAAAAGGCAGATCAGAAAATACTATGTACCATATGCTATTGTTTTCTGAGGGTTTTAAAGCATATCATATTGTTTGTGTACGTACATAGAGGAATACACACACAGAAAAAGTAAGAAAGCTGCTTAGAAACAAATGCTAACCTCTCAGGAACCTGAGCTTATAGATACTTTAATTTTTTTCTTTTTTAAAAAAGAATCTGTCTAAATGTTCTACATTGAAAGTTTTTCAGAGTAAGAAGATCTGTTAAAAGAATAATCGTGCATTTACAAATACTAGTTGACTGGCATTTCACCAGGCACGCTCTTATCAGGTCTGTATTTCAGAGGAGATGAAAGCCATATTTTGGCTTACATGCCCGTGGCCATCTGCGGTCGATAGGGTTCCCTCTAAATGATGATTCTGGTGACGTTTTAAGAAGGGTCCGTACTGAACCCTTCTTCCCTTAACTTGTCAATAAGAATGAATAAGATTCTACAGAAAACTGATCTTCTTTAATAGATAAGAACTTTTTTTTTTTTTTTTTAAAGACGTCCGTGGGGAACGTTTAGGAAAAGCAAATACTCTGGCAGGAGGTGTTCTGCTCACTGAGACCCAGCCCAGGAACACTGAAAGAAAATTTACCCTGACGCAGCTTCCAAAACAGAAGGAATCTAGTAGACAAGTGCATTTAGGTTTTGTCTCAGCTTACTTAAAGTGACAGTGGCTACACCTGCCGGCCTGTTTTGATCCTCTGCTCTCCCTTTGTAGATAGAGGATAAGAACCGCCAGTTGCAGGAGAGCCTGGAGCTGGTAGAGAAGCTGCAGCAGACGCTGCGGAGGGCGGAGATGCTGCCCGAGGTGGAGGCGGAGCAGGCGCAGAGGGTGGCCTCTCTCTCCAAGGTGCTGCTCTGGGTCCCTGGGGAGCACGCGTGGGGAGGACCTGTTCCCCTGCTGTCCCACCGCGCCCCTGCCTGTGCTGCTCAGTCCACACAGGAGGGCAGATGCGGGGGTCGTGCTGCCCATCTGAGATGGGAGCGCTCCCTGAGTGTCAGGCAGCCCCTGCTTCTGCGTCATCCCTACGTTAATTTCCCTCCAGTTTTGTCCCGAGTTCTGTGTGTCCCCAGGACGCTTAAGCTCTGAGTCACTGCTGCTCAGAGTTCAGGCAGCCACTCAAAGCCTAGCAGGACAGAGACCTAGAAAAATCCCATTCTCGTTTAAGAGATGGCCAAAATAGCTCTGTAATGAACACAGTTTTAAGTCATTATCCATACACTTGTTGAAGAAGTCCCAGCAGGGCACGTGCAGACCCGGGGCCCCACTCCCCGCTCGCTGTCCCCAGGAGCCCGCGGGTGAGAGGCCGCGTCCTTAGGATGTGGCGCTGCTGGGGGCATCGTCCCCACTGCCAGCCAGCCAGTCACCCCGTCCTTCTGGCGGGAAAGGTGTTGCCCTGCGCCGCCGGTGGGCACTGGCTGGACATGGAGAGTCAGGCCAGGTCTGTGCTGACACGGCTGTCGGAAGCCTTGCCAGGAGCTCAGTGAATGCCTTAGGGGCCATCAGGTCACGGGAGGCAGCTGGTGTCCGGTGCTCACAGACCCTCCCAGAGCAGGGTCATTAACAGCCACCAGGGGGCACCCTTCTGCCTATAATCTTCCTCTCCAGGCTTGGTTTCTCCTCTCCCCTGGCATCTCTGCTTCCGTCCCAGGTCGGCCTTGTAGTCCGACCTTTTGTCTTCCGGAAGCTCTACCACTCAGGAGGCTAAACGGTTCGAAATTCCTTCCCAGCTTAGGAAGGTAGAAAGTGTGCCTCGCGTTTGCTGCTGTCTGCTGCCCACGCTGGCTCGCCACAGGCAGTCCGAGGAGGGAGCACAGCAGCCGCGGGGCCCGGGGCACTGGGAGCACGTCTCCTCTCACGAGCTGGTCACCAGCACCCTCCGTGAGCCACGTGTCACACACGAAGCCACACAGGCTGTGTGAGCAGGCATGCGGGCGTGCCCCCCGCGAACCCGGGGCCAGTGGTCTGCACAGAGCATGGCCCACTTGCCGCCCCTGCGGTTACAGCCCGTGTGCTGTCAGGACAGGGTCGTTGCGAGCGGAGCTGACACTGTTCTTGGCCAACAGGCAGGGGAGAGACACGGTAGCATTGAGGATAGGCTGTGCCAGATGGAGGCCCAACTGGAGGAAAAGAACAAGGAGCTGCAGTGAGTGCCTGTGCTGACGGGGAGGTGGCGCCTGGGCGAGAGATGTGGCTTGGGCGGGGGCCAGCGCTGCCTTTCTCCACCACTCCCATCTCTGGCGTCGAGTGTGTGCCTGTGTGGCCCCATCTGCTGATCCGGGCACCCACCTCCTCGGGAGCAGGGCCAGAGGTGGTCACCCATAGGCAGTGGGCAGGAGCCAGGCCTTCCCCACATTCAAAGAGGCTGCCTGTTGCTCTGACCAGCCAGTCCAGGGAGCTGTTTGGGATACAGATGGACCTCATGACTGCCCCTCAAACAAACCTGAGGGTGCCAGCCTGGGGCCCATGAAACTGAAGGCATGGTGCCCAGGTGTGGAACCTGCTTGCCTCGGACGTGGTGCTGGAGTCCCACATGCCAAACCACTGGTCCAGACACAGTGTGTGTGTAGGATGGCTGCCTCTAGGCAGGAGAACTGCAGTTGTGCTGCGTCAGGAAAGGGTGATGGTGGAGGCTCGCATCACCGAGTCCTGAGAGAGGTTTCCTGGAAATGTTGGCCACATGGTGATACAGATCATCCAGGAAATGGAGTGGGGATCCCGGGTCCAGCCTCACGTGTCAGTACTGTCCCCACCATGCCTGTGTTCTTGGGCCTGGACCGCAGAGCCTCACAGGTGGGCTTCCAGGGGGCAGTGGTTCTGATTCCCATCCTGAGACCCACGGTGAGGTGCCCTCCCCTCTTAGGCAGAGAACTCAATGTCTCCCGATCAGGGGTGTACTTCCTTACTTTCATAACTGCTGCTCAGAGGCTGTTGAGATTGGGATGCTGTTTATGACTAGACTAAGCCAATTCAAAATCAACTTTTGTTTTGCTTTAAAAATCTTTGAATGCTGATGCCTTATTGTGGAAGCTGTGACAGGTTTTGTTTCCTTGGGCTCAAAAATCACTGCAGACGGTGACTGCAGCCATGAGATTAAAAAATGCTTGCTCCTTGGAAAGCTATGACAAACATAGACAGCATATTGAAAAGTAGAGACATCACTTTGCCGACAAAGGTCCATATACTCAAAACTATGGTTTTTCCGGTAGTCACGTATGGGTGTGAGAGTTGGAACATAAAGAAGGCTGAGCACTGAAGAACTGATGCTTTCGAATTGTGTTGCTGGAGAAGACTCTGCTTTAACAGAAAATAAACTTTTTAAATGTATTATGATGGAAAATTTCAAACATGCACAAAAGTGGATGGAGTAGTATAATAAATACCCATGACCTACCCCGTCAATTAGTCTCAGCAACTTCTCACACAGAGCCAATCTCAAATAGATCATTATTTTGTCTTCTTTCCATTATTTTTTAATACAGTAGGTCCTAAAACAGCTTTTTAAACCTTGAAATTGATGCTCATTGTATAAAACACAGACTTGCCAACTTTGTTATTGCATTTAAAAATTGTTTATTTCCAGTTTTTTAATATGGATTTTCATATTGGAAAAGACCCTAATGCTGGGAAAGATTGAAGTCAGGAAGAGAGTGGATGAAAGAGGATGAGATGGTTGGATGGCATCACCAACTCAATGGACATGAGTTTGAGCAGATGCTTAGCAGAAGTTGAGTTACATTTTCCTCATGGCTAATCCACTGCTGTAACATGTATAGCATTTCTGGTTTTGAACACTGAATGTGTTTGCATTATAGATGGATTTAGAGTGTGTGGCTGTTGTGTGTGGTTCAGAATTCTGAGTATTCCTTTCTGGGATCACCCGAAAGCTGAGACAAAGCATGAGCCTTTCACGTGGACTGTGCTGTGCGTCAGAAAGATAATACGAGCCACCTACACAAGCTAAAATTTCCTAAAAACCAACGGGCTACTTGACGTCCTTCTTTCACCGCGAGTCTTGAAATCCTCTGTGTGATTTCCACATCGAACTTTGCACCAGCCTGTCTCACATGCTCAGGGGCTGCATGAGGTGAGTAACTGCCGTGGCCAACAGCACAGAGCTTCCAGGTTGAGCTGAGTGACTCACAAACTTGGCCCGTTTGACTTGTTTTACCCCATGAGGAAGTGAAGTGGGCTGTGGAGGAATGAATGTGAGGAATGCAGGTGAGCTCCATGGAGACAGTTTAAAGCAGTGAGGGCAATAGAGGGAGTCGTGTCCCCCTGACCCAAACCCCCGCCCCAAGTCCAGCTTCTCTCTGCCGACTTAATCATTGTTAATGGCTTGCCATGTTTCCTTCAGAGAAACATTTTCTACACCTGAGATGGAACTTCCTCTTCATTATGGTTTATAAGGGTTAATATTGTTCTGAGTGTTTCTATTTGCTAAGGACTCTTAGAGAACATTTTCTCAGAATTAAAATGTTGGGAGTTGATACCTACTACAGTAACCTGTTCTGCACATTTTGGTGTGAGTCATTTTACATCCGGAAAGCAAGCGGTGCAGGCTGTGTCATTTGCTGTTTCATAGGACCAGCTGATTCTAAACCTGGAAACCCTGAGAGCCAAAGTGGACCAGACGAGACTTCGAGGGGCTCCCTTCCACCACAGGTAGGCTGCTCCCCCGGGCAGCTCCCCTCAGCGCTGTCGAGTGTAACAAGGGCCTGTCTGGTGTGTGGACAGTATGACTGGGTGTTGCTCATGGTCGCACCTCAAGGAGCCTGTAGCTTTGTGGCCAGCGAGAGGGAAGAGACAAGCATCGTTCCTTAGGGTCAAACTTGGTACCACAGAGTGGTCGTCACAGTATTGACAACACTCAAAACCACAGGCAGAGGTTTGGAAGTAGGGGGCCGACCAGTTGATATTTGGGTGTATTCATTTGAGGGGCCTGACAGACTGTGACACTGATGTTTCTGAAAAGTTGCAGAAGGTTAATGACCTGTAGTCTTTTTTACATGAATGGAGACTGAGACATGACTTGCCCTTGACTGCAGTGGGAGGAATCACCTGGCTTGTGAATGAGGAGAGCAGATTACTGAGCATCGTGATTTTTTCTTACTCATTGTTATAGGGGCCGTAATTCTTATTAAGTATTTAAATGTTTCTTTGGCTTCTTCACAGAAAATGGTCACAAGTGAGAGAGAAACTTTAGCAAAGGTCATTAAGTGCTTAACTGGTGACATTCATTCATCTGTAGGAAATCGACTACTGCTTGAATCCTGACTTAGGAGAGTTTGGAGTCCATACGCGTATTTCTGTGTTTGTGTGCTTAGGGGATCCTCGCAGTCCAGGGCCCCCTCCCAGCCTTCTTCTAGAGAAAAGGAGATGTCATTTGAGACAAAGGCAGAGCCAGAAACTGTGTCCGAAACCATGGTGGATGGAGTTCAAGGAGAGCACGTGCCCTGCAGAACGGGAGGGGACATGGCCGGACTTGGTGGCAGAGCTCCTCCAGGGTGAGGGGCTGGTGTGTCAGAGGTGGGGAACCCCTGCTCCTGGGGTGGATGAGGTGAGTGTGAGGAGGACTGCGTAGACAGTGGAGGAAGGGGTGGGCATGGCCTCCTGCTCTTGGGTTTTTTTGGATAATTAGGAGGGCCCTAGTGCCAGGACCCGAGGCCTGGCACAATTGGGGGGTTCAGATGGAGAGGTCTGGGGCCTGGTCACCAGTCCCGTGTGTGTCAGTGAGAGTGAGAGACGAGAAGTGGAAGCAGCCATTGGGCAGGAGGGGTCGCTGTGCTCTGAAGACAGTGGGCCACAGTGGCTGGTACGAGGGAGGGGTGTCTCCAGGAGGCAGCTCTGGAGGGGTCACAGCAGTGACTTAGCAGCACAGGTGGGGCCTCGGAGTGGGGCTTGCGGGCAGTGTGGGCTGGGTGGAGGGCACTATGCTGGCTCAGAAGGGAGGAAGTGGGGACTGAAAATTGGCTCAAAGGCAGGGCAGGCACAGCGTATTTGGTGGGACCTCCCAGAGGAATTGGTCACCTTGTCTCTGAGACCTTCTCCCAGAGGAAAGAGCTTCGGGTGAGGAGGGGGAGAGAGATGGAGACTGCACCCTGCAAGGGGACTGGGAGCCGATGGTTGGGGTGCGATCCAACCCGGAGGCCTCTGTAGCCCTCAGAGGACCATCGAGGGTCCGCAGTCCACAGTGGGACTGTGTCGTACCCACCACACCCAGTTCCCAAGTGTGCTCTAGCCCCAGACCCTTGGATGGAAGTGGAGCAGAGAAGGGAGCAGTTCTGTCAGGAGGGAGGAGAGACGGGAGGGAAGACAGGTGTGGCTCGGGGAGATTCCAGACTTCCATCTCTTGTGCAGCACAGTGTTCGCAAAACCGTCGAGCAGAGCAGCATGTGACCCCGAGCAGGCTGAGCTGGTGGTTGGCCCTGGCCACTCTGCAGACTTATGGGGTGTCCTGTCCTCGGAGGAGGGCCCTGTCTCCCGGGTTTAGGGACTCCTGCACGTGAAGGCACCACCCTCTTCCCAGAGACAAAACTGAGCAGAGCTGGGTGGTCCTGCAGTGCAGGCAGCTCACAGTCAAGGCGGGGCTGCCCTGCCTCTCAGCAGGCCCCTGCTGAGTGAGCTCCTGGCACCTGCAGGCCCAGTCCTTAGTGCTCAGGCCCTGAGCATCTGTGCTGGGCCTTGTTCCGCCCAGAGTCTGGTGACACGCTCACCTCTGGTTTAATGGGGGACACCAATGGTGCTCAGCTCCGAGCTGTGGTTCGGACGCCTTTCTGCTGTGGGTTGTCTGAGGCGCCTTTAAAAACACTGAGAGCGGTGCAGACAGTGTTCCAGGCAGACCTGTGTTTGTGATCCACGGACTTCACGTGGGAGAGGGAGGTCAGAGCAGGGGTGGGCGGAAGGGGAGGTGGGGTGCCAAGGGGAAGCAGAGCAGGTGCAGGCCCTGCCCTGGGACCTGAGAGTGGGCTCCAGGGGGACCCTGGACGCCCCAACCCCAGACAGCCGATCCTGTCCTAATCAGCTCCACACCCTCGCATCAGCACTGCCTTCCCCACATACGGGAGTTTTCCAGCTGCTGGGGATGAGCCCTGAGTGTCTGCAGAGCAGCAGGCGGCCTGTTGCTATTGGAGCCAGGAAGGCAGTGCCCTCCCGGGGGCCCTTTTGCTGTGAAATTGCCAGTCTTCCAAATGGACAGGCTTTGGCTCGACTGACATAGTGAGCTCTCTTTTCTTCTAACAGCTCTCTTCTTCCCCGTGTGTTTTAGCCGACCCCACTTGGGCAGCAGCCCAGACCTCAGGTCCCCTGTGGCTGGCCGGCCGGCAGACTCCTTGGGCAATGGGGCAGTACTGCGTTGCCCCCAGAAAGGCCGGCTGGCAGCTCTGCACGACGAGCCATCCGAGGCAAGGACCCCGTTGCCCCCTTCCCATCCCTGGTGGGCATCTTGTGAGGCACCTGCCCCCTCACACTGTGGTCCTGAGGTGGGTTTGGAGCAAAGCGCTGATAGATCGCTTTACGTCTTCCCATTTTCCTTTTTCTGGCTAAGAGTTTACTTTGAAGGCATGCTTTTTTTTTTCCTTAAAATAACCAATTTGGATAACTTGTGGCCTACTGTGAGGCCCAGCATGGTACTAATTAGCACAGTTTTGTAATTGTTCTACGAGTAAATGGATACACATATCCATCAGCTTATAGTGAGAAGAATTCTCATTGGAAGTTTAAGTGCCTTTATATTTTCACCTCATTCATGACATGTATTTTTTCATACATGTCTGTGTTTTGAGCTTCCATATTCAGTGAGCAGTTAGTTTGGGCCAGACATGGTCAGAAATAGGACTCCAGCAGTGAACTAAAAACCGTGTGTGTTCTTTATCCACTGCTACGTAATGAATCATTGCAAAGCTTAGTGACTTCCCAGGGAGCAGCTCACAGTCCACAGTGCCTGTGCATTGTAGCAGGCGGGCCTGGTTCAGGGCCTCCTGAGGGCACAGACACGGGAAGGCCCCCCAGGGCTGAATGTCAGGCTTTCAGACTCACCTGGCTGCTGGGGACAGGCCCAGGTCCCTGCCGTGTGGCTTTCCCATGGCCTGGCTTTCCTCAGAACACCCACTGAGAGCGAGAGCGCGGGGTTTAGCCTGGGGCCTTTTGCGCCCTGGTCTAGAGGCCACACACCTTCACTTCTGTTTGTGAGAGTGAGATGCAAAGTCCTGCCTCACTCAGGGGCTTAGCAGGAGTTGCCCCTTCTGCCTCTTGAAGGGAGGAGGATGGAAGAATTTGTGGACCACTTTTTAAACCCGCACAGCCTGTCGAACAGTACTGAGCAGGGAAAGGAGACCAGAGTGCCTGAGTTGTCCAAGAAGAAGAGGACGATCGTGTGTGAACAGGGTGGCCAGCGAGGTGACACCAGGAGGGTGACCTTGGACCAGAGACCTGGAGGCAGGAAGAGAAGTAGCCACTCAGAGATAGAAAAAGGGTCATGTCAACCAGCAGGGACAAGGGAGAGAGTGGGCCACATCAGGGAGGAGCCTGGGCTCAGGCCTGAGCAACTCGAGGCCAGAGCCTGTTTCCTGAGGTGAGCAGGGCTGCCAGGGTGGGGAGCTAAGACCCGGGCCTCAGCCCTGTTGAGGTGGACGAGCCCATGGGGTGTCCCGGGGACGTGTCAGGAGAACAGCTGAGTGTTCTGGCCTGCATCCAGGAGAGGACTGATTCAGCTCAGGGCGGACTTGGGGTCGTGGGCATACAGATGGCATTTAAAGGCACGAACATGGTAAAGTCACCAGGCAGGTGCCGGCGGAGAGAGATGGGGTGCAAGGGTAGAGCTGTGGGACACCCCGCATTCCAAGGTTGAGAAGGGGTGCAAGGGACTGAGGAATAACCGCAGGGAGGGCAGGGCCTGGAGCCCAGGGAGAGACATGCTGCGGGGCAGGGGGGAGGGCGTGGGGGATGGCAAGGAGGGGAGGGGGCTTGGTAACATGGGTTCCTGGAGCCCCCAGGGAGGTGCTCTGCAGGGCAGGGCACACCACCTGCTGGCAGAGACTTGGAGACCTGGCGGGGAGGGGAATCATAGAGGCTGCTCCCAGGGAGCTTTCAGAGACCCACAGTGGGTGCTGCAGGGAGCCCTGGAGGAGGAATCTGCTGGTTCCCCTTGTGCAATTGGAAGGCGAGAGAAGGGAGAGGATGTGCTGACCGGGCTGATGGGGGTGAACCCATACACAGCTGTTTCGCTGGAGCGGAGCAGGAACGATGGCAGGTGGGTCTGGAGCCAGCGAAGCGGGTAGTCCAGCCCTGGGGCAGGGTCATGACGAAGACAGGAGGCGAGGGCACTGGCCACAGGGGACAGGGAGCCCGCAAGCCCGCACCTCGAGGCTGCCCCTCAGTTCCTTTGAGGTCATATCTGGGAAAGAAGGCAGGACCTGGGTGACAGTGGGGCAAGGAGGAGGTTTGCAGAGAGAAGGGTGTGAGCTTTGAGAGCGGGAGGGCGGCACGGGGCCCTGCGGGCACTCTCCCGTGTGTCTCTGATGACAGAGCCGCCCTTGTGGTGCGAGGGTCTGTCGCCCAGAACAGCCCGAGGGCCTGTGTCCCAAGAGGAGAACTGCGGGGGGGCTGGCCCTCCCATCTCCTGGCTGCCCCTGCTCACTCCTCTCTGTGGGTGTTCAAACCAGCCTGGGAAACGGAGGGCTGGGAGCCTGTGAGGACGGCACACTTCGGTGAACTGGTACCAGTGATGACCGCTGATAGGGACCCACCGGCTACCGAGCTGAAGGGTTCTTTTTTCTTATTTTCCTCCAGCCTGGCTGATGGAGGCATGGATGTATTTTTGTAATTTTCGGTTTCTGTCTCTGACTCCATCAGCCCACCCTTGTGAATAACCTCATAGGATTGCCTGCCCTCCACGCTGAGACCTGAGTGTCACCAGGCCATCTAGGAACTGGATTTTCCCCCTGCCTGTTTCTTGAGTCTTGCTCGCTTAAGAGATGGCAGTGTCTCATGAGCATGGCCCATTTATCCACAGTCAGGGCTTCCATATAAAATTGGGTTCAGTTCCTGATAGACTTGAGCTGCCCTGAATGTCACTGATGAGATGTGGTCCTCTCATGCCCAGGTGCAGACCCTGAAGGAGCAGGACTGGGAGCGTGCACAGCAAGCCAGCGTGCTGGCCGACATGGCCTAGGCATTTGAGAGTAACGAGGGCGTGTCTGATGGGGAGGGCGACAGGGTCACCCTCTTCAGCTCGGCCACTCAGCTGTCGCCCAGCAGGCAGGCCGATGCCAAGACTCTGAGTGCGATGCTGCAGGAGCAGCTGGATGCCATCAACGAAGAGATCCGGTGGGTGATCCCGAACTCAGCTCCCCAGAAACTCGGTTTCTCTGAGGAGCTGTCTTCTTCTAGGGACGTCTGAGTGTTTCATGGTAAGAAACCTACCTCAGGTCTGCTTCAAGAATTTTCAGTTTTGAGATTGCCCTTGATTATAGAGCTCTGTCAGCTGGGGTGTTCTGTCCACGGTGTGGTGTCAGCACTCTGTGGGGGGGCATGGTGGGGTATGCCCCCTCAGCTCTGAGCCCCAAGGTGAGTGAGGTGCCGAGGAGGTGTCCCCTGTGGCCCGTGCACCCTCCTGTGTCCCTCGGAGCCCCCCACCTTCTGGTGAAAAGCCACCTGGTGAAAGCTGGGGTTTTGGGGTTGGCAAATTCCCACTCAGATCTGCATTTTCATTTTTAACTTAATACAATGTTAAGATTGGCTTGTTGTAAGACAGTGGTCCAAGGACATGTGTTTGAGTTTTTCTCATCTCATCAGTATATTTAAGATGTTTTCTTTAGACACCGTCTTGGCAGTTATAACAATTTACAAAATGGGAGAGAATCCAAAGGCCTTCCTCGTGGTGAGCAGGGGGCCTTGGTTCTGGGTGCAGCTAGGTGGCTGGGGGCCCTGAGGCCTGCCTGGTGCCACACCCACACAGCTATGCACATGTCCCAAGTCCACGTTCAGAGTGGCCGCAGGCTGGTGACCCTGCACAGGACCAGGCAGAGCTGCTGCTCAGGCTGTTCTCATCACATCAGCCCAGGCCGAGGTGCCCATTCCTGTCGGCCGAGCATGGGGGCCAGGGGAAAGGCAGGGGATGAACGGGACAACCAGCAAAAGCAGGTGGTGCCACCTGCCCATTTGATGCCAAGACAGACAGCTTTGTGGGCTGTGTACAGATGAGCTCAGAAAGATGGTCTTTCTGCATCCCTGCAGGAAGTATGGAATGGTTATATATTAATATTTTTATTTTTACAGCAAGTTGTCAGGTAAAAGTGATTTTTCCTTATGGGACAAGTTGACTTGATGTAAATGGTAAATTCTGTCCATCAACTTGTTATCAACAGTGGAAAACTTTCAAGATGTGAAAGTAGAAGTGAAGCTGGAGAGTTTACTTCCTGTAAGAATCTTGTATTTTAATTTGAAAATAACTTTATTTGCATAATCGTGTATTTAAACTGCCATATAAAATCATCCACCACACATTAGGGGAGAAGAGCAGAAACTGAATTCTAGGTTAATGCAGCACATTGACATGAATCCAGAAACTCACACAAAGCTGGTGGAGAACTTCATTGAGTGATGCGTTTGTACATATACAACCTTAAAAAAAAAAAAAAAAAGATCAACTCAGCACTTCATCTGGTCTGGAGACTTGTGTTTAGAAACTCCAGCTTGTTCTTGAATCGGTGTTTTGATTGTACAGAGTTCCCGATTCCCAGTAGAAAAGACTTGAGACACTGACGTGCATCTCTGCCCTGAGAGCAGGGGAGGTAAAAGTTGTCAGCTTGAGGTATCTCCTCACAGGGAGAGAGTCGCCACCAGGGCCCCTTCAGAATGTTAGAGTAAATAAGTGAAATCAAGCAGAATGGTCAGGGGCCAGTAACACTCAACGCAGTTATTCTAAGTTTGAGAATATTCAAAAGAGGAAAAGTAGAACCTTTTGGCTGAGATGTTAATTGAGCAACTGTTTCTGGAATTTGCTTATCATGACACAGAATGCTAGCCCAAATTTGTTGTCCAGACACATTCCTCTGCTGACAAAGGCAGGTGACGGGGTTTATTCTATTTTAGGTTGATCGAAGAAGAGAAGGAGAACACGGAGCAGCAGGCCGAGGAGACTGAGAGCAGGGAGGGCAGGGGGAGCTTAGGCAGCCTCCGTCTTTTTAAATCAGTGAGCTGCCTCAACCTGCTTCCCGCCTCCTCGCATGCCGGCTCCTGCCCGCCCCACAGTGGGCACTCCAAGCCCCGAAGGAGGCAGCACAGCCCAGCCCAGGAGGGACACCGGCTGGGCATCATGACTCTGGTATGTGTCTGCCTCCTCCCTGCCGCATCCTTCCCCCAGGACACTGGTTTTTTGTTTTTTTTTTTTTTTCTTTGTTTGTTTTTTGGTTTTTCTCTTTTTACCCAGAAGAAAATCAGGTACATTTGCTACGCTCAGAGGTCTAAAAGTTTTTAAACTGCCTAGTCTGTAATCATTCCACAATGGCACAGTGACAAATTAGTCTGGATATTTGGACCACTACTTAGCACGTCATCATGAACTCAGCCAGAGCTTGCCTCTGTAACATTGGGCCTGGCCTGTACTGGGCACAGCAGCTGCAGGGAAGTTTCTGTTCTCAGAGAGCAGACAGCTTCGTGAAAGTAACCATAGGCAGCTCTCATGGTGTGGGAAAGCCGTGCAGCACATTTTCCATTGGGGATGCCTGGCTTCAGGGTGCATGGCATGTGGTGGGAACAAAACCAAGAATCTACACTGGTCTGCTTGCTGATGGACCTGGCCACGCACTCAGGCCAGCTCTGCATGTGAAACCAGGTTAAAAGCCCAGGGCCCCAGGGCCCCAGGGCCCCAGGGAAGACGTCGGGCTGCCTCACTTTTCCAAGTCTAAAACTGGGATGATGACCTAGGGCTTTTGGTGACACAGTGTGCAGCTCTAAAGCACATGTTCCAGCTTTCTTGCATGTTTAGTTTAGGTGTTGTGAGTGCATTGCTATTTACCCCGTGAAATCATGTATACAACACTCTGCTTTGTAACTGGACTTGTATTATCTCTTTTTTCTGTTACCATCCATTTCATGTTAGCTGCATTGTTAGTCAGCTTATAATTAAATTAACCGTGAATCATTTTAGCAGCCTGTGAAGTGGTAACTAGTCCATTTTGTGGTCTTTTGACACACTGTTTTTATAATTTGCATCATTGGCTAATTAGTTGATATTTAAAATTATTTGATGATTTCTCTGTGGTTTCATGCTTGATTTCTTTCCGAATGTTTGTAAAAGAACAGTTCTGTATGTTTTCCTTGCTGTTGGAGTTATCTGACAGTGTGTCTGCTTTCATCATTGGTTTTGATTTCCTCTCTCATCCTGTTGTCTTCTTAGTCGTTATCAATCCAGACCCCCCTCCCCAGCCCCCGAGGCTGTAGTTTACCCATCCATCTCCCCTCCCCCGTACCCCCACTTGCTCTGGTCATAGCCGTGCTGTGGTCCAGTGTGTGTCCCCTTAGTCGGGTTTGTGCTCATTAAATGGAGTTTTTCCCCCATAGCAGTAATTTTAATTGGTTTATCACTATGCAGTTACAGGAGAAGGCAATGGCAACCCACTCCAGTACTCTTGCCTGGAAAATCCCATGGACGGAGGAACCTGGTAGGCTGCAGTCCATGGGGTCCCACAGAGTCAGACACGACTGAAGCAACTTAGCAGCAGCAGCATGAAGTTATAAACATAATGTAGATGGATCCTAAACTACATATCATGTGTAATTCATAAATAAGATTGTGCTTACATAAAGAAATGATCCTCTTAAGTGTAGAATTAATAGACTTTTAGATATGCAGATGGCATCACCCTTATGGCAGCAAGTGAAGACAAACTAGAAAGCCTCTTGATGAAAGTGAAAGATGAGAGTGAAGAAGTTGGCTTAAAGCTCACCATTCAGAAAACTAAGATCATGGTATCCGGTCCCATCACTTCATGGGAAATAAATGGGGAAACAGTGTCAGACTTTATTTTTTTGGGCTCCAAAATCACTGCAGATGGTGACTGCGGCCATGAAATTAAAAGACGCTTACTCCTTGGAAGGAAAGTTATGACCAACCTAGATAGCGTATTAAAAAGCAGAGATATTACTTTTCCAACAAAGGTCCATCTAGTCAAGGCTATGGTTTTTCCAGTTGTCATGTATGGATATGAAAGTTAGACTGTGAAGAAAGCTGAGCACCAAAGAATTGATGCTTTTGAGCTGTGGTATTGGAGAAGCCTCTTGAGAGTGAGTCCCTAGGACTGCAAGGAGATGCAACTAGTCCATTCTAAAGAAGATCAGTCCTGGGTGTTGATGGAAGGACTGATGCTAAAGCTGAAACTCCAGCACTTTGGCCACCTCAAGTGAAGAGTTGACTCATTGGAAAAGACTCTCAGGCTTGGAGGAATTGGGGGCAGGAGGAGAAGGGGACGACAGAGGATGAGATGGCTGGAGGCATCACTGATTCGATGGACATGAGTTTGGTCGAACTCCAAGAGTTGGTGATGGACAGGGGGGCCTGGTGTGCTGCGATTCATGGGGTCACAAAGAGTCAGATACGACTGAGCGACTGAACTGAACTGAACTGACACAATATCCTTTCTGTGTTGGTGCTTGTATTTAAGACTGTAAATCTCATCAGGTTTTGCACAGTTAATGTCTCTATTAGACTCGTTATAAAAGTATCTTCTATGGTTAATAAAATGTAAAGACTGCACCTGCTATTATGCTAGCTTTCATTCTTACATATTTTCACAGGGAACTTGCTTTAATGAATTTATTTTGAGAAGTTTTAAATCAAATTCTATGTCAGGATTTTACACTAATGTCCAATAGGTGGTTAGATTTGTTCAGTGTTAAACTAGGTATTATGGTAACTTATTCATTAGTTAAATTACTAATTTAAAGTATAACATGTTTTTTATTAAGAGAAACTAACATATAGAGAAATTTGGCTGAGAATAGACAACTGTTAAGGCCCTTTGTTGTACAGAATGCTGTGCTTTAATAAATCATGATGTTGTAATAGAATGGTATCTTTCTGAGTAATAATTTATAGTGTTTCTCTAGTAAATCTTGAATAGCTTATCTAACTTCTGTGGTCAAAAAAATGTTCTGTTTCCAGTCACATGTTCTCTAAATCTTCATGTCACTTACATGTTTGCCATCATTTTTGCTTTACTGTATTTGCCTATACGGATTCTTGAAATTTTAGCTTCAAAGTCGCAATAAATCTGGTTTATTTTCATTTCTCTGCATGCATCTATCAGCCTAGTGATTTAAGGAAGCAGCGTCGAAAGGTAAACTATTTAGTAATTTAGCAGGCCTTTGTTTCTCTGTGAAGTATTGAAGAGTCCTTATCATTTAACATGAATTAACAGTGTGTGGTTATGTCCTGGTGAATAATTGATGTTTTAATGGAAGTAATGAAACTCACCCACCACTTAAAATGTGCTGATGGTTCTGTTGGAAACTGGTCATTCATTGGGACAATTGTAACAGTTTGCCTTTCTCCCACTTGTTTGCCTTCTGATCATCTCATGCTTTTTTATAATAGACATAGTATTATTTATTATTTTTAAAATTTTCTTTACTTATTTTTTTGGCCATGCTGCACAGCTTATGGGATCTTAGTTCCTCAACCAGGGATCAGACCAGTGTCCCGGCAATGAAAGTGCCAAGTCTTAACCTCTGGACCACCATGGAATTTCTGCTTAGTGTTTTCATATAAGAAATGACTGGGAAAAAAAAAACTGAAAAAAAAAAAAAGAAAAGAAAAGAAATGACTGAATCAGTCATAGATGTTAGATTTGAGGGAAGCCAATTTAATGATGGTGGGTAGCAGTGTGCAGAGACTCTATGTGCCGGGCACATGCTTTCCAAGTCTGTCATCTCATCCCCAGGTGAGGTCCAGGCTACTGCTATCCTCATTCAGCAGACATAGACACTGAGGCTTAGCGAGGCCAGGCACCCTGCCCAGGCTCTCACACCCAGCAGTGTGGTGTGGACTGGTCTGATCAGAGCCTGACACTTAACCGTGGTGCTGTCCAGCCCGCTTTCCTCCAGAGGCTCTCGTGTCCATCACGGCATCCCTGATGGAGGGAGCATCAGGAGGGAGCTCTCTGCCTCTCCCCTCGGGTCACTTGGATGAGCCCCTGTTGTTGGAGTCCAGAGCCCCAAGGGCTGGCCTTCCTTGTCCCTCTCCTGCTCCCAGCACACTGACCGAGCACTCCTGGGCCTTCCCGCAGGACTGGGGTGGCTGCGCTCCAGTTCAGGTAGCTCAGTGCCTGGGAGCCCTTCTGCTGAGCACAGCAGAGCAGCGCCGTCCCCCTGGGGTTGGTGACCTGGGTGTGCCGCTCGCCTGCTCTGTGGCCTGCTTTGCCCTTCTGTTCAGTGAGGATACGGCACTGCCCATCCTAGCCACATATGGCACCAGTGGGGCAGCTCCCATCCTGGGGGAGGGCAGCCAGGCTGCGGACACAGAGGCCTTCCTCAGGAGGAGGCCCAAGGGAAGGGGCTGGCCTGAGCCCTGACTCTGAGGCAGGTGTTTGTCTCCACTGAGTCCATATTCAAGCCAGGTGTGTCACTTGCCTGCTCTGTTCGTTGCTGTTTTCTGATTTTTATAAATGCTTATTTTAACTTGAATTTGAGATCGATCCCTGTTCAGTTCCATGTGGATAATTTCTAGCCTTTGTAGCCTTCTGTTGTCTGAGGGTTCTTGTTAGAGCTCAGGGGAGGCTGCCCAGTTTATCCAGCTGCTGTTAAATGAGTTCAGCTGTATTTTACACTAACTCACTTTGTTGTCACTGCACGGGATCAATATTCTTTACAGAATCCCAGTAAAAAGGCACAGGTCAGTTGGTTGAAACAATGCACTCATTGTTTATAAAAATACATACCATGCATGTCTCCTAAAACCTCCCCTGGCTTAACCACACACCCAGATGATCAGTGAGAGCTGTCTGGACCTTGAGGGGTTAATCTGTTCCCACACTGTCTTTCCTTTCCTCACACCCAGGACCAGCGGAAATGCCGGGAGTCCAAGAGAGATCATCTTTTTTTTTTTTTTAATTAGTTTAATTTTTAATTGAAAGATAATTGCTTTACAGAATTTTCTTTTCTGTCAAACCTCAACATGAATCAGCCATAGGTACCCATATATCTCCTCCCTTTTGAACCTCCCACCGCTCTAGGGTGATACAAGATCATCTCTTAGTGAAGACCTGGGGGTGCCTTATGGAAACCACTGTGAGCAAATGACACTCGAACTGTGTGTAAGTACTTCAGTGGGTAGCCCCGAGTCTGTATGTTACCGAGAAATACGATCCAGGCACATGGTGTTCGCATGGAGGGGTTAGGTACCTTTTCTGTGTTTCTCTTGTTGTCATGGGTTCCAGTAACCTGCATCATCACTACAAATGATCTTGGGTGGTGGCACAAGCTGTGTCTTCTTCTCCTTCAAACAGAAAGGTCTGGACGGCTTTGCTGAGAGGTTTTGTACTCCAGCTGTGGTGCTTCTGAGCAGCATCTGGCGATGAGCACAGTCAGGGCAGTTCATGCCATGCAGGGTTCACTGTGCCAGCGTCACTCTGCTGTCCTGCCCAGTGGGGCCATCTGGTCGCTAGATTCCAGGGAGGGCGGAGGCCGGCTGCAGGGATGCTGCCTTCTGGGGTCTCTACACTCAGTCAGATGCTCTCACTGCCCCATAGCCCCGCTTCTTTTGAACAAGACACTCCTTTAAGATGGCATTAAGCTAGAACAAGGGTTTTTTTTGTACTTGGGGGAAAGCATAGCTAATAGATTTTCAAATAAGTTTCTGGTTATAATGTAAAGCCTGTGTGATTACTATTTTCAAAACAGTCTATTGTTAGCCAGTTTGACACTTACTTCACTCCCTCAGCTGCCAGCTTTACGGGAAGAGGTAGGAGATGACAAGACCGCCATCAAATGTGAAACCTGGACCCTCGCCTGGCCGCGGTCCCTTCGGCTGGGCCGCCTGCACACGGGGGCACTCTGCACAGCCACCCATGAGGACCTCAGGGACGCCCACAAGTAAGCGGCCTGTGGGCACGTCATCAGTTTCAGGAGCCCTGTGCCTCTTGTCTTGAAAGAGTTGCAAGGATGATTTTAAAGGAATACAGGGTTCAGTGCCTGTGTTTAGTGGTGAACTTCAGGTGCTGGGGAAACAGAGCTCAGTGACCTCAGTGATTTTAGAAAACGTTCATCTCTACAGATTGACTCCTGTGGGAGCTTTCTTCCTGCTCTTGGTAGAGGTCTGCCCAGCCTGGGGCACGATCCTGATGGTGACGGTCCCGTGCCTCTCAGGTTTGCTCTTGAGGGTCCCTCCCTTTTCCACAGGGGTCTCCTCTCAGGAGACCCTGTCCCCTCCTGTGACTGACACTGTCCTCATTCAGACCACAACCTGCTGAGCTCCCGTCCTGAGTCAGGCAGCACTCAATGGAGGGCACGTGTGGTCACCTGACCAGCAGCGCTGCACGGTGACCATCACTCTCCTGCCACGGCCAGGGATGGTCACCCTGTGGGAGGCGGGGGGGCGGGGGAACTGCCCAGAGCAAGGGAGCTCGCCTTCTCCTGGAGCGTCGTCCTTTCTGAGCAGCGACCCTGAGGGAGGGTCAGAGCGCCCTCTGCACCAGCTGGCATGGAGTCAAGCCCTCCTTGGGGGAGAGCTCAAGGCAGAGAATCTCAGCTTCCTGGCGTGGTTGTCTGAGGCCGGGAGCCTGCATTGCTTGTGTGGAGTGTGGTTGGTGAAGGAGACTCCTTCAGCTGTGAGGTTGAAGTGCGGGGGTTGCTGGGTGCCCGTTTCTATCAGTAGCTCTTGTGGAGGGGTGTGTGTTTGCACGAGGGTGCCAGTTAAAGGTTGTTTTCTCTCCCCAAAGCTCAACAGGCTCTCAGGACAGCCCCAGGAACAACCCCAGCAGCAGCAGCACCAGGCAGGACTCGCTGCACAAAGCCCCAAAGAAGAAGGGCATCAAGTCCTCCATCAGCCGCTTGTTTTGCAAGAAGGAAAAGGGCCGGCCTGAACACCCCGGCAAGGAGGAGTTAGGACGAGGTGGGTGCTTCACCGTTCAGAGAGAGGAAGGCCTGCAGGCATGTCCCTTCTGTGTCTCCCCTGTCGTCCCCATGAGGCTCCTGTCACTCACGCTGGGGGTCCTCCTCGGAGCAGGAGCAGAGGAGGCATCTATCTTCTCAATGGGTCTGAGATGATCGGATGAGTTAATGAGTGGATGGGTGGATGCATGGATGAATTGAGTGGATGGATGGATTGATTAGTGAGTGGTGGTTGGATGAACAGATGGCTGGCTGGATGGGTGGATGAATGGAGCATGGAATGAATAAAGCAGATGATTGTACTCCAATGCTAGAAACATATTCTATGAAATTGAGTAGGAGCTAGAAAGTGATTGTTTCATCCTAACACTGACATGTGTTTGGAAACGGCCTAAGTGCTCATCAGTGATGGGTGAGGTACAATCTGTGGACATCCAAAGAACAGCCCGCCCTCTTTCCTGCCACCTTCCCCATTCCCAGGAGCTCATCCAGGGGTTCTGCCCATCACCCCCACCCCATCCCACAGCCATGCAGGTCCTCCTGGGGTCCCCTCATCACACAGGGTTATCATCAGGCCCCCATCTCACTCAGCTTCCTCTCCTTGAGGACAGCATATGTTCCTGCCTCTTCAGCCACAAATTTGTTGAGTCTTGTTTGTGCTGGGTGTGGGATTTTCAGGGGTAAGTAAAGCAGATGCGGTCTGGAACACAGTTAAATGACAAGAGAGAAAAAAGAGCAGATTATTAAATGCTATCCCTATTATTAATAAATACAGTGCTGAGATGGATGGTGCATTGATTATATACCAGATGCTGTGTGTGCCCCTTACCAAGCAGGTGCTGCCCCCTCCCGATTTACAGAGGAGAACACAATGACAGTCACGTGGTTAGGGAGAGGTGAGGGCAGGTTCACACCCAGTGGGACCAGGCACTTTGCCGAGCCCCAGCCACCTCTCTCTTGGATGAAATAGGAATGAAATGGCTCTATGGCATGATGATTCAATGGACATGAGTTGGAGCAAACTCCAGGAGATAGTGATGGACAGGAAAGCCTGGAGTGCTGTAGTCCACAGAGTGGCAAGAGTCAGACACCACTGAGCGACTGAACTAAAACCTGGGTGTGTGCTAACCTGCTTCAGTCTTGTCTGACTCTGTGACCCCAGGGACTGTAGCCCACTAGCTCCTCTGTCCATGGGATTCTCCAGGCAAGAAGACTGGAGTGGGTTGCTATGCCCTCCTCCAGGGCGTCTTCTCGACCCAGGGATCAAACCCACATCTCTCGTTATCTATTGCATTGGCAGGCAGGATCTTTACCCCTAGCACCACCTGGAAACCCCCAGTGGATGCTGACAACTAGAATTGCAGAAAATAAGGGCTGCTCCTAAGTTAAACTGGAAGAGCAGCAAGCACAGGTTGTAAAGAGGAAAACACATGATGAGCGACAATAGCGCCGAGAGAAACAAGGGATGCGTTCACCCACCTAAAGAAAATATCTGTGCCATTCGGAAGAGGAGCCCATCAGCCCTTGGAGGGACAGTTGGAACCAGAGTGAAAACCGAGGCCATGGTCAGCAGTGCCCACCACATGGCCTGGGTGGCGTGGTGTCCACTCACCAGGCTTCCTGCATCCCCAGAGCTGCTGGCAGTAACATCTCAGTACCAGGCCAGGCAGCATCCCCGTGTGAGCTAAGGCATCACTGCTCTCCTTCCAGTGCTGCTCTGGGGCCCTCTGTGGGCGGCCACCCTCATCCCCTGCCCTGCCACCCGCTAGGGCCCAGCTCTCCCCCTGTGATCTTTTCAGGCCTTGAGCTTGGGTGTTCCCAGCCCTCTGCCATGCCAGACTGGGATGCAACTCAGGACTTGGGCTTGAGATATCAAGGAGGCCATGAATCTGGAAGGACACTGCCCTGGGGCCTGTGAGAGAGCAGGAGAGCAAAGCCCCCACGGGGAGGAAGCAGAGCTGGGGAACGTGCCCACAACTTCCACCGCCTCCTGCACAAGTGCCTCTTCTTTGTCTCTCCTTGACCTGAAACAAACCCCAGCTGCTTCTGCTCCGCAGGTGATTCCTAAAGATGCACCTCCTGCCAGAGCTATTGTCCTGCTGCTCTGGGGCTGCCTGAGTGTGCTCAGGAGCATCAGACAAGTAGGGCTGCCACATCTCATACTGGAGGTGGGGGGCCTGAAACTGGGAAGGGTCAGAAGTGGGGGGAGGGTCTGAGAGTGGGGAGGGCCTGATGCTGGACTAGGGCCATGATAGTGGACTGGGGTCTGATGCTGGACTAGGGTCTGATGCTGGACTAGAGTCTGATGCTGGACCAGGGTCTGATGCTGAGGGAAAGGTCTGATGATGGTGGGCAGCCTGCTCCCAGATGTACATGGAATTGAGGATAAATCTCTATGAGAAATATGTTTTTCATACTTTCCTGACCAGCTTGCTATCTTCTTTTTAATTTAAGGATAATTTTGTGCAATATCGGTTGATTTCTGCCATACATAAACATGAATTACCATAGGTGTACATATGTCCTGTGCCTCTTGAATCTCTCTCCCACCTCCCTTTGCTACATTCTTGTTTCTATGGATATATGAATAATAAAGACTGTTGACTAAAATAACATGAAAAGCTCCCACACACAAGTGTGCACATGCACACTCCCTAGTGCATCATTCAGGTCCACGTCAGGGTTGCCCTCGGCCACCCCGCCCTGGGACCGACAGCAAGCCACGACACCTGAACTTTTTTCCCACTCTCAGCCCACTGCCCGCACCTCAGCAGCAGAGGGGCCCTGTTCCCACAGATGCTGAAGTGATGGAGCCTCTTGTCTCTGGAGCCAAGGGCATGAACACACCGTCGGTCGTCCTCTGGGGACACCTATGCTTCCACCTTCTGGCCCTTCCATTGTATCCATCTGTTTCTCTTAACAGAATGTCCGTGTGATGACCCAGGCTCCCATTACCAGCTCTGGTCTGTTCTCAGTGAGAGTACAGCTTACCCTCAGCACTCTTTATTCGCCCTGGGAAATTTTGCTTCAGTACTTTATTGAAAGAAAGCAATAAATAATACTGTGATAAAAATAGTTCAAAAGTAGACTGTACATACTTTGTCACATATTCGGGAAGTTCACAAAAGATTAATAGGAAAATAGAACGATAACAATGAATTGTACAAGTAAATTAAAGGCGGAACCCACATGTAAAGAGACATGCTGTCTCTGTCTACCAAGATACCAGCTGCATAATATCACACCATGACCTGAACGCATCTCTTGCTGGCTTTTTTAATGTGCTGCTGAAAAAGTAAAAATTACATTTGCTACTTATACAATCCAGAATGGCTATGTCCTCACAATCTAAAAATGTACACCTAGGTCCATTCTTTAAACATGTTTACAAACAGAGGCAAAAAGATGATTTACATAAAAATAAGGCCTTTGTCAGAGCTGCACTACACTGTCTGTCTGGGAAGTGGCACCTTCACTGTCCAGCTCGATGGCTCTGCAGTGGGTGCAGGGCATCACGATTGGTCCCTGAAGAGTCTCACCAGAGAGCAGGGATCCAGGTCCAGAGAGACTAGGTTATGGGAGAGATTTTCATAGTCTTCTAGTCATCCTTTCAGCCCAAATTTCATTAGAAGCTCACATTTAACACCCAGTACTTTTAAATCACTTCACGCTGCAGACAAAAAGCATTTCTTGCTAGAAAAAGTACAGTTTAGGCCAGTTGTTAACATCCAACAACAATTGGTTGAAATTAAGTTTGCTTATTTCAGAGTGATTGTTGGAGAGCTTGGTTACATTCTGGAAGGATAATGCACACCGTGTCATGATGATTTTACAATTGCAGGGAAACCCCTTCTCTCATGGTTTAACATTTAAAAATTAAGCAATAATTACAATAAATGCATCATTTACACAAGCCCTATATTTGTTCCTAGGATTTATACAGACAAGCACTACAGTACATTCATTTGAAAGACTAAAATCAGGTATCAGAACATGAACTGATCTGAAAGGATATTTATAGCCTGAATATATAAGAAAAGTAAGTAATAATATAAATGAAGTCATAACTTTACATAAATATCAGAAACATTAAATTCTAAAATATTTTCTCTATGGTATTCATGAATTTTTAACTAATTAAAAACTCTGTAATATCTTTGGGTCCATGTAACAAGTATTAACAGAGTAAAGATTACATCGAGTTCAAAATGTAGTCTTTGTTGTGTACTGGATGCTGTATAATCATCTGGAGAATTAGTGCAGGTAAACTGGAAACAAACACACAGACAAGTCAGTCCTGGGTGGGCAGCTGGTGCCGGAGTCCCTGCCCCTCCTGATAGCCCCACCCCCCACCCCATTCAGGGCTTCAGCTGCTTTGAGAATTCAGAGAAACATGGAGGACCAAGCAGATCAAGGAGAGAACTCTGTGGTTGACTTTATTCTGACATATAGCTAAAAGCTCCTGGTAAAAAAAAACTCAAAAGCCCAATCCAGCTTTCTAGCTGAGATGTGAACAGGACAGAGCAGACAGCCTCCTGCCCTCAGAGCCACTCAAGCAGGGCTGGACCCCAGGGCCGGACCCACCAGAGGACCACCCAGAGTAGCACCTGCAAAGGAGGGTGGCCACTCAGCAGCAGCCGAGTCCCAGATGCCGGTGCACCTCCATGTGAAACACTGGCCTCTGCACAGAGAGGCCCAGGGCAGGGCAGCCTCGTGAACCCTGATACTCTGGGCCCTGTTCCCTCTGAGAACGTGCACGCAGGGCGTGGCCGGCAGCACTGCCGCTGTGGGAAGGACACCTATGCACCCCTTCGCGAGGGGCGTCGGCCATGCTCTGACCAGTCCGGCGGCAGCAGGGTGCCAAGGTCACGTTGTCTGCTGCTGAGGGCTCTCCCAGGCCAAGCTCCAGAGACCCGCTGACCCTCCACTCCCCAGGGCGTGGGCTCTGTGCCCCTGCGGGACCAGGCCAGCCTGTACTCACCCTGAAGCTCATCAGGAGCAAGTCCTGACTGTAGCAGAATCCAGCCTCTTCGTTCCGGCCAGGCTTCCTGGTCCCATGAGCGCAGGAGGAAGGGTGCAAACACAGAGTGTGGTTAGTCGTGCAACGTCACACAGGGCACGAGGACACACAACGCACACCCGCAGCAGTGCCCACTCCTACTGAAGGTCTGGGGAAACTTCTAGAAGGTGGATGAGCTGGAGAGAGCAAGACTGGGGGCTGCCACGTGGGGGTCCCTGCCACCCGGGATGGGGGGGAGGGTGGTCAATGGCACATTTGATGACATAAACGCTGTCATGGGGACATATACTCCATGTCAGCAGCTGCCAGCCTCTCCTTAGACCTACGGATTCACAGATTCCACACAGTCTATTGTTATTCAATTTTACACTTATCTCATTCCCTTAGCTGCCAGCTTTATGAGAAGAGGTACGAGATGACAAGACCACCATCAAATGTGAAACCTCGAGATCAGATGAGATCAGGCGCGTTCAGGGTGGTATGGCCGTAGAAGGAGGCGGCTACTGCGGGGCACCCTAAGAGCCCTGTGCTGCACCTCCCTTTCGCTCTGACCTGCAGGTCGGGCCAGCCGGCCGCACCTCTCCACGGGGGCGCACGCTGTACTTGAGCCGAACAACCCGTGACCAGACCCTGGCGGCCAATGCCGCCACACCCCCGAACACCGCCACCCTCCCCCCGCCCAACACCGCCACCCCATGGCCAGCAAAGGCCTGGCCAGGTCCAGCGGCCCCGAGGGCTTCCGGGACCCCCAGCGGCAGGCCGGGCGTGCATGCGTGCGGGGCCTGGGCGGGTGGGCTGAGGGGCTTGGAGGTCTTGGCGCCCTCCCACCCTGGGCCTCTCCAGGCCCAGCCGCACTCTGTGAGCCAGGCCTCCCCCCATCCCGATCACTGATCAGGGCCACGCGGCCTGGAGGTGTCTGGCTTCCAGCCCCGCCGCCCACCCCCTGCAGCCCGTGGGCCTCTGAACCTCCTGCAGGCCTAGGCGCAGCACAGCCAGGGCCCTGAGCACCCATCCTGCCCATCATCTGCCCGGTGCCCAAACCCACCTGGAGCCACGGAGGCACAGTCCACCGGTACTCCTCAGCCCTGCCCCTTCGCCCTACCGAGGCCCCCCTTGCCCCCACAAAGCCCGCCAAGCACTCGACCTTCCTGAGAGAGCAGATGAGCGACAGGCAGGCACACGGACAGACACACAGACAGGAGACAGCCGGCCGGCGCAAGCTCATCAGCCAGAGCCATAGCACCTGTGAGAGGCCGGGGCCAGAGGAACGGATGGGCGCCGGGTGTCAGGAGAGTCAGAGGCAGAAAGAGACGAAGGTTCAGAGACAGACTCCAAGACAGCGAGAAGGAGATACAGACAGACAGACATACGCGTGCACGCGCGCGCACACACACACACACACAGGGAGGGAGAGACAGAGAGAGGGAGACACAGAGCGAGTGACAGAGAAACAGCAAACGGAAGACAGACAGGGGAGAGAGGATGGCATCGGATCCGAGACAGACACACTGGCACAGCCCGAGAGGCACCTCAGAGGGAGGCCACACACAAGAAGCAGATTCCCCAAGGGAGGGGGCATCAGCCTTGGGCCAGGCCCCGGCTGGACGCGGTGCCCTGGGGCTGGCAGTCACCCGTGGGGACCCCAAGACTTCCTCGAAGCCGAGGTCTCAAAGGTCCCCTTCAGCCTGGCTACCTAAGGCGAGACCCAGCCCCCATCCCCAGGCCAGAGGGTGAGTGTGTGAGCATGTGTGTGAGTGTGTCAGTGTGTGAGTGTGGGGTTGGGTCGACTTGGGGCCGGGTGGATACCCAGAGTGGAGGGGGGAGGGTGTGGAGGCCAGGGGTTGGGAAGCTTGCGTGTCCTCTTGCTGTCTCTCTCTCCCTCTTTCTCCATCTCCCTTACCTGTGGTTTCCAGCTCTTGACCTGTCTCGGCGGCAGGGCGTGTGTGTGTACTTCCAAACCCAAAGCAACTTTCTGTGGAGACGTAGTGAAGGGTAAATGCACTCTTACTCATCTGATATATCCTAAAACACTGGACATGTCTGGACTCAAACTTTCAGGGCCGCCTTCCTGCCACCTCTGGCAAGCATTGATGGTGCAACAACTGTAATCCTCTAAAGGATCAAAAGTCCTGTACAAGTCCAGACATCTGCTCTGTACAGTCTCTTCCTACAGTACAGAAAAGTACAGAACAGAATGACACATTCTTTTTTTATTGTACAGATGAATCAGCTTCTATCTGCTGCCTAGTCAACATGGTCAACATGAGGGAGTCAAGCAAGAGTTCCAAATCTCTTGAATGTGGTCCTTGGAAATACTTCTGTTCAGTGGCTCAGTTGTGCCCAACTTTTATGTGACCCATGGACTGTGGCCCGTCAGGCTCCTCTGTCTGTGGTATTTCCCAGGAAGATTACTGGAGTGGGTTGCCATTTCCTTCTCCAGGGCATCTTCCCAACCCAGGGATCAAATCCAACTCTCCTGCAGGCAGATGCCTTCCATCTGAGCCATGATACAACTAATTGCCTAGTCAAAATACAAAGAAAAGAGCTAGTGTTCTACTAATTGGAAAGATGATTTAAGAAACAGAAGCTTTCCTTTGTTGGTATATTTGAATCTTTATTTAGTTTTATTTTATTTTTACGATTAAGGCTACTTGAACAAGGCAATGGAGAAACCCCAGAGTTGAAAAGCAATGGAATTTTTAAAAGAAACATGTGGCAGGTGAAACTGTCTTCATTTTTTAGAGTTGGTTCAATGCAAAATCTTTATTCAACAAATATGACTCTTGTGAACTTTATTTCAAATCTCCACGATGAATCACTAAGGCATCAAGAAAGAAAGGAGTAGAGGTGGAGAAAAAATGAGCAACTTTTCCCCTTGGCTCCATCTCAACCAGCTGCTTAGTTCCTTCATCTCGTGGACTACGATCTGGGATAATTTTGTTTGTCTGATTTTTATTTGGGGACAGTTTCTAGTCACAAAGCTAGAAACAGTGGTGGGGAAGCCCTTCTTTCCATTCCACATCAGACCCAGTGGACAGTCCAGGCCCTGCCCACTGCATTGAGTCTGTAGCAACAGAATCACCAGCGTTGCTAGTTAAAAGTGCATATTCCTGGAATCCACTCCATTAGATAGGTGGTAGTCTGGAACCTACAACTGGAAACTTTCTTGATGATTCCAAATCACACAAAAGTCTGAGGACGATGGAAAATCTTCACATTTCTGGAAGAGCCACATACCTACAGAAGGAACCACCAGAGTTGCCTGAAATGGTAAAGGTATAAGTATTGGACTGAAAGTCGAAAGGTCTCCACCTTTGCTATGTAAGTAACATTATCTTTCTTTGAAATGAAAATGGATAATCCTAAAAGTTCACATTGTTCTAGAGCATTAAAAAAAAAAAAAAACCCCTAAATTATAGAAATCTGATGTACGAGTTCCTGGAAAGCAAGAACCTATATTTATTGATATGTCTTCATGCCTTAGATTGTGCCTTGAATATAGTGTGCACATCAACAGAAGAAAGAAAAGACCTGAATCAACAAAGATACAAAAAGATCAAAAGTGCTGAGCCAAGGGAAAAGTTGAGGCTTCAAAGAACTTTTCTGTCTTTCACACACGGAATAAATATTGAGCACCTACTATGAGCTAGTAGGCATGTAATATGTTTCTGGAAATAGAATGCTGAGAGAAGAAGACACACAGTTCCTGCTTTCACTGAGACTAATCTAATGATAAATAACAGGCGGATACTCTGAGAACTTCTATAGGGGCCTCTTCCCTCACCCAAAACTGGGTGTCAGAGAAGGCTTTTCAGAGTCATAATTGAGTTGAGATCCATAGGTTGAACCAACGTAAACCAGGGTTGAGGTGCAGGAAGAATTTCAGGCAGGTAAAATAGCATCTTGGAAGGCTATGTGACAAGGGAACCTTAGTCCATTCAAGAAGTGAAAAATGCCCTATGGGATGTAACCAAAAGAGTGCAGAGGGCATTCCAGTGAAAAGACAGAGAAGAAAGTGGGGACCAAGCAATGAAGGGATTTGGTCATATATTAAATATGATGGGAAAATACAAGAACAGTTTTAGCAGAGAGGTGATAGAATCGGATCTGCATTTTAAAAAGGTCATCTTGCTCAACATCACTAATGACTGGAGAAACTCAACTCCAAACTACAGTGAGGTACCACTTCACATTAGTCAGAGTGGTCCTCATTGCAAAGTCTGTAGATAACAAATGCTGGAGAGGATGTGGAGAAAAGGGAACTCTCCTCCACTGTTAGTTGGAATCTGAGTTGGTACAGCCACTATGGAAGAGTATGGAGGTTCCTCAAGAAACTAAAACTAGAAGTACCATATTATTCAGCAGCCCCACTCCCAGGCATATATCCACCAAAACTATAATTCAACAAGATACATGCACCATCTGTGCACATATATCTGTGTGTGCACAGGCACGCACGAGCACGCACGATCGCCTGTGAGGCTGGGGGTGGGGCTGGGGCTGGAGCTGGTGCGGCCCCCGGGATCGCCTGAGGCATGCCAAGTGAGCCCCAGATGGAGACCTGAGGGACGGTCGTCTGGTTTCTTGGAAGCCGAATGCGGAGGGGCTTGAGGGATTCACGGAGGCAACCCAGGTCTGCAGCGGGAGTTGGTGCCCTGACCACCCACCCTGGGAGGGTTGGGGCTGCGGAGGTTCAAGATCTGGGACGGGGGGCAGGGGCTAAAGGAGAGGGGAGGCAAAAAGGCTACAGCACCTGGTATTCCCAGGCGGTCTCCCATCCAAGTACTAACCAGGCCTGACCCTGCTTAGCTTTTGAGATCATAGGAGATCGGGCACGTTCAGAGTGGTGTGGCCCTAGACGGAGGTGGCTGCTGCTGGGAGCCCTAAGAACCCTGTGCTGCACCTCCCTTCCGCTCTGACCTGCTGGTCGGGCCGGCCGGCTGGCCTGCTGCACCTCTCCACAGGGGCGCACCCTGTACTTGAGCCACAAGACCCGCGACTGGACTCCAGCAGTCTGGAGTCAGTGATGCCATCCAGCCATCTCATCCTCTATCGTCCCCTTCTCTTCCTGCCCCCAATCCCTCCCAGCATCAGCGTCTTTTCCAATGAGTCAACTCTTCGCGTGAGGTGGCCAAAGTACTGGAGTTTCAGCTGTAGTATCAGTCTTTCAATGAAAACCCAGGACTGATCTCCTTTAGAATAGACTGGTTGGATCTCCTTGCAGTCCAAGAGACTCTCAAGAGTCTTCTCCAACACCACAGTTCAAAAGCATCAGTTCTTCAGTGCTCAGCTTTCTTCACAGTTCAACTTTCATATCCATACATGACCACTAGAAAAACCATAGCCTTGACTAGATGGACCTTTGTTGGCAGAGTAATGTCTCTGGTTTTGAATATGCTGTCTATGTTGGTCATAACTTTCCTTCCAAGGAGTAAGCATCTTTTAATTTCATGGCTGCAGTCACCATCTGCAGTGATTTGGGAGCCCCCCAAAATAAAGTCTGACACTGTTTCCCCATCTATTTCCCATGAAGCGATGGAACCAGATGCCATGATCTTAGTTTTCTGAATGGTGAACTTTAAGCCAACTTTTTCGTTCTCCTCTTTCACTTTCATCAAGAGTCTTTCTACTTGGTCTTCACTTTCTGCCATAAGGGTGGTGTCATCTGCATATCTGAGGTTATTGATATTTCTCCCGGCAATCTTGATTCCAGCTTGTGCTTCTTCCACCCCAGCGTTTCTCATGATGTACTCTGCATAGAAGTTAAATAAGCAGGGTAACAATATACAGCCTTGACGTACTCCTTTTCCTATTTGGAACCAGTCTGTTGTTCCATGTCCAGTTCTAACTATTGCTTCCTGACCTGCATATAGCTTCTCAAGAGGCAGGTCAGATGGTCTGGTATTCCCATCTCTTTCAGAATTTTCCACAGTTTATTGTGAGCCACACAGTCAAAGACTTTGGCATAGTCAATAAAGGAGAAATAGATGTTTTTCTGGAACCTTCTTGCTTTTTCGATGATCCAGCAGATGTTGGCAATTTGATCTCTGGTTCCTCTGCCTCTTCTAAATCCATCTTGAACATTTGAAAGTTCACTGTTGACGTATTGCTGAAGCCTGGCTTGGAGAATTTTGAGCATTACTTTACTAGCATGTGAGATGAGTCCAATTGTGCGGCAGTTTGAACATGCTTTGTCATTGCCTTTCTTTAGGACTGGAATGAAACCTGACCTAACAACCTAGATGTTTTCAATTGCATATGCTAAAAGAACTGGCTTTGCAGTTTCCAAGGGAAATAAGGTTCATTTTAACCAATTTTCTCTGAAGTCCAAGGCATATCACGGCCATCCTGCATCAAAAAGTCATCTTTCCTTTATGTAGTCATAGTTTCATGCCTAAATTATAGACCAACTCGTGCTCAAATTGACTCTGATATCAGGGGCTGATCAGCTGATAAAAAGCTTGGATTGTCCTTCTGGAGGTAAGTGAGACCTTGGTCCCATAAGAAGAATATGAGGGCTTAAGGGAATTTGCAGGAGTGGGGAAAGCTTGGTCTGTCCTATGTGTACCATAATCTTAAATAATGCTTATTTTCTTTATCGAAGAAAAAAAAAAACAGCTGATAGAAACAAATATAAATCACTGAAAGTTAAAGAAATTCATCATCTGTGATTGAAAGGTGCATTCTAAGAAAATTTTGTTCTCTTAACCTAGACAGGAGACTAAATTCCAGTCTGGTACCAGCTTACCAGGTAACAAACAAACAAAATTGTTTATGGGTAAGCTTAGAAAAGTCTTGTCCACATGTATTTTGAAGTAGCAGTATTTTTGCAAAGGCATCGGTGTGAAACCATAGAAAGCATGTTTAAAACCTGATTAGATAGAAATTGACAAAGTAGTCTGGTCACTGCTGTGACTTGAAACACTTGAATATGATAACTAGAATTATAACTGACAGCATTTTACCCGGATGTATCAGATTTTCATGGATGTCACATAATTTCTAGGATACCCATATTAGTAACTGAAGGAGTCTTTGGCCTAGAAAAGAAAACAACAGTCTCAAAGGCCCTTGCTGAATCATCTAACTTTGGAGAAAACAAAACCGAACTTTAGGTCCTGCCCTGAGGCTCCAGGACAGTTGTATCTATCTGGGACTTATCACCCCCTGCCCAACTACAAATGCCATCTTTCTCTCCTTCTTTTCTGACTCGGCCCAAACTATACCTTACAGAAACATCCACCATATAATATAACTTGGGAAGATTCATTACTCTTTCTGACAGCACTTCCCATGTAGTTTAACATGCCAAATGAACTCAGGTTGATTAATATCTCTCTTTGGGAGGTCTCAGGGGCCCTCTGAAGCATCCCAAAGTTAGCTAGAAGCCAATTATTTAGGCAGGCTTGTTCATACATATCAAAAGGGTTTATAACAGTCAGGTAGGATCACATAAGTCACTGTGAAACAATACTTCTCCACTTAGCCAAAGTCAACAAAAGATTTCAAAGGTAAACCTAGAACAGCTCACTTAAGAGGTAAAGAAACTTAAAATCCATTAGTAAAGGCAGTTCAACATCTCAAGAAAACTTGTATTAGGCACAAAACTCTTTTCTGGGTGTCCACTTTCCATAAAACCTCCTTATCCCGTTCTGTACCCATTCCTTTGCTTCTCCCATCCTGAAACTGCCACCTGTAAGACAGAACTACTTCGTCTTCCTTCATAAAATGTGATTTCATTCCTCATACCTTCTTTAATAACAAGTCATACATTTCCCTTAAGCCACCACGAACTGACTTTTATATTGGCATTCTATAGATTCGTGAACGTATGTATCAGTGATAATTCCAAAAAAAAAAAAATGCTTTCTTACACTGAACATGTCAGGATGGCACCAGACACTATTCATGGATAGTCAAAAATCTCTTTTGTTTCTGTGTAAGAGGGAGGTCCTTTCAAGTAGTGAATGTTTCAGAACCTTAATTTATTTGGAAATGACCTAGCTATTCAATACACTGTCATCACTTAATTTAGCACAATGATAGAAACTCAGGTAACCAAAATCTGGAGAAACTATTGTAAGTTCAGTTCGGTTCAGTTGCTCAGTCGTGTCTGACTCTTTGTGACCCTGTGGACTGCAGGACGCCAGGCTTCCCTGTCCATCACCAACTCCAGGGGCTTGCTCAAACTCATGTCCATCGAGTCAGTGATGCCATCCAACCATCTTATCCTCTATCATCACTTTCTCCTCTGCCTTCAATTGAGACTATTAGAGACAGATATTTTAGAGTATAATTATTGTTAATAGTTTATCTAAAAGCTCATATCACATTTACATTTTTTAAGTTTTTTTGTTGTTGTTTAGAGGTACTTTCTTGTTGACAAGCTTGTGACAGATGTAACAATATAGCAATTTTTAACTTATAAAAAACCTAGGCACTATGAAAATGTGCTTAATGTTAATGTCTTAGACATGTCTATAGTAGAGTAGCGGAAAAAATATACTAGATATTTAATATTGACTATTTCCCAGTTCACATGAATCTGAAATTCATTTAGGTCAATGTTTTATTGTATTTCCAAATGTTTAATTTGTAAGGGTTTCCTTTTCTTGAGACCATTTAAATAAGAACTCAGAACTTGAGCAATATTATAAAAAAACAGAAGACCCACACTGAGACATACATAAATCCAGACAGACAGACAAGGGATTTTCTAGTTTTCCTCCCGAGATTTAAAATATATCTTTGAGCCACTTTTATCAGGGGATGGGCGGGCAGGGGAGAGGTGGGTGGAGGCAAGAATACTGGAGTGGGTTGCCATTCCCTTCTCCAGGAGATCTTCCCGACCCAGGGATTGGACCCAGGTCTCCCACATTGTAGGCAGACGCTTTACCGTCTGAGCCACCAGGGAAGTTGTTGAATTCTGTGCAAGGGTTAACTTCAAGCGTTGCCCTAGGCAGGCCTTTGTAACAAGCTAATTGTTTTTAATTGCATATGCAAAAGAACCAGCTTTACAATTTCCAAGAAAAAAAGGAAGTTTCCTTGTAACCAATTTTGTCTGATTCTATAGAATATCATGGCCATCCTAGGTCAGGTCATCTTTCCTTTCTGTAGTCATAGTTTTATCCCTGAACTATAGACAGATCAGCTGATCAAAAGCTTGGATTGTCTCTGTGGGGTGGATTTGCTTGTCCATGTGTTTCACCTGGAGGCAGTAGCGAGGCCTGCGGGACTCTCCTGAAAGTGGGGGTGGGGGCGGGGCGAACCGGAGCGCGTGGTGGGGGGTGGGGCGGATGGTGCACCAGGAGCGCGTCGGGGGCGGGGTGTCCCAATTGTGCTCTCGGGGGTCGCCATTGCAGCTGGGAATGCCCATTTCCTGTGCTCCTGGGTCCACATCCATTGGCATCCAGAGAGCGGAGAGGAGGGGAGCGAACCACAGATAAGGAAACTGGGATTCGGTGGAGGAGGGAACCACGTTTTCCACCCTCTCTGTTGGCACAGTCTTGGAGCCCCCTAACCTGGCGGTTACGGAAAGGCCTCACCTTTGGGGTCAAGGCCTTTACCGCTTTACCCCTTCGCATAAAGCTCAGACCTGCGCGGTTTTCCCAAGCAGCCTAGTGCCTGCTGGAAGTCCAAGGGATATATCCTGCCTGGTGATTTCATCTGTGGGGACTTCATAACCCTTACTCTGGCCAGCTGGCCCAGCCCTGCTTCAGCTACTTTGCAGCCCAGCAGGCCCTTGACCACCTGTTGGGATGGAAAAGGGAAGGGTCCATGAATTGCACCCTAGAAACTTAGTAGGGTGCATGAATTTAAACACCTGGTGGCCACCCAGGCAGAAAAGAAGGGAGGAGGGCACATTGCTGCCCTTTCATTGTGGAATCTGTGGCTATACCGCTGAGAGGGGGCCTTTGCATGGGGGTCCCATGTAATAAGTTTGGTGTTTTGGAACTGAATAATTAGAACGTGTAAAATTTTTAAATTATGTGGTTCTTTAATTAAAAACAGGAACAAAAAACCAAGCTCCAAGTTTTTTGCAAATTGAGGTCTAAAATTTGAAGGCCTACTTTCCTTCTACTGTGGCCTTCTATGAAGAAATGTGCATTTTTTTTTTTTAAGAAAAGAGTCAGAAAAGTGAGGGAAACATAAAACCCAGAGGTGCCCCTGTAGTTTGGCGAAGGCCTTAGGAGGTCACTTGTAAATGCTGCTGGCTGTCAGGAGGCAGTCTCTTCCTGTGGCTGATGGGCACAGAGCTCTGCAGGCTTGTCCTTTGCATGGATGTTGTTGGAAATCCAGCTCAGAGCCATCTCCTGATGTGTACCCTAGGCAAATCCCACAGGGCCAGGGGCTCCTTCCTTCACTGTATCTGTCTGTTTGACTGAAAACCAGAAATGACATATTTTTCTTTCAATCTGGTCTCTCATCCAGGCCTTGGAGTAGTATTTCTCCTCCTCAATAGGCTTGGGTTCCAGGGATGAATTATAGTCAGTTGTCCATGATTTTGCAGATGAGGAAACTGAGAGCCAGAGAGGGTGGAGGACTGTCCAAGGGAGAATGGGATATCCTTCCAGGAAGCCTGGCTCCTGGGTTTTTAATGAGCTTCCCACACAGCATGGTCATTAATTGGCAGGAAGAGGAACCAGAGATCAAATTGCCAACATCTGCTGGATCATGGAAAAAGCAAGAGAGTTCCAGAAAAACATCTATTTCTGCTTTATTGACTATGCCAAAGCCTTTGATTGTGTGGATCACAATAAACTGTGGAAAATTCTGAAAGAGATGGGAATACCAGACCACCTGATCTCCTCTTGAGAAATCTGTATGCAGGTCAGGAAGAAACAGTTAGAACTGGACATGAAACAACAGACTGGTTCCAAATAGGAAAAGGAGTACGTCAAGGCTGTATATTATCACCCTGATCATTTAACTTATACGCAGAGTACACCATGAGAAACGCTGGACTGGAAGAAACACAAGCTGGAATCAAGATTGCCGGGAGAAATATCAATAACCTCAGATATGCAGATGACACCACCCTTATGGCAGAAAGTGAAGAGGAACTAGAAAGCCTCTTGATGAAAGTGAAAGTCGAGAGTGAAAAAGTTTGCCTAAAGCTCAACATTCAGAAAACGAAGATCATGGCATCTGGTCCCATCACTTCATGGGAAATAGATGGGGAAACAGTGTCAGACTTTATTTTTTTGGGCTCCAAAATCACTACAGATGGTGACTGCAGCCATGAAATGAAAAGACGCTTACTCCTTGAAAGGAAAGTTATGACCAACCTAGACAGCATATTCAAAAGCAGAGACATTACTTTACCAACAAAAGTTCGTCCAGTCAAGGCCATGGTTTTTCCTGTGGTCATGTATGGATGTGAGAGTTGGACTGCGAAGAAGGCTGAGTGCCAAAGAATTGATGCTTTTGAACTGTGGTGTTGGAGAAGACTCTTGAGAGTCCCTTGGACTGCAAGGAGATCCAACCAGTCCATTCTGAAGGAGATCAGCCCTGGGATTTCTTTGGAAGCAATGATGCTAAAGCTGAAACTCCAGTACTTGGCGACCTCATGTGAAGAGTTGACTCATTGGAAAAGACTCTGATGCTGGGAGGGATTGAGGGCAGGAGGAGAAGGGGACGGCAGAGGATGAGATGGCTGGATGGCATCACTGACTCCATGGACATGGGTCTCAGTGAACTCCGGGAGTTGGTGATGGACAGGGAGGCCTGGCGTGCTGTGATTCATGGGATGGCAAAGAGTTGGACACGACTGAGCGACTGATCTGATCTGATCTGATTGGTGGAAATGTAAAAGGCTTTTTTAAAGAATGTGCCTACCAGCTGTGCATCTTATGGAGTATTTTCATTGTACTCCCCAACCCTTGGAAAGTGCTGGGCACAGGCAGATGCTTCATCATTTTTATTGAGTAAGTTCAATTTCACATAATTATATCCATAGTGTCAGCAACACTATGAGGTATATTAGAACAGTGATTGTCACAGTTGGTACTTCACAGATCAGTAAAGAAAGAAAACGTTTTATTAGGAAGACTCTAAGAGAATTGCTACGTTTTAAGTTTATCCCACAAGGATATTTTTAAAAAATGAAACAAATCTTTCCCATCATCACCAAGGCTATCGGAGGTCTGTTGAGGACCCCATGCAAGGGAGATTCTTCCTCTTGGGACACCCCTGGTTCAGCATCTCCCTAAGCCAGCAACCTGGGACAGTCGAGTACACTTAAAGTTCCTTCCTTGACCTCGGGAGTTTTTTTTTGGAAGACAATTTTTTGACAGACAGAGGTGGGGGAAGGTTTTGAGATGTTTCAAGTGCAGTCTATTTATTGTGCACTCTATTTCTATTTTTTTTTCCCTGGTGGCTCCATTGGTAAAGAGTCTGCCCTCAATGCGGGAGACCCGGGTTCAGTCCCTGGGTCGGGAAGATCTCCCAGAGAAGGAAATGACAGCCCACTCCAGTATTCTTGCCTGAAAAATTCAATGGACTGAGGAGCCTGGTGGGCTACAAAGGGCTGGACACATCTGAGTGACCGAACACTTATTTCTAGTATTATTTCATCAGCTCCACCTCAGATCATCAGGCATTAGATCCTCGAGGTTGGGGGCCCCTGCTTTAGTTCCCTCCTTCATCTTCTACACAGCTCCAGCCTGCTTCCTCCCCTCTTCCACCGGCAGAACTACCTGCTGGGCTTCTCTGTGTGTGACTAAGAGTCTCCTTCCCTCACTTCCTTTCTTCTGAGTCCCTTCTCCTAACTGGGTTTCCCTGATCTCCGTTTAGGCACTTTTGCCCCAGATGGTGCTAGTGGTAAAGACCCTCCCTGCCAATGCAGGAATCCGATCCCTGGGTTGGGAAGATCCCCTGGAGGAGGTCACTGAAACCCACTCCAGTATTCTTGCCTGGAAAATTCCCATGGACAGAGGAGCCTGGCGGGCTCTGACAGTCAGACGTGACTGAAGAGACTTAGCACAGCATATCAGAGGACCTTAGTACTGCAGACTCACGTGATAGTTCTGGCTCTTTGGAGTCCCTTGTCATTCCACGTGTATGTTAGGATCAGATTCTGCATTGCTTCCTAAAGGCCCCGAGAGGGTAACAGGCAGGAAAGCCAGGGGTCTCCAGACAGAGGGAATAGGCTGAAAGTGTCAGATGTTTTTTTCTCTCTCTCTTAAGCAGCCGGAGGAAACAAACTAGTGTTACATTTTTTCCCCTTCTCCATACAAATTTAAAAGGAGGTTTCTCTGAAAATTCTGTGTTGCCGTGACAATTCCTGGCTCCACCTGAACTTAACTTTTCTCAAATCTTGAGCTAAGCAATGCATTTTTTTTCATAAGGAAATGTTTTTCTTAAGCTATGTTAATATACTATGTATTTCCGCTAGACTATGTCTTCAGGTCAGTTCCTCCTAAAGGCTCAGAACAGACTTGACAAACCAGTATGTCTTACTCATACCTTGTTCTCCTAATCTATGTTAATGAAATGATATATTTGCCTGGAAATCTGCCTTTCTTCAAGATTCATGTCAATCATTTTATGGCCCAGGATGACTCACCTGCTGCCAATGTTATCTCAATGCATGTTGTGGGTAAGGGGCCTGGTGCCATTCTCTGAGACATTGCCTTTCTTTCCTTAGCAGACTGCTAGTGGCTGTATAACATTTGGCTAAAGACCAGCAGGGGGTACTCTTACTGCCCTGCTCTGAAGTCTGTGTCAGCAGCTTTCTCTATCTCTTTCATACTTTAATAAAACTTTATGACACAAAAGCTCTGAGTGATCAAGTCATAGTGAATCTTCATTTCAGATTGAAGATGCATTCCATGGTATTTCCATCTTAAGTCTTTCCATCCCTATGGGATATCTGTACATGTATTCAGGATATTTTTCAGCAATTGTGTATAATTTCATGTGTGCCAGTCTTGTCATCCTTGTTACATCCATGGCAAAGTATTTTATTAATGTTGACATTACTGAAAGGGAATTGTTTTTTTAAATTCCTTTTCAGATTATTATTTGCTAGTGTATACAGATAAAACTGTGTAATCATTCATTTTTATCAGTTTAGACAGCTTGATGGTTGTCTTTACTTTCTTTACTTTCTCATACTTTAAGATTATCCTGGCTCATACATTTACTACCTCACACCCCTAATCTCAGTCATTTATTCAAAGAACTTCTGTCCTTTTATTTTGTTTTTTGTTTTTTTTCTTTTTTAAATTTTATTTTATTTTTAAACTTTACAATATTGTATTAGTTTTGCCAAACATCAAAATGAATCCGCCACAGGTATACCCGTGCTCTCCACCCTTCTCCCTTCTCCCTCCTCCCTCCCCGTACCCTCCCTCTGGGTCGTCCCAGTGCACCAGCCCCAAGCATCCAGTATCGTGCATCGAACCTGGACTGGCGACTCGTTTCATACATGATATTATACATGTTTCAATGTCATTCTCCCAAATCTCCCTACCCTCTCCCTCTCCCACAGAGTCCATAAGACTTATAACATTGAATTATTTTTGACTATGCTGGGTCTTTGGTGCTAGGTGTCTAGCTGTAGTGAGCAGAGGCTGCCCTCTAGTGGCCGTGCCCTGGCTTCTCATTGCAGCAGTTTCTCTGGTTGCAGAACTTGGGCTCTGGAGCATGCAAGTACTTCAGTAGTTGTATGGGGGCTTAGATGCCCCTGACCATGTGGAATCTTCTAGCACCAGGGAATGAACCCGTGTTCCCTGCATTGGTAGGCAGATCCTTTACCACCGGACCACCAGGAACATTCCCTGTTCCCTTTCATTAGAGAATATTATGTAAAACATACATGTAGGAGCTAAAGATACTCAGCTGACAATACTCGGAAATATATACATGTATTCCAGCTTGCCTTTGAACATATTCAGTTAAAGGTGATTTGTGATGATGTCTCCATGGATCTTGGAACCTTTCCTTTCGTTTCTCCATAACTTCCCATTCCAATGGTAAGACACCTGGCTTCCACCACTTGTCATGTATAGAATTCAGTGCTTGTCCCATGTGGTTACTGAAAAAAACTGTCAGACTGTCTTCCAAAGGGGTCTGTGCATGCATCCCACCAGTATCTTGCGTATGTTTCTGTAGGATAGTTTACTATCAGTATACCCTCCGTGGCCAGGTGTCTATTTCAATCTTTACCAATTATGAATGGGCTTGTTTGCTCTAGTGTTCTTGGACAACTTGAGTACAGATTATTTGTCAGATATGCATTTTTAAGGAAAACAATTGTATTTATTTTTGGCTGTGTTGGGTCTTTGTGTGTGGGCTTTTCCCTAGTTTGGGTGAGCATGGGCCATAACTAGTGGTGTGGGGGCTTCTCACTCTAGTGTCTCCTCTTGTGGGGCACAGGCTCAAGGGCTTCAGTGGTTGCAGTATGTGAGCTCGGCATTGTGTCTTCCAGGATCTAGAGCATAGGCTCGGCAGTTGTGGCCACGGGCTCCATAGCATATGGGATCTTCCCATAGCAGGGATCACACCTGCGTGTCCAGCACTGGCAGGTGGATTCTTTACCACGGAGCCACCAGGGAAACCCTCAGGCATAGTTTTGAGTCTAGTTTTCCACACATGTACCTGGTGAGAGAGGCCAGGATCAAGAGGCCTGGCCACTGGGAGTCCTCAGCCACAGTTCTGGCTGTGCCGTCGAAAGCTCTGGGGTCTTTGGCGAGTGCCTCAGCTTCCCTGGGACTGTTTCCTCCCCTCAGAAATGCCGTGCTGTTGGACTGTAGCCCAAACATCCCACTGAGATTGATGCTACCATTATCTCCATTTTATGATAAACTGAGATACAGAAAGGTTAAGTGATTTGCTCCAAGACACACAGCTTAGAACTGATGGAACTGTGACACAGGCCCACACATTCTGGCTCCTGTGTAGTTACTACCTCTCGCACTAGTTCCTGAAGCATCCTGTTTTCACCAACAGCAGTGTTAGCGCTCATAACCACTGGAAGATCTGTGGTCATTTACATATGTGGATGTTTAAAGTGATGGCCAATGTGGAGCCTGGATAAAAAAAATTTTTTTTGTTTACCATAAGGTAGTTTTCTGTCTTTCCTCATTTGAGTAGTTTATAAATTTGTGTGTTTATTTGAGAAAATCTGATTTAAAACATGGATGATGTTGTGTTTGAGTGCAGTGGAGAGGTCAGTAACCTGCAGAGGGCAGACAGGAAATATTTTCACTTTGTGGTCTGTAAGGTGTCTGTTGTAACAACTCATTTCTGCTGTATGGCAGGAAAGCAGCTGTTAACAATAAGCAGACAAAAGAGACAAAAACCAATGATGGCAGATTTACTAGGTTATTAGTAGTTAAAACAGTTGTTTTTTCTTTTTTTTTTGGTTGCAAGAAGCACAGGATCAACTTACAGAGGCTGTGAGATGTGCTGAGAAAACACAGGATCACGTCCAAAAGTATGATTTAAAGCAGCATAGAAAATAAGTATAAAGCAGATAAACAGTATAATATGAGAACAGATCAATAGTGATAATAAACACATTATCGTGAAGCTGTGTAACATTTCAGCTTTGAGCTGTTTTGAGATGCATAATTTTCCCCCATTATTTCCATATTTTGCATATTATCCACAAGTGAAAAGTGAAAGTTTTAATCGCTCAGTCATGTCTGACTCTTCGCAACCCCATGGACTCTAGCCTTCCAGGCTCCTTTGTCCATGGAATTCTCCATGCAATAATCCTGGAGTGGGTTGCCATTCCATTCTCCAGGGGATCTTCCTGACTCAGGGATCGAACCTGGGTCTCCTGCATTGTCAGCAGATTCTTTACCATCTGAGCCACCAGGGAAGGCGATTAGTCACAAATAGAAACAGTACAGTTGCCAAATCATCTACTTTTCAAAATTCTAAGAACCTATGTAAATGAACCTGCAAATGTTTGTTCAAAAACAGTGTGATATTTAAAAAATCTATGTGTGAAGGAATGCCGTTACAGTCCAGGGGTTAAATTATGCCTTCCAAGGCAGAGGGTGTGTGTTTGATCCCTGATTGGGGAGCTAGGACCCCACGTGCCTCACAGCCAAAAAAACAAAACATAAAACAGAAGCAATATTGCAGTCAATTCGATAAAGACTTTAAAAATGGTCTAGGTCCAAAAAAAAAAAAATCTTAAAAAAAACCCTATGTGTGAGAATAATTATTTTAAAATCTGCATTTTAGGCTTGAAATTGAAAATGCCGAGTTACAGACTACAGTCAAAAAGCAAGTGGGCAAAATTGAACAGCTTCAGAAAAACCTGTTAAGTACAAGATTGGTAAGTCAACCTCTTAATTCCTGTCATACTGAGAAAGGATTTTAATTTTTTTACTAGTAAAATATAAGAATATTTTGGACAATATGAAAAGTCTCATTGATTAGCTTATTGTATTTTTATTGATACTGCTTGCTACTAGTACTGTGATTCCTCTATAGAAGAAGTCGACTGAATGCATAAAATTAATGATTTTTATAGTAAGATTTTAATTTAAAAAATTGTGACAGTCCAAAAGCAATATTTTATATAGACCACATTTTGTTTGTTCATTCATCTGTCAATGAAATTCCACCTTATGATTATTGTTAATAATGCTGCTTTGAACATTGGTACACAAACATCTATTTGAGTCTAGTAATTTGAGTAATGATTTGATTGAGAATTTTGAGTTTCTTTTGTAATCCAGATCTTTCTGTGAGATTTTTGAGAATGAATCATTTTAACTATTGTAGTTTGTTCTCTTCATTAAGAATGAACACTATGTCTGCATAGAACCATTTTTCTGAATGACTGTATTTTTCATTTGTTGGATTTTTTTTTTTTTAAGAGATGGGGGTTACATGGGAATTTTTCAAAGATTATTTCAGTAAGGTGTGACTTAACAAAACCTAGAATATCTTGAACCATTGATGAAAATTATTTTAGATTATCTCTAGAAAGTAAAATGTAAATAGGCAGTCTTAAAAAAAACTTTCATTAACATTTAGTATTTTATGTGTAAAAGTGTCTATTTTTAACAAATAAATGTTGGCGATTTAAACTCCAGAAAAAATGATGAAATGAAAAATCCTTTTAAGTTGTTTTAAGAAAAGTTATCAATTTTGAAATCTGTTATTGGCATCAATCAGGTTTAAAACCTGTGTTTGCTATAAATTCATATTAACTTGTGAACTCATGAGAAATAATATTTTTAAGAAAGAATAAGTCTCTCTAGATGTTTAAAAATAATTTTATTAAATTGTTTTTTTCTAAGTCTGAAGATGAAAAGGAACAATTAAAGAAATGCATTGAATTAAAACAATCTCTGGAAAATAGCTTGGACCAAGAAAAGAAGAAAAACAGTGAGTTAGAAAAAGAGATTACTGGGTAAGATTTTATTTCTGATAATCGCAACTATGAATAAAAGTATAATTTTATTTTATTTAAAACCTTAGACACAAATTCATTTTTTATGTGTATTTTCATAATTAAACACATTATCCCATTTCAAAGTTTACTGTGGAAAGTCAGCACAATCTGAAATGTTTTTGAGTGCAGCAGTGTTATACTTATCTGTAATGATTTCTGAAACAGTAACAACCGTGCCTCTGCATATAGTAATGTCACTCTCTTCCTCATCATCTATGCTGAATTTTTACTTCTGCAAAGTATCTTTGTTCTTTTTGGTAATCCTGCCTTCTTTTAATAGTGTTCCTTCCCTTCATCATTCAAGTAGTTTATTATCTAAAAACCTACCTGTGTTATTGTCGAACAACATTAAAAAGTATCTTGATTTGGCTTATATTTTCTTTTTGCCCCAAAATTTTAGTTATAAAATGTACATACAAAAATCTATGTGTAACTTAAAGAATAACAAAATTAATGACCATGTTTTGATCAGTAAGATAAAAAGCTGCTTCTGTTTTTTTTGCTGAGTATGGTTAACTCTCATCATCTACAGATTCAGCCAACCCAAGATCAAAAGTATTCAGGGAAAAAAAATTTGAGAAAGTTCCAAAAAGCAAAACTTGGATTGGTCTCAAACTGGCAACTATTTCCATAGTGTTTACACTGTATTTATAACTATTTACAAAGCATTTACATTGTTTTAGATAATCTAAGTGATCTAGGGATGACTGAAAGTATAGGGGAGATGTGCTTAGGGAGACATGAGCATCCGTTGGTTTTGTATCCACGGAGTGTTGGGGGATTTTTGAACCAGTCCTCTGTGGATGCTAAGGGATGATTATACACAAGGTTCTTCTCTGATTCTTATTAATATTTTTCTCCTTTAATTTTCTCTACATTGCTTTGCATTTTGTTAACAATGAGCTGGGCAAGATTTCTACATCTCTTAAAACAGCTTGAAGAGACTGGAACACACTCTCTCTCTTCTGATTTCCTTTCTTCTAAAACTCTCAGCCTGGGTTATTTCCCGCTTAACTCAGGCTCCAAAGATTTTTCTTTTTTTTTCAATTTTGAGTGAGAATCTTGTTGGTTTTTTATATCTAATTTCTTTTCTTTTTGTAGAGGCTGTGGTCAGTAGGAACAAATGTGTCTTATGTCTTTTCAAAAAACATTCATATATCTCTTCATCTTTAGCTTAAATACTGATCTCTGGTTTATAATTAATATTTAATAATAAATTAATATTTCACACTAGCATGCTAAAAATTGACATTAACTTATTTATAAGAACTCATATATTACATATATCACACACAGTATATTTAAATGTGATAAAATTTTTCTTCATAATATTTATCTAAGATTAGAATTTAGTTATTATGCTTTCAAAGAATATTAAATTTAAACAATGAGAAAGGATTATAATTTATAGATTTGTTTGTTTTATCTGATAGAACATATATCTGTTTAATTATTAAATATCTGCTCTTAAAGAATTTACTTATTCTATACATTTCTACAGATTTAAGAAACTCTTAAAAATGACAAGAAGGAAGTTAAATGAATATGAAAATGGAGAGCTTAGTTTCCATGGAGATTTAAAAACCAGTCAAACTGAAATGGATATTCAAATTAATATGCTAAAACAGAAGGTAATTTTTAATCAGGTTTAGAACCCCCTAATCACTTAATTTGGGGAAATATAAATCATTCCATGCTTTCAGCAGTGAAACACAGATTTGTCTATTAATTTTTTAGGTTGGACACCAGTAAAAAGACAGCTTTCCCTATATCATTTTGAGATAAAAAGGGCACACTCTTGACTCTCTCTGTCTTGAACCCTGGCTGGTGATCTGAAGCTCAGCAGCACAGCACTAATGACCCCAAAGCATCCATTGTTTTTGGTGACAGGTTTGTTGAAATCTAATGAACATACCATGCAGTTCATTCATTTAAACTGTACAGTTCAGTAACTTTATTGTGTTTAAAGAGTTATACAGGCATTACCACGTTAGAACATTTTCATCACCCTCCAAAGAAGGGTGCCAGTTTTCCCTTCCTGATCTTCCCAGCCTGAGGGAACCATGACTCCACTCCCTGACTGTGGTGTGAACACATTTTTTCATTTCTTTTGGGAGTACAGTTATGAATAGAATTGCTGTATTACACAGCAACTATGTTTAACCTTTTGAGGACCTGCCATACTGTTTTCCAGCATGGCTGCATCATTTTATATTTTTATTCAAAGTATGTAAAACGTTCCCATTTCTATACATTCCTGTCAACACTAGCCATTACCTGTCTCTGTGAGTACAGCCATCCTAGCAAGTATGAAGTGGCATCTCGTGGTGTTTTATTTCTCTCTCTGAGGAGAGACAATGAAGATTGAGTTCTAGATTAGTAACTACTCAAAGCTACCCATCTCTTTTAGAATTTTAGTAAATTGAGATGAGGTCAAAAGTCTGATTTTGGTAATGAAACTATTTCTAGTTATTTCTTATAGTACAAATCATATGTCTCATTGCTTACTAGTCTTCATTGCTTTCAAACTTGAGCAGAAATTGTAAGGAGTCACACCTGCCTATTTGTAAGAAATTGTAATTGAAGGGAACCCTAAAAAAACTTCTTCCTGAATAGTTCTTAAGTCTTCCTTCTAGTTATATGCTTCTTCTCATCAACATTGTCATTAAAAATCTCACCTTTTATTATATTCCACTTTATAGGAGACCAGTTTCTACCTGCATTTAAGTTATGTTTCTTTATTTTCTCTTTTTCAAAAATCCATTTTTCTGGTTTTTCCTAATCAGCTTTAAGTTTAGTGGCTTCAATAAATAACATTGGTTTCGTTCAAAATCTACACTTAGGAAAAGGTGGCCAGGACGGCTGTCTTCTCATCCCCTTGGCTTCAGGTGGGGCAGCTCGAGGGCTGGGGGCTGGAATCGGGTGAAGGTGTGTTCATGCCCATGTCTGATAGTTGGTGTCTGTGGTTGGCTGGACTTTGGTGAAGGCAGACAAGTGAAACACCTACCCTGAACACCTAGGCTCTGTTTTCAGCCTGGCCCTACTCACAACATGGAGCCTGGTTCCCAGGTTGAGAGCCAGGCAGAAGCTCTGCTGCCTTGTCTAACCTCGCTTTGCAGTTCACACAGCATCATTTTCATCATCTTCTGTTCAATAGGAGCAAGTCACTTATACTTGGCCTATATTCTACCATTTTTTACAGAATAAAGTTTTTAAAATGAATGGGTACATTTAAAAACTAGCACAGTTACTCACTGGCCACAATTTTTTATATTCCTCCCAATTAAAAATACCCTTTGCCCTACCCGTTCCCTCACAAGTCTCAGTTGTTAACAGTGTCAGGCCCAGGCTCAAGTATGGGTCTTACTGTCTTCATCAGGTACAGGTGGCACAAGCAAATGAGGGTTCTTGGTGTGATTTCTAGAGTGTGACTTGATAACTAAAGGGACAAGTTATCTGCCACCCACACCCCCACCATTCTGTGTTCAGAAATGGGAAACGGGAGGCACCGTAGTCCATAGCAGCTCTGAGGTCCAGTTTGGTCCTGCCAGCCCTTTGATGAGGACTTGGTCCTACCCATAGGAGTGCTTCTCATTTGCTCTACCCTCTGAGCTCAGTGTGCTGTCCTTTTCATAAGAAATGACCTCTGTCTGTAGCTGGGTCATGTTTCTTAAGCCAGCTTCCTCTTTATTGAACTTCTAAGAAAATCCCAAAGGCCTATTCTCATTTATATGTCTTGGTCTCTGTTAGGCCAAGCACTTTTTTTTTTTTTGCTCCCAAGGTTCTCTTTAAAGCTTTTAGTGTCCTTTGAACTGGATTGGGGTTCACATCATTGGAGAGGCTACCCTCACAAATCTTTTTTGAGAGAAGCCCTGAACCTTGGGCTTCTTGTGAAGCTTTGGAGGATGATGCCTTTAAAATTCTTATGCCCATAAGATCTTTAAAGGAATTTGAGGGACCACCTTAAGTCTTTCCAGGGTCTTAATGAAGGGTTTTACAGTCTACAGGCTTCACCTTTAGACCATATTTTCCTGGCCGCACCCTAGATTTGATCTTAGCCCAGAAGCAGTTTCTCTCTTTTAGCATCATGTGACCACTGGACATGTGGAGATGCTGTAAAGGAGATAACAGATATTGAACCCAAATATAATTAATACTGGTTCCTTTATATTTATTAGTCCCCTCCCCCCCCTTTTTTTTTGATAGCTTATCCCTCTCATTGATGTTACTTTCAGCTGGTTCATAACAAGAGTCTCCTTTTCCTTGTGTTTCAGTTTTCTTCTCTTGCCTAGAAGCTGTCACCAGCAGCCTCTTTAAGGGCCATCAGGATTCAGTTTACAATGTCATGAAGCCCTTTGGGTTTTCATTTCTTTCTCTGCATCCATTCAGATCTCACCTACCTCCAGGTTGAAAGGCATTCTCACATCTTTTAGTTCTTTTTTAATGGCATTTTTAATATCAGTATCTGTGCCAGGTATTTATTGCCAGCAAATTGTATAATAAAGCAAGTCAAAGCCTAGTGGCTCAAAAGAGCATTTACTTTGTTCAATAATTTGTGTTGGGGCAAAGCTCAGTGAGTGAGGCCAGCACATTTCTTTTCCAGTCGGCATCAGCTGAGATGTCGTGAAGGTGGGGACCAGAGTCATCTGAAGATTAGTTCATGCACATGTCTAGCAATTGGAGCTGGCTTTTGGATGGGGCACTAGTTGGGGGCGGTCAGTGGGGCTACTGACAAGGTGTTCAGTGTGTGGTTTGGGCTTCTTCGCAGTGTAGTGACTGATGCTAAGTGTGGGCTTTCCCACAGAGCAAAAGTCAGTTTCCCCAGACTCTGTCCAGTAGAAATCAGTTACTGAGGCCAGCACATATTTAAGGGGAGGGAATTTCAGAGAAAAGTGTCAAAGAATTTGTAGACAGTTTCAATACCACCACCTCTACTCACCTCAACTTACCGAGTAATCATTCTGTCTAAAGGAAATTTCTTTGCAACTCGGTGTCACTGAAATTCCCTGCAAATTTTGTTTGTTGTTTTGTTTGGTATGTTCTGTTCTGTGAAAAGTAACAAATGGTTACAAAAATGAGGCATTTTTTTTGTTGCTGTTGTTCAGAAAAATGTATGGGTCATCTCACTAAGCTATTAGGAAATGGAATTTCTTTAACCTTTTGAATTATTTTTCTTTGGAATGCAGTTCAAATTAGCAAAAACCATTCATAGTTCAGAAAAAGACTTATGGGATTAGAATCCATATTTATAAGATTTATTAATGAGAGTCTTATTTTCACAATCTTCTTTTGGGAAGTGTTTATTAACTCAGTTCTGGATAACTCAATACAGTATCCCTCAAACTTCTTTAAATCACGGGGCATTAAGATGGGGGGAAGGAGTAACAGACATTCTACTAAGAGGTGACTTGTAGTCATTTTATGGAGAAAAAATAGAAAAGAGTGTAAAATCAAGTGCAAATGTTGTGTGACAAAGATTATTACAGTGAAGAGTATATGTTGTGATTCTTGGTGGTTTGAACTTCTTTCTTGATTCTCTGAGTAATCCCTGGTCCTACATTCTACAATACAGATACCATCATATCTATTTGATCCTGGGTTTGAGTTAGGCTGTGCTCAGTCCACTTGCCTCATTACCAAACAGTATTGTTTTATTCTTGCAGATTGATGATCTTACAGCAGAGCTGGAAACTGCATCTTCAAAAGGTCTGCACCTGGATGCAAAAAAAAAAAAAAATTAAGTTCTTCGAGAGGAGTTATTATCTATGAAAGGAATGCAAAGGAATGTGAAAAACTAGAGAAGAATAAAAAGAAGTTGGAGCAAGAAGTAGTGAACCTCAGAAGCCATATAGAAATGAATATGATAGAACACAGTCAAGTAGAGCAGTATAAATGGGAGATTGAAGAAAGGGTGAGACAGGATCTCATAGAGAAATTAAAGGAAGTCAACCTATTTTTGCAGGTTAATTTGTTCATCTGTCATGTGCTTGAATTCATCTCATTGTAAAGTATGTTTTGGATCTATACAGCTTATGTGTTTCCTCTACTTGCCTTAGAGCAATTGATCTGGTAGTTTTCTGGAAGGAAGGGGACACTTGTTTCTCCCTTTAAATATTTCCATTTCCATCACAGTTATCACCAAATTGACCTATCAGAATGATTCTCACTAGAGAATCCTTTCATTTATAAGACCAATTGGTATAAAACAAGACTACTAGGAGGAAAAGAAAATATTGTGGCTTAGAACTGGTACCATCCTCTTGAATTATTTTTAAGTTGTCTTGTTCAATTTTTAAAATTTTAAGTTGATCCTCTTGTTCTTTGAATTATCAGGTTATATAAGCACCACTATAACAATAATTCCACTTTAATTTTATAATTTTCATATAATTCACTTCACATTGATGATAGTTGTTTTAAACTTCTGCTTTTTTTAACCTTTAAAATTGCTTTCTGAATCACTGACTCAAAACTAAAGGGAACAAATATCATTTTCCAGGTTAATGATTATTTTTAAAATGTTATCTTTTAAAATTTGCCTTAGATACAAGCACCTCTCGGGAGAACTTAGAGCAGGTACAAGAGAAGAATAATGCTTCCATAAGAAGTCAGATGGAACTCAGAATTAAAGACTTGGAATCTGAACTCTCCAAGGTGAAAACTTTGCAAGAAGATTCTAAAAAAGCAGAGTTGGAAAAATATAAGCAACTCTACCTAGTAGAACTAGAAGTTAGAAAGTCATTGGAAGGTAAACTAGACAAGTAAGTCAAAACACAGAAAGTAAATTTAGTTCATTAATTTGTCTCTAAAGCCTAATTTTTATAAAGCACAGTTCATGAGATTAGTAGGAAGTGAAAGCTAACTAGATGGTCACTGCTAGAGGGTGGGCTAAGACAAACTATTAATACAGTGTCCTTCTAAGTTTTACCACACAGAGTCGGAAACGACTGAGGTGACTTAGCAGCAGCAGCACACTGCATAAAGGCATGCTTGTGAAATTGGGGGCAATTAACACAGGAGTGAAAGACAGGATAATTCAGAGTGGCTAGAAATAGTATGGCGACCTGACTGAGGTGGGGTGTGGAGGATGGAAAGGGCAGATGGCACCTCCAGTGCCTAGTCCAGGTTTCCCCACTGTCTGAAAGCAGAGCATTCCTGGGAAGCCTTTCATAAGCCAAAACAGCATACAGCAAAGAAGCAGGCACCCGAGGGCACGTTCTGCTACTTGAAGCCTAAAATGAATATGCACAAGTGAAGCACAGGTGCTCCCAGATAGGGTTCAGGGTTGTAGTGACTTGACACTGAGATGTGGGGTGTGGCTTCCAGGGAAGGAGTTCAGTGGGGCCAGTCTCCCTGCTTGGGGAGTGCGATGCCTCTCACTGTAAAACGTACACTGAACCTTTTTATAGGAAATCAAAAATTCTCTTCAAAAAAAAATTTTTTTTTTTATTATCAAAAACAGATGCTGAGTTAGGCCTTTCCTAGAAGTGAAGTAACATAAAGTGAACTTTGGAAAAGCAGGGGATACTTGTAATTGTTCCTGGGGCTGTTTTAGCTCTTTTCAATCACCCATTGACTTTCTTGTCCTTCCCTCTAGATTGTGACTCTAGATGATTCCTCAGAGGCAAAAGCTTAATTTCTCCGAGGTCATGAGTGAAACGTGTATACAAGGGTGGTGAAAGCAAATGCTTGAAAGTGGCTTTGTGGGATGGGGTGTTTCTTCATCCCTGAACTGTTTCCTGGAGGCAGGTGTGTCCCAGAGGGCACCAAGTGTCACTGTGAGGCCACCTCCCTTTCTCTCTGATGCCCTTTCTCTCCTCTCCCAACTGTGACTTGTTACTTGAGGAGCCCTAGACACATGTGTACTTCTTTAGAGCAAGGTTACAGCTATCATTGTTTACAGGAGGTCTGCTCTGTGTTGTCAGTGTTCAAACAGTTTATTGGGAATTCCATTTACTATATGGCAACTTTAAAAATGCAAATCATTAAGTTGGTGTTTTCCATCTTCCCCAGGACTCATGAGAAGCTGGCAGTGATCAGCACCAAACTTGAGGTGGAGAAAGAGCAGAACAAATCTTTACTCAGCACTCTTAGCACAAGGCCAGTGCTGGAGCCCCCCTTGTGTTGGAAATTTCAATAATCCTTTAGTGCTCAATGGAAATCTTACTCCAAGATCAAAGGTAGGTTTTTCTACTACAATTCCACGCCCTTAGAATAACAGCATGGAGACTTACTTGACCAAGGTTAGTCCTCTTATCTTTTTTCCACTGGGTTTCAGATTTCTGATACGATTGATCCTTGTTTTTAATTTAGTGAACTTCTGAGTTGTTTATTTGACTTAATGCACACTAAGTAAAAGCCATAATTAGCTGTGCTAATAAAGGAGACAGAAATGTTATGATTTTTTTGTCCCAGAGTTCTTGATTTTAAGAGATACTTACTAAATTATTAAATTTCTTGAAAAGCTGTGTTTAAATTCTACTTTAGAAATGAAATCTTATTGCCTAGTATCCAAAAGTTTTCTTTCAGATGTTTCACTTCCTTTCTCATTGATTTCAGTTGGCAATGGTTCATAATCATTTCCAAGCTCTGCTGTACCCAACAAAGTTTTTCTACCTCTAAGCATAAGTGAATCACTGGCATCTAAACACTAACCACATATGGATGCTTTTTGTTTAAAGGAATCCTAGGTAAATCCTTTTTATGTATTAAATAAACTTAAAATACTAAACCAAAACATTAATTTCTAGTTTTGGCTTAACATTTTTTGTCATTTTCTTACAAACATTTTGTCGTTTCTTACAAAAATGACATTTTTTTTCATTTTCTTTAATTGCTTTTTTACCTATAGCATTTTTTATTTAAAATTTAAAAAAAAATCTTGCTGAGAATTTCTAGAATATTTCTAGATTTGTAGTTAATTCAAACATTTAAACATTATAAATGAAGCTCACTTTATCTCTATCTTGACATCACCTGGATGCGTGGTATCTAAGATAGCAATGATAGGGAGTCTTTAAATTGCAACCAGTTTTCACTGTTGAATCATTGTGATTAAAATATCCATTTCAGTAAGTGCACACAGGTTTATAGTTTTAATGGTGTTTTCCTGATGTTTGTGATGTATGGAAAAGTAGCCCTTGTTAAATGCAGTCTCAATCTGTTTTCTCATTTGGCTTCTTGCCATCGTAGGAGAGCAATTAAGGTTTCTTTGACAGCACTGCATCTACATTGGGTCTTAGTACTTGAGAGCTGTGAAACTGGAGGACGTGCTTTAGCTGTGCAGTTACAGCGGGCCTCCAAACACTTCATCCCAAGTCAGACACTTCCCCACGCAGGCCTAAGAGGAGGAAGCAAATGCTTGACCCCTGTCCCAGACACAGGCTGCCTACTGCACACCCAAGTTCATGGTGCTATGGGCACATCTTTTCAAAGTAGAGATTTGGAACCAAGCAAACTCTTCTCCCAAACTCACTGGTTAGGTAAATCTCCTCACCTCTCATAAGGAGGGTAGGAGTATAAGTCCTCACCTTGAAACTTTTCTCCTTCAAGTTCCCTGTCATTTGTTTTTTAAAAATGTATGCTTTATAAATTAACTATATCAACTGACTGCTACTTATAGGAGTTTGACAATAATTTATTCTTGTTCTCGCCTTTAAAACATGATTTAGTTAGAAAGCTACTATGTCATGTCATGCCACAAGCATTATTGAACTATGTAAGAAGGTTTTACATATTCATTTCCTCTGCATTATATTAAAAATCCATGTGTTTTTTCTTAATCTGAGGAAGTAGCTGGCATAGGACTCTGGACTCAGTAACTAGTACAGCCACTATGGAGAACAGTGTGGAGATTCCTTAAAAAACTGGAAATAGAACTGCCTTATGATCCAGCAATCCCACTGCTGGGCATACACACTGAGGAAACCAGAAGGGAAAGAGACACGTGTACCCCAATGTTCATCGCAGCACTGTTTATAATAGCCAGGACATGGAAGCAACCTAGATGCCCATCAGCAGATGAATGGATAAGAAAGCTGTGGTACATATACACAATGGAGTATTACTCAGCCATTAAAAAGAATACATTTGAATCAGTTCTAATGAGGTGGATGAAACTGGAGCCTATTATACAGAGTGAAGTAAGCCAGAAGGAAAAACATAAATACAGTATACTAACACATATATATGGAATTTAGAAAGATGGTAACGATAACCCTGTATACGAGACAGCAAAATAGACACTGATGTATAGAACAGTCTTATGGACTCTGTGGGAGAGGGTGGGAAGATTTGGGAGAATGGCATTGAAACATGTGAAATATCATGTATGAAACGAGATGCCAGTCCAGGTTCAGTGCACGATGCTGGATGCTTGGGGCTGGTGCGCTGGGAAGGCCCAGGGGGATGGTATGGGGAGGTTGGGAGGGAGGAGGGTTCAGGATGGGGAGCATGTGTATATCTGAAATAAAAAAAAAAAAAAGAAAAAAAAAAAAAGAAAAAAAAAAAAAAGAAAGTCATTGGCTTTCTTCTTTTGTAGAATTACGTACTTTGCCTAAATCATGACTCTCATACCTTTAAAAAAAGTCTTTTTTTTTTTTTTCCAAGGAAAACTACCTTTCTTAAAAAAAAATTTGTGTGGAACCATATTATATAAAACAGAGACAAGTATAAAGCCTTTTAGCCAAAGGAGTGGCCAGGGGTCCTGCACTTGTGACTTCTCAGTTCCTCGACCCTGCAGTGACCCCTGTGGGACCTTCCCCTTCTATGGGACATAGTTCAGAAACTAACAGTTATGTGTTAATCCTTCTCACTAAATGCCTTTAGAATAAAAACTTGCTGGTACATTTTATTCTTATGTATAATTTTCTCACCTTTCTGTGTTTTTGTTAAATGGAAAAGTTTAAAGAAAATTGCAGGTGTGTTCTCCTTAATAACATTCAACTCAAACTACTTCCTCCATTTGAACAGGATCCTCACCTAGAAATCAAAATAAAGGTCTCAGAAGTATGTATTTAGGGCAGGAGCTGTTAAGGGGAGAAGATAGTAATCATGTGGGTCATTCCTAGGATCATGGGTCATTCTCTAATTCTTTGAAATTATGTGTACTTGATAGACTGATATTTATTGTACTTTTTATCAGATTAACGTTCCATATATATGTTCTCTGTTATCTATCAGCAGAATAAGTAGGAATTCATTTTCTTTTATTTATGTGATTATTTTTCTACTTAAGTAATCTTCAAGTTAGGTCTAGTCTCTAAAAGTATTATTTAAATGTCACATTTAGTAAGCTGTATAACATTCCTATGATAATATCTCTTGCTTAACTTAAAGATAAATAATATTTGACTTATTTTAGATGCGGCAAGAGTTGGACAGGAGTATAACTAGAGAACTAAGAGAAGGTATGTTGCCAAAATGTATGAATTAAATTTAGACATTGATTTCTGAAATACACTGTAAACAAAAAATGACATCTCTTTCCATGGTTTGGATAACAGATGCTATGTTAAATATTTTTTTTCTTATACATAGCAAATGAAAAATGTGAAAGCATGAGCAGTCATAGTGAAAAATATTCTTCTTCCTCATTTATTCATCATGTTCCATAGTTTAAAAAAATCTCAAAAGGTCTATGTAATTCTATTTATTTCTGGCTGTATCCTTTCTCTACTACTGCCATCGCTGTGGAACTGTCCATCTGCACCCTGAGACCATTCTCAGAAAGCATGGAGTTAATCAATGTCTCAAGTGTCTGGTAGTGGTTAAGGCTAGAACACCCAGACTCAAGCAATTATGTTTGTGTAGCTGTCACTTGGTGGGTGACTTTATAATTTCTGTGTCATTGACTTTGTCACTAGTTTATCTCTTGCCCTCAGGAAAAGCTCCAAACACCTGCATCAATTTGGGTCCTTCCAAAGTAGTTGGCCTTATCTCTTTACCACCTTATTCTGCCCCTTAGCTGTGCATCTAACCAGGCAGACTGTGTAGGATCCCACAGATTCATTTCCTCACCTCTGATCTTTGTACGTGCTTCTCCCCTCTGACTCTTGTACTTTTTACTGTCCTTCAGGTAGCTACTTCCATAGCACCTCCGCCAAAAAGCTGGCAGTATTGACACTAAGCCGGCCGTCCCTTCTGAGTGTTCCTTGTACCATCTTGTATATCTGTCTTAGTATTTATGACACCATATGGAAATTGTCTGTTCATCTATTTTTACAGTTTATGGCATTATCATTTCTCGGGGTGACTGGGTCACCTTCATCTTGTAATTCCAGTGTTTGTCACAGCACCTTAGTTGACAGTTATTGAGTAAATGAATGAAGAATGAGAAAGCCAGAAGCTCTGATACTCAGCCATGTGTGGGACCGTGGGCTGATTATATAATTGTAATCTTGTATTTTGTTTTCTGTCATTTATAGATATGTTTCATTTTTCAGAGCACTTAGAAATATCTCAGTTTTTTTTTTCTTTTTTTACTAATACTGAGTTAGCTCAAGTATTTTAGATAAAGAATGTAATCCCTTTTCTTTCCAGCTGCTGCTGAATTTGAATCTGAGTCCTGTGGATTGTCTTCTCTAGGAGCTACAGATGGGTCAAATATGTCTCAGGACCTGCTTTTGAAAACATCACAAGAATATGTACAGATTTTGAAGAAAAAAATATATGATCTGAAAGATAAATAGTAAAAATTTCCCTTCTGGACTGTTTTCATGACATTTTAGTTGTTTCTCATTAAACATGATGATAAAATCTTTATTAAAGGGAAATATTTTTGTGTGTATGATGAAAATTTATATGGCATTTTAAAAATACTACTTTTAAGTAGTATTAATACTACTTTTAAACAGTAGTATCTAAGTACTTTTGATACTAAGTATTTTCTCTGCAGCTAACTTAAGCGATTTAAAAACCAACACTAAGTTTTCCATATTCAAAGTGAAAGTGTTAGTCACTCAGTTGTGTCCGACTCTGCGACCAATGGACTGCAGCCCGCCAGCCTCCTCTGTCCTCCACTATCTTGTGGGGTTAGCTCAAATTCATGCCCATTGAGTTGGTGATGCTATCCAACACTCTCGTCCTCTGTTGTCCCCTTTCTCCTCCTGCCTTCCGTCTTTCCCAGCATAAGGGTCTTTTCTGATGAGTCAGCTCTTCACATCAAGTAGCTGAAGTATTGGTGCTTCAGCCTCAACATCAGTCCTTCCAATGAATATTCAGGATTGATTTCCTTTAGGATTGACTGGTTTAATCTCCTTGCAGTCCAAGGACTCTCAAGAGTCTACTCCCAACACCACACTTCAAAAGCATTAATTATTTGGCAGTCAGACTTCTTTATTGTACAACTCTCATATCCATACATGACTACTAGAAAATAGTGTGTATATGTTAATCCCAATCTCCTAACTTGTCCTTCCCTTCATGTTTCCCCTTTCATAATGATAATTTGATTTTGAGATCTTTTGAGTTGGTTTCTGTTGTGTAAATAAGTTTATTTTTATTAAATTCCACATGTAAGTGATGTGATACTTGTTTTTCTCTGTCTGAGTTACTTCACTTAGTGTTGTAATTTCAAGATCCATGTGTGTTGCTGCAAATGGCATTATTATTTCTTTTTATGGCCGAGTAATATTCCATTTTCGGTGTGTGTGTGTGTGTGTGTGTGTGTGTGTGTGTGTGTACTGCATCTTCTTCATCCATTCTTCTGTTGATGGACACTTAGGTTGCTTCAATGTCTTGGCTATTGTAAATAGTTCTGCAGTGAACATTGGGGTGCATGTACCTTTTTGAATTATGGTTTTCTCCAGATATATGCCCAGGACTGAGATTGCTGAATCATATGGCAACTCTATATTTAGTTTTTATAGCAACCTCTATAGAGTTTTCTACAGTGGGTGTACCTCGTTGCATTCCATAAGCAGTGTAGAAGGATTCCCTTTTCTCCACACTCTCTCCAGCATTTATTATTTGTGTATTTTTTGAAGGTGGCTATTCTGATTGGTGTGAAATGATACCTTATTATAGTATTTCTGCATTTCTATAATAATTAGTGATGTGGAGCATCCTTTCTGAGCATCCCTAATGTGCTTTTTGGTTGTCTGTAGGTGTCCCTTACAGAAATGTGTATTTAGATCTTATACTCATTTTTTTGATCAGGTTGTTTGCTTTTTGATATTGAGTTCTTTGAGCTGTTTGAATATGTTGGAGATTAATACCTTGTCAATTGCATCATTTGCAAATATTCTGTGGGTTGTGGTCTGTCTTGTTTACAATTTCCTGCACTGTGCAAAAGCTTTTATGTTTAATTACATCCCATTTGCTTATTTCTGTTTTTATTTTCATTACTCTAAGAGGTGGATGAAAAAAGATCCTGCTGTAATTTATGTCAGAGTGTGTTCTGCCTGTATTCTCCTCTGAGTTTTACAGGACCTGTCTTATATTTAGGTATTTATTCCATTTTGAGTTTATTTTTATGTATGATGTTAGGGAGCATTCTAATTTCCTTCTTATACATGTAGCTGTTGAGTTTTCTCAGCACCAATATTGAAGGGGCTGTCTTTTCTCCTTTGTATAGTCTTGCCTCCTTTATCCTAGATTAATTGACCACAGGTACGTAAGTAGGTTTCTCTCTGGACTTTCTGTCTTGTTATATTGATCATTCAATATATTTCTGTTTTTGTGCTAGTACTGTGTTTTGATTACTGAAGCTTGCAGAGTAGTCTGCAGTCAGGGTACCTGATTCTGTCAGCTCTTGCTTTTCTTTCTCAAGATTGCTTTGTCTATTTGGGGTCTTTTGTTTCCATACACACTGTAAAATTTTTTGTTCCAGTTATATGAAAAATGCCATTGGTAATTTGATAGAAATTGCACTTAATCTATAGATTGCTTTGGATACTATAGTTATTTTGACAGTTATACAGTTATAATGTCACTTTCATTTCTATATTTCAGTTTCCTCTCTTTCCTTCTTAGTTTAGGTAAGGGTTTATTGATATTGTTTGTTTCTTTCAGGAAATGAACTTACAGTTCTTGCATATGAGCACTGGGCTGACACACCAGGCCTCTGTGTGCATGGGCAATGTGTTTAGAGGTGTTGCTTTGCGACGATCATCCTGGGATGAAAGCTTCCAAACCGTTGAGCTTCCCAGCTTGGAGGTTGTGGCAGATGGCTCTGGCTTACCTGTAGTGCTCGTGTTGGGTTTAGGGGACTGTGAAGAGCCAAGGGAGAGGTGAGATGTGTTTGGAGTCCGTAGGCTCTGCGATGAAGAAGAGTTTTGGCTTCAGGAGTAAGAACGGTGTGTCGCCCTTTGGCTCCTCCATCAACCCGGTGAGAGACAGCGGTCATGGAATCAACTTCCAGCCAGGATACCGCATCCGAGACAAAGACCTCAGAAAGATCCACGAAGCTGCCATTGTGGGCAACGTAGCCAAAGTGCAGCATGTTCTGTTGTTTGGAAAAAATGGCCTGAACGACAGGGAAAAGATGAACAGGTAAGCGGGGTGGAAGGGCCTGGCAGAGATCCCTCCTGTGAGTTTCCCCTCCAAGGCTCCTGGATACCTTCCTGGGATCCAGCACCCCACAGACTCGATAGGCAGCAAAAATCCTTAGTTGGTTTTGGACCCACTTATAATTCTCCTTATAGAGCTTTACTGATAGTTTTGAAGTCATTTAACTGAATGTCGGTAATCACAGAAATGAAATGAAACATGAATAGCATCTGTTTTTCCTTTCTTCCTCCTACTTTTTATTTGCATGGGTTAGCATGATGTACTCATGAGTAAAAACTCTCAAATTATATAGCCTTCAAGAAATCTTCTGAACCTTCTGGCTCTCACATTTTTTCTCATGTGATTTATGAAAGCACTTCTTCATGGATCACCTATTGTGGATCATGGCAGTGGACAGATTTCTGCTGTTGTCAATATCTTATTTTTAATGTACGTTTTTTATACCGTAAGGTTATATAGTACAGAAAACTGCATAGTGAGCAAAATAATTCCCATGTCAAATCAACTTCTGGATTAAAAATACAATTCAATATCCATTTTATATAAGTGTACACTTAGGTATATGTGTTCTTTGCTGAAGGACCTTAGAAGACAGCTTTGAAGCAGGAAGCTGGCTGTGTCCTTGAATAGAAAGACATTTTCTTAGGATGTATGGTCTTTCTATATTTAAAGCAAATCAACATTTCATAATTTTAAAGATTTTGGGTTACGTATGCTGTCTTTAATTGTTGTGATGAAATTAAAAGTTTTGTATAGTAGAGGAAGATTTGCCCTTCTAGATGTCAAAATGTGCTATAAGTGCCCACAAATGTTCATTTACTAACAACTGAAAAGATAGATAAATGAATGGAACAGAATGCCCAAACACCCAAATGTATGTAAAACTTTAGAACTTGAAAATGATGACCTTTTCTGTTAGAAATGATAAACTGTGTGTAGATGGTGGAGAAATAACCTGGTAAAAGAGAAAAGTAACTCAATTTTTATCTCACCAAAAAGTTTCAGATAGAGTATGGATCAAACATTTCAAATATGCACAGTGAGAAAAGTGCCAGAATAAAACTCAGGTTCCTATTTATACATTTTTTATCTGTGGACAGAGACTTTTTTTTTTTTTTTCCTATTTCTACTGTTTCTTAACCTTATTTTTTTTTAAATTGGAGAATAATTGCTTTACAATGTTGTGTTGTTTTCTGCTGTATAACATCATAAATCAGTTGTAAGTGTACACATAGCCCCTTCATTATGAGCCTCCCTCCCACCCCAAAGACCTTTCTAAGAATGATTTCAAAAGTAAGAATTCTGGAGTTTCCTGGATTTCAGCACACACACACACACACACACACACACACACACACACATGCACACACACAACAAAAAGAAATCTGGATGTTGATTTAACATTTTAACAACACAAAAAATTTAAAACTCTTTGTAGATCAAGCTGTCTATAGGCAAGTTGGATTACCAGACAGGGCTTGTCTTTTTGGCACTAATAGGAATGTGGCACAGATAAAAATGATTTCTCACTTTCAATTTTTTTTTAGAATTTGTTTTGAGGATTGATATTTTCTGACAGCTTTCAGCCTTTTCAGAAGTCAAGGGAATCTAGGGAGTTCCTTGGTCATCCATGGTTAAGATTCACTGCTGTGGGCCCAGGGTTCGATACCTGGTGGGGAAACTAAAATCCTGCCAGCTGCTGGGATGTATTGTACAACACGGGGAACATAGCAAATACCATATAATAACTTTAAATGGAGTATGACTTATAAAAATTGTGAATCACAATGTTGTGTACCTGTAATATATAATAATATGTAATATGCATCATCTATATTTTAATTAAAAAGAAGCAACCATAGACAAAAGACCTTATGGTAATTAGATCAACAGGAAAAATGAGAAATGAGCAAACAAAAATGCTACCAATTATAGTTGTACAGACATTGTGAATTATAAATTTCATTCCAATGTCAGAGACGTTAAAATGTCAGAAAATGAACATATTAGAATCACTGAAGCACAGTGTTGTCTCTAATCCTCAAAATGTATCTGCAAAGGAGGTATGATATCCTTTGACTTCATTGAGATGTTGTCCTTGTAAAAAAGTAGTAATAGTAATAAGTATGATTATATTACCTAACAGTTACTGAGCTGTTACCTGTGCCAGAAATGGTTCTAAACTCTTTGCATGGATCTCATTTAAGCATCGCAGTGCTGTCCTGTGAGAGAACTACTTCTCTCTCTCCATTTTGTTGATGAGGAAATTGAGGCACAGAGAGGCTGAGTGACAGCTAAGTGACAGAATGAAAGTCAAATTCAAATCCAAGTTGAGCTGAATCTCAAGGTCATGGTCATTGTATTCAAGTAAATTTTCTTTCATTACTGTGTTAAGAAGAGCTAATGCTAATGTATAATGTTCTTTCTTTCTCCAGAAGGAAACGAAATATTTGTTTTAGAGGGATAGGAACAGCATACTATTGAATGTTTTCAATCACAGGAACAGTTGTTTGTTTTGAAACAGTAACACTACAGTTTCCTGAAAACTCCTCTTGCTTTCATAGGACTGCCCTCCACTTGGCCTGTGCCAATGGCCATTCAGTGGTGGTCACTCTGCTCCTGGAGAGAAAATGCCTACTTAACCTCTGTGATGATGAAAACAGGACAGCGCTGATGAAGGTATGGGGCAGTGAACCATGTCCACACGAGGTGGATGTGATTTAACTACTGAGACTAAAAGTGAATTCATCTCATTTAGATATAGCAAACCGGTGAAGCTTGTGGACTGTTTACTTTGAATTCCTAGAATTTACACTCTGTTTCTTGGCGCAACACTGACAGGCCATAGAATGCCAAGAAGAGGAGTGTGCGACCCTTCTGCTGGAGCATGGTGCCAACCCAAATGTCATGGACGTCTGTGAGAACACCGCTCTCCACTACGCTGTCTTTTGCCAGAATATATCACTCACAGCAAAGCTGTGACGCCAATATAGAAGCCATGAACAAGGTATATCTCAACTAACTTTATTTACAAAATATTTGCAAAGCATTTTTTTAAACTAGAAGTGTTTTATTTCTAACTATGTAAATAGGTAAACGGAATAGTGTCCAACAAGCCCTGTTACCATGGAAACAACTCCAAAGCCACTGCAAGGGGTGGGGAAAAATGTTGGAGCCCACAGAGAGGGCAAAGCTCTGTCTCCCAGCCAGCTGTATACCTCAGAAGGAAGATTTCCCATCAGACCATGCCCGGGAGTTGGTGGTAGGCTCGGAGCCCACAGATGATGAAGGCCTGGGGGGAGTGAAGCAATGTGAGGAGTGGCTGCTTCCAGGGGCTCAAAGAATGGGTGCCCCTGGGGGTGGGTTGGAGGAGGAAGGAGACCCAGTGCCCATGAGGGGCAGCCCAGTGAGTGCAAGTGGGCCTGGGAGGCAGCAAGCCTGGAGCCCTGAGCCCTCCAGGACCCCGGTTCTGAGATCCGGCCAAGAGGGTCAGGTCATGTTTGACTCCCAGCAAGGGCATTCACTGGTGCTGGTGACTGCTTGGTTCATGATGTACACCTCAGGGTCTCCTGCGCTCAGCCCCAGGACCTGCTCAGCGGGGTTGCAGCTGTGCATGTGGAGCTGGTGATGGTGTAGCCGCCCCTCCTGCTTTCTCCAGGACGCACGTGACGTCCTGCACCTGCAGCCCCACCAGGAACTCCCTCCACTCTCACAGGTGGGCTCAGTTTTCCATCTTTGGAAGCTCCAGCCTTCCCTGAGTGAAAGTATTTTGAAGGAACCAAACTAGGATTTCACTTTAAATCATGATATTTCTCAAGCATTAGAGAGTAAAGCATTCCTTTATGTGTTTATTGCTGGTATTTGTGATAACACTGCACTTGTTAAGTAAAACATTTTCCAAATATTTTACCCCAGTTTTTTTTTTTTTTTTTGTAATCAGTCTAAAATAACACAGTAAAGCAAAAGTTGTCTCAGTAGACTTTGTCTTAAAATTCAAACATAACGAAAGCATTTTACAACATATTAGAAATCTTGCTGCTGTTCACAAATTCCCATCTTATGAAAAATGGTTTATATAAACACAGTTTCTCTCTCATTGCCCAAGTCTTAATAAGGTAAAAGGAAAGGAAAAGGAGCAAGCAAGTGAAAAGTGCAAGTCAAGCTGGAATTTTGGCAGTTGGGAAATGCCAAGAAGAGGATTTATTTATTTTAATATTTATTTATTTGGCTGAGCTGGGCTTCATTTCAGCATGTAGGATCTAGTTTTCTGACCAGGGGTCGAACCCAGGCCCTCTTTCCTGGGAGCACTGAGACCCAGCCATGGGACCACCACGGAAGTCCTGAGATTTTGGTTTGTGCTTTTTATTCCCTTCAGTTTATATATTTCTTATATGCTTTTCAGTTTTCAGGGATAATAGTTGTTATTTTGAAAAACAGTGTGAGTGAATTGTAACTTGCCTAGGTGCCAGTTTTAAGAAGACTCTGATCAAAACAGACTGACAGTGAACAGGTGGTGATTAGGTGGGAATTAAGAAAGAAGAACAAATAACTACCTGATATTATCCTATTCTGGCAGAACCATCCACTTAGATAAGAGTCTAGACTCTACTCTCCCATCTAGAATATCTTGATGGGAAGGAAGTAAGGGGGTTATAAATAATGAGATCAGGTTGCCTTTTGGGTTTACTAGACCCTATTCTACCACTGTTTACCCAGGAAATTTTTAAAAATTGCAGTTTTGATGACTCTTGCCTCTTACACTTTTCTTTTTTATTCAAACCTTCACGTAAGAGAAGGAATTGGCCATGTGAGTAAGAGATGAGACTGGAGTGGTTGCTGCACTAATTCTCAGCTATATTCTGCTGGTGAACCACAGTTATTTGGGAAAACTTATTTTAAAAATGTATAAGCCTAGGCTGTTTGCTGTAGATTTTGACTGAGTAAATCGAGGAACGCATGGACGTGTGTATTTAGAACTATTCCCTTGAGATTCTGATCTAGTCCTTGATGGATAACTATGGAGTGAATACATGTAATTTCTAAATGCACCCTTCACAACAGAAAGTAGTCTCCTGAAGCATTGGAGTTTGATCAATGCTAGCTACTTCCATCAGCTCCCTCCTTTCCAACAATATTAGCCTGACTTTTTCTCTGCCCCTGTGCTTGAGACATTAAAAGGAGTATCTTTGGCAATATCTATAGGCTTGAACAATAACTTCTTTTCCTTCCAACCACTCATCATTCAGTGACATTCTGAGAGTCTTTAGCAATTTGCTCATGGTGAAGTCACTTCGTATGTAGAGTCTGACCCTTTAAGGATTTTGCACCTTCATTTATCATCCAGGTCATTAGGTCAACAGATGTTTGTTACCAACAGGGTTTTCCTGACTGCAGTAATAGTAACTCATGAGCCTTTTTTGGTGCCAGCTGCAGGACAGACTCTTGCAGTGTGTCTGTTAGAATTGCTGATCCCTGGCATAAGCAGATGAGAGCTTTAAAACCCGTGAAGTTAGTAACAGTACAGAGGGGGATTGTTTTAAGCATTTATTTTCAGCAGGCTTGGAAACTCATGATCCATTTTATTAACAATCTAGAAGAATTCTAGAGATAGACTGTAGTTTGAACAGGCAGTGGAAACATTCTTGACTGTGAATTATGAGTCTTTTTAAAAGACTTTATGTTTAATTGAATTATGAGTCTTAATAGCCTTATTTATTACATATTGGGACCCAATTTTTATTTTGTGAAACATATGATACTAAAGAAAGGAAATGTTTCACATACAAATATTTGCTTTATACCTACCTGTTTGGAAACAGCAAACATAAAACCAAAAGTGGGCCATAACCCAAACATGGCCCTTGGATATGTTTAGTTTACCTCCATACATTGAGTCAACATTTCAAATTTAGGAGGCTCTTGCAGAAGGACCAAATCTGGACTCCCTTGAGCCTATCCTACTGTTTGGTCTGCGTGCAGAGGCCACCCCTTCTATGTGGGACATGTGTTTTCAGGGTTACCAGTCTCACCTGGCTTTTTCACTTACTCAGGTCATCAGCTTTCCGTCCATAAGCATTTGAGTTTCCAATTTTTGATTGATAGTTTATTTTGATAAATATTTGAAGGTTTTTAAAGACAACCTAATTAATCTATAATTGATTTCATATTTAAAAAAATCTCTTAAGAATGGGATTGAATTTTTCAAATTAGAATTTTTAAGTTGGTTGTGGCAGTTTCACACTGAATAACTCTCACAAACACACAAGATTATAAGAGACAGTGCAGGGAGAGCTGGTGGAAGAGCAACTCCCCGAGAAAATGTTGAGCATGTATTCATTGGTAACTTTATGTTGCAGTCTTTAACTAAGAGCAGTAAAGCAAGACAGACACCAGAACTCTAGGATTTTGGAAGCTTCCTCCTGGTGGTCTGGAGGTAATCACATGAGAGTCATCAAGAAGGGTCTTTGAAGATAAGGTGGGGAGGGTGCTCATTCTGCATGCAGTTAGTATCTAGCTAATGCTGACCTCTCAGCCAGAATACCTAACTTAAGGAAGGGCAGTGGAAAGAGCAAGCAAGGAAGAGAGAATGAATAAGATTAAATTCCAGGAGACATTTCTGAGAAAGCAGTAAAACAGGGTTCCCACAGTTGACTTTTTGAAAGAGAAAAAAAAAAGTTTCTCTCTTTGCATGTTCATGTAGAGAATAATATTTCGACTGGAATGTCTGTAAACCTTTTGAGTTTACTCATGGTCATCCTTGGATAGGTTATGCATGCTACAGATAGTATTATATATTTCTGCCTCAGCATTGTCCCTAAAATATTCAGATGATACAGTAGCTAAATGATACCCGCTCCCGCACCTGCATTGGGAGCTTGACACTTAGCCACTGGACCACCAGGGAAAGCCCAGGGGAAGAACATATTAAAGAGAAAGAAGGTGCACAGGGCAATGAGGAGGGGGCTCTCTTTCATTTACTCTGACTTTTATTTTTAAGTTCAGAGAATCTATTGCATGATTTTAATTTCAGTTTAGAAATAGGTTAACTGTGTACATTAGAAATGGTTTTCCCTGTTTTACAGGATGACCTGACACCACTGTTACTTGTGATATGTGAAAGGAGAGGGCAAATTGTGGAGGTTTTAGTAAAGAAAAAAGCAAATATAAATGCAGTTGATAAGATGAAAAGGTACTGTTTTTCTTTTTCTTTTTAAAACCCTTAGTGCTGGATGCTTGGGGCTGGTGCACTGGGACAACCCAGAGGGATGGTATGGGGAGGGAGGAGGGAGGAGGGTTCAGGATGGGGAACACATGTATACCTGTGGCGGATCCATTTCAATATTTGGCAAAACTAATACAATATTGTAAACTTTAAAAATAAAATAAAATTAAAAAAAAAAAAACCCTTAGTGCTGTTCTAGGATGGTAATATCAAGATTAAATGAATAAGCGGATTCATTTGTGATCAACACATCATCACTTAGGTAGAAAATCAATTATTATGACTGGGTATCATGAACAATATATAGCAGGATTCATATTCCTTTATAATATTGACCAATGTCATATTCAACCTCTTTTTGTTTGGTTGGTTGATCTTGTAATAGCTGAGAGATTTCAAATTAGTTTTATTAGCTTTGTGAAATATGGATTCTGCTTTTTAGTTTACCTCATGACAGTATCGAGTTTCTTAATTCTTTTAAAAGAATTCTTTAACCTCTACTCTGTATGTATATACTTCTATAAGATGCATAGTAAACCTAAAAGACTTGATTTTGTCTTTTGGATAACTCTTTGTTTTAAATTACTGTGTTTGAAGAATGCCGATGTTACTAGGTTGCAAAAGAGTCAGATACAACATAGCGACTAAATAACAACAGCCACAAAAAGGTGATTATTACTCATGGTCACCTCATCCTGGGGGCTCATCAGTTTTTATCCTTTCTCATTTTAGTACATTTTGATATTTTCATTTTTAATGCAGGTAGAAGCAAGAAAGATAGCTTTGATCAGATAAACGTTCCTTTAACAAAGACAAGTCAGAGGTGAATGATACAGATGAAAATGATGGGCTTTAGATTCAGGCTAGGTTCAATTCCTAGGTTTCCTACCGATTAGGGTTATCATCAGCAAATAAGTTTCCTGGTACAAAAGGCAAATAGTAATGCATCTTTCAAAGGTGCCTGTGTGTAAGAAAGATTTTGTATATGGTATTTCATTTTAACACCTAGCACACGATTGTCCACATCATTAACTGCCACCATGACTGTTTTTATTCCCATTATTATCAATATTTTTTTATTTAAACCTGCAAGTAGCCTTTCCTTAACCCAACCTCTAGCTGACTTTGAAGCCGAATACATCAGACTAAGGAGGAAATAGGGAATTTATCCCTTCAATAGTCATCTGCCTCAGATAAGTGACCTCAGCATCATTTCTTGTCCATCAAGGACTTTATTATTATTTTTACAAAACATTTATTTATTTGGCTACATGGGGTCCTAGTTGTAGGAACTCTTAGCTGCAGCATATGGGATCAAGTTCCCTGACCAGGGATGGAACCTAGGCCCCCTGCATTGGGAGCCTAGAGTCTTATCCTCTGGCCCACCAGGGAAGTCCCCAACAGGGACTTTTGAAATAGTAAGTGCTGTTACCTGGCATCCCAGTGGGACAGGAGGCTTCTTTTCTGTCCCTTCATTTTAGCCTTGGAGGTAATTTGCAAAGATGCACACTTTAGCCTCTAAATGGTCAGTTCTTCATGAAAGGGCAAGGCGTTCACTTGGTAAAGCATCTCAAATTAACTGTTTAAGTCAACTCAACTTCCTGAGGCTACTTATTTGTCTTTTCTGCTAGCAGATGTCAGTGGGGACACTTTTAGGCTGTCAAAGAGGGTCAGGTGCTCCTGCAGGGATTGAGCAGACTTCCCTTTCTCCTTTGTATCTAGATTTGAACCTCAAGGTGGCTTTCTGTCCTGTGGGGGCACTTTTTCTTAGGTCACAGGTTCCCTGTCATCCTTCCCAGAGTAGTGGGTGCCAACTTGCCTGAAATTCCCTAATTATGCTTGGCCCCTCATGGGATCTGTTTCCTGTAATAATGAAAAATTTCCAATGGACTTCTGTCTGCCTCCACCTTAAATGTTTTCAGAATCTGCCCCATAAGGAACTAATTCAGCAGAAATCCCTAAATCTCAAGTAAGATAGTTGGAATTCAGAGAGGTAAGCCCTGTCTAGAACTTGCCAGTACCCAGTGTAAGAGTAGGGATATGTCTTCCAAGTGAATTGGAGAGGAACATGGAGATTAAACATCATTGTCACAAAGATCTGCTGGTTCAGAGTTTGAGGAGATAGAGAAGGAAAAGTAGTGGTCCAGGCCAGGTCTTGATTGTGATTAGTTTTCTGCTCTTGGTGTAATTAGCTGCAATAATGGGGGATCATTATGTTCTCTAATGTAGTGAATTCATATGTTATAAATAAATTTAGGTACACATTATCTAAAAGCGGAGATTCCCTAAATTACAAACCACAAAAAACATCTAATCACCAGAATTAATAACAGTTTCATGCAACACTTGAATGTTAAATGTATGAAAAAGCACACATTGGGATTTACTTGGAATTCCAAATTAGTTATAGCAATAAAGTTGAAGATGAAATTATTCCACTCTTTGACTGTTTCTGCAAGCATTTTGGGGGTATATTATCTCATTACATCCTATTAATCCTTTTGTGAAATAAGGTAGTAATATCCCAGTTGTGTAGAGGAAGACTTTGAACAGAAGAGAAACAACTCCTCCAGGAACAAAGAGCAGTTGGTTATAGAGGTAGGATTTGCAAGCTCAAGAGATTTTTCGTATGTCAAGCTAAATCTAGTTAATTATTGGAGCTGTACTGTCCTGAGTTCATGACTACTTCATCTTCCTTTTCTTTCTCCTTTCAGTTCAGTTGCTCAGTCGTGTTTGACTTTTTGGGACCCCGTGAGCCGCAGCATGCCAGGCCTCCCTGTCTGTCATCAACTCCCAGAGTTTACCCAAAATCATGTCCATTGAATCAGTGATGCCATCCAACCATCTCATTCTCTGTTGTCCCCTTCTCCTCCTGCCTTCAATCTTTCCCAGCATCAGAGTCTTTCAAATGAGTCTGCTCTTCGCATCAGGTGGCCAAAATATTGGAGTTTCAGCTTCAACATCAGTCCTTCCAATGAACACCCAGGACTGATTTCCTTTAGGATGGACTGATTGGATCTCCTTGCAGTCCAAGGGACTCTCAAGAGTCTTTTCCAAGACCGCAGTTCAGAGGCATCAATTCTTCTGTGCTCAGCTTTCTTTATAGTCCAACTCTCACATCCATACATGACTACTGGAAAAACCATAACCTTGACTAGATGGACCTATGTTGAGAAAGTAATGTCTCTGCTTTTTAATATGCTAAGTTGGTCTAACTTTCTTTCCAAGGATTAAGCGTGTTTTGATTTCTTGGCTGCAATCACCAACTGCAGTGATTTTGGAGCCCCAAAAAGCAAAGTAAGTCACTGTTTCCCCATCTATTTGCCATGAAGTGATGGGACCGGATGCCATGATCTTAGTTTTCTGAATGTTGAGCTTTAAGCCAACTTTTTCACTCTCTTCTTTCACTTTCATCAAGAGGCTTTTTAGTTCTTCACTTTCTGCCATAGGGTGGTGTCATCTGCATATCTGAGGTTATTGATATTTCTCCCAGCAATCTTGATTCCAGCTTGTGCTTCATCCAGCCCAGTGTTTCTCATAATGTACTCTGCATATAAGTTAAATAAGCAGGGTGAAAATATACCTTTACTTTCTCCTTTACTACATGCTAAATAAAAGTTTATAGAACTTAGAAACTTGAAATGTATGTGACAATTGAAGTTTTCATATCTCTGACATTGTCTGAAATGATCTAAGAATTTGGTAGTTGTTTTTCATATCAGTGTTAAAATATTATTTATCGCATTTTTAATACATAGCTTTCACCAACTGATTTCTGAATATAAAGAAAGGAGATCTAAATCTTCTCCTGACAATAGCAACCCAGGTACGTCATCTGATACCGAATTACTCTCGGTGATTCTACCATAGATAAAGTAGGAATGAGGAAGTTTCAATAGTGAAAGAACTATGAAAAAATTAGTGTAAATTGCATGTGTATTTTATTTTTTTAATTAATTTCTTTATACTCTAGTATTCAGAATTCTTTAAGAAGTTAATTGTAGGCAATTTAACATCAAAGACATTATTGTCTAAAAAGAAATCCATCTCTTTAATATGGCCCCTAAAGTCCTATATTAGATCTTTGTGTAAATCAGAAAAAAAATTTAAGTGAGTATAATGTATATTTCATCTATAGTCATAGTACAGCAGATTGGACGTCTTATGAAGGTGAACTTTCATTTTTAGAAATCGTTTACATTTAGTGAATGAATAGTTAGTAGTTACTGTGTAGTGATTAGTTTCACTAAAATAGTTACCATCATTAAACCTGGGAGCTTGAATAATCCCTTCCTGGTAGGATAAGAAATGATAAACAATAACTGCAAAGCTGAGGCAGTGTGCAGCATAGTAGTGAGAGATTATTTCTGAAAGATACCTACCAATTGTACAGAAGGCAGAAAAGCAATGCCTGGTTGAGAACCAGTTATTTTGCCTATTGTACCAACAGTTCTAGATTACCAACTTCAATCCTTACAGATCCAGAGAGAGTGAGATAGGTTGACTTCATTAGGATCAGATATTTTCTTTTGTGTGTTGGACAGTTGTCATGAGAGTATAGTTTTGTAAGAACAAGATGTTCTCTTGCCATCAATTAAAAGATTATCATAATAGATATTCAAATAGAACAACTTGGGACTCTGCAGGTTCTAATAAAAGCACAAAAATACTTTGCATTAACAAAAACAGCATTAGGTCCACAGGATGTGGCATTTAGCACATTGTACATGGTGTCCAAGGATACCTTTAATTGAGTAGACCTCTATCTAATCAAAGGGGGCTTCCCAGGTGGCTCAGTAGTAAAGAATCCACCCGCCAATGCAGGATATACGGCTTGATCCCTGTGTCAGGAAGATCCCGTGGAGAAGAAAATGGCAACCCACTCCCATACTCTTGCCTGGGAAATCCCATGGACAGAAGGGCCTGGTGAGCTGTAGTCCACGGTATCACAAGAGTCAGACACCATTTGGTGACTGAACAACAAAAACATCTATCAAAGTACTATAGATTGGTTTATTACACTAGTCAGGGGAGATACAGAGATGACAGTATCTTGGTCTTCAATACGCTCAGAATAGCATTTTTCTCTGGTTAATTTCTATATTTTTCTAAAGAAAATTTTCAAAGAAAACATGCTTATTTACTTGTTCATTTGTTCACTAAACAGAAATTTCAAGTGTCTTTTAAGTACTAAGCATTGTTCTGATGTCACAGAGTGCAAACATTTAAAAATCACTGCCCTTGCTCTCCTTGCTCAAGCTTGCAGTGCTCCTCTCCCCGTGGAGTCACTGCATGTGAGTCATCCCTCCAGCATCAGATCATGACGACCCTGGGAAATGTTGTCCAACAGCACCAGAGTCCGTGGCTCCCTCCATCCTTCCCTCCCTCCCCTTGTTCATCAGCTTAGAATGTGATGATGTATGCCTTCCAAGCTGAAAAAGCATGATTTCTATAAACATTTGCTACATAATGGGAAGGACTGATATAATGATATCCCTCAAGAGTACACAGCACTCTTTGGACCATCCTGCTCTTGAGCAATGGACGGAGATAGTTCCAAGAGATTCTTTTTAAACATGTTAGTATATATACCCACAGAAGCTGAACTTTTTTTAAAAGTTCCATATATGTATACACACACACACACACACACACACACACACACACAAACAAAAGCTGAACTCTTTAAAAAATATATAGGGAACTTTTTAAAAAAGTTCAGCTTTTGTGTACCCTACTTCATGCTCACTACTACAAGTCTAGTCCACATTCTCATCACTGAATTGAGCCTCTTTACCCGTTTGCCCTCCCCCACCTGCCTTTCAAGAGATTGTCCTTTCTAAACTTGGAATCACTACATATTTCTCTTGACTTTGGAAAGAGGGCCAGGAAGAGAAGATTTTTGTTTCCAATGTTTTACCTTGCTCTGAGGTTCAGTGCCTTTGACCAAGCTTCCCTGTGATAGGGCGTTTTCATTGTGAACTGAAGAGCCAGAGATGTTGTCATGTCCCAGTAAGACACCAATAGTCTCTGTTCAGTGCTCCAGGCAATAGAAATCCAGAAATACTGTGCTGTTTAAGCATGCTATTTTCAGCTTATAGTACTTATTGTATTAATGGTATAGTATCATTTTCTGTCAGTTTCCTAGAGTTTGGTTAGGATTATGGTCATTGTAAACAGCAGTTCTTTTCTTTGTTGTTTTGTTTTGCATTTGATGACTATAAAGGGAGGGTTCTTAGGCATTAGTGGCCTACGAGTATAGTACAACCATTGTTCCTTTCCTCTAGTGTGGCCTCCAGGTGTGGTTTGAAAGGAATACTTTTAAACAAAGCCTCAGTCTTGAGGTTTTAATATTCTGTATTTTTCTTCTGTTGATTTAAAATTTATCTTGCTTTTTTCTTTAATAGTGGATGAGAGTTCTGAAGAGGACTCTTCAAGGAGGTAGGATTTTATGGATGTTTTAAATTATATGTTTAACTAAGGGAACATGGAGAAGAGAAACTAATGGTTGTTGAGTGTTCTACTCTGTGTTAGACACTGCATTACGTGCTTAACATTTGTGACCTCATAGAGTCATCACAGCAGCTTTGTAAAGTAGCTGTGTCCTACTTTTACTTAATTAGGCAATAGTTGAATTAACCCTGGTTAAAATGAGCTGACCTGTGATTTGACAATTGGCCTTCCTGGCTCCCACATCTACTCCCATGGCCCTCAGCAGAGACTGAGAAGTACCCGAGTAGCATATAAGTTAAAGATATAAATTAGTTCTTTGACTTGTGTACATTTTAAGTTTCGACATTGTGGGGAAACTCCCTGTAATCCCTTAGAGTAAAGGAGAGAAGTGGTGCCATCTCAGAAAGTGGTATCCCTGCTGACAGACCAAGACTCCTATTTTGGACGGATTCAGATTCGTCTCTGAACCTTGAACAGACAATAGAGAAGGAAAAGCCTATTCTTCCACTTTGTTTTAAGTCATCAGGTTTATTCCAGTTTGGGCAAACAAGAATTATTTCAATCCATCAATTGGATTTTCAGTTCAGCTATTAGAACTTTTAGTGAAAACAAATTATTTTTAGGCTCTGCTGATACATTGGCTGTCACTCTCTGTTATGGAAACTAAGAATGAGTGTTAACTAGACATTTCATAGGTTGAGAGAGATGGATGCAGAAATAGGTAACGAAAACCTTTTTTGGAGAATTCCCTGGGGGTGCCAGTAGTCATGTATGGATGTGAGAGTTGGACTGTGAAGAAAGCTGAGCACTGGAGAATTGATGCTTTTGAATTGTGGTGTTGGAGAAGACTCTTGAGAGTCCCTTGGACTGCAAGGAGATCCAACCAGTCCATTCTGAAGGAGATCAGCCCTGGGATTTCTTTGGAGGGAGAGATGCTGAAGCTGAAACTCCAGTACTTTGGCCACCTCATGTGAAGTGTTGACTCATTGGAAGAGACTCTGATGCTGGGAGGGATTGGGGGCAGGAGGAGAAGGGGACGACAGAGGATGAGATGCTGGATGGCATCACTGACTCGATGGATGTGAGTCTGAGGGAACTCCGGGAGTGGTGATGGACAGGGAGACCTGGTGTGCTGCAATTCATGGGGTTGCAAACAGCCAAACATGACTGAGTGACTGAACTGAACTGGTGGTGCAGTGGTTAAGATGGTTAGTAAGACATCTTCCAATGTAGGCAGTGTGGGTTTGATAGTCAGAGAATCTAAGATCTCACATGACCCAGGGTCAGACAGCCAAAACATAAAATAGAAGCACCATTGGAACTAATTCAGTAAGGACTTTAAAAGTGGTCCACATCAAGAAATCTTTAAAAAAAAAAAAAAAAAAGCTGTTATAAAACAGGCCAGGGGAGGAACCAAGATGGCAGAGGAGTAGGATGGGGAGAACACTTTCTCCCCCACAAATTCATCAAAAGAACATTATTTTTTTTTCTAATTTTATTTTATTTTTAAACTTAACATAATTGTATTAGTTTTGCCAAATATCAAAATGAATCCACCACAGGTATACATGTGTTCCCCATCCTGAACCCTCCTCCCTCCTCCCTCCCCATACCATCCCTCTGGGTCGTCCCAGTGCACTAGCCCCAAGCATCCAGTATCGTGCATCGAACCTGGACTGGCAACTCGTTTCTTACATGATATTTTACATGTTTCAATGCCATTCTCCCAAATCTTCCCACCCTCTCCCTCTCCCACAGAGTCCATAAGACTGTTCTATACATCAGTGTCTCTTCTGATGTCTCATACAACGGGTTATTGTTACCATCTTTCTAAATTCCATATATATGCATTAGTATACTGTATTATGTTTTTCCTTCTGGCTTACTTCACTCTGTATAATAGGCTCCAGTTTCATCCACCTCATTAGAACTGATTCAAATGTATTCTTTTTAATGGCTGAGTAATACTCCATTGTGTATATGTGCCACAGCTTTCTTATCCATTCATCTGCTGATGGACGTCTAGGTTGCTTCCATGTCCTGGCTATTATAAACAGTGCTGCGATGAACACTGGGGTACACGTGTCTCTTTCCCTTCTGGTTTCCTCAGTGTGTATGCCCAGCAGTGGGATTGCTGGATCATAAGGCAGTTCTATTTCCAGTTTTTTAAGGAATCTCCACACTGTTCTCCATAGTGACTGTACTAGTTTGCATTCCCACCAACAGTGTAAGAGGGTTCCCTTTTCTCCACACCTTCTCCAGCATTTATTATTTGTAGACTTTTGGATCGCAGCCATTCTGACTGGTGTGAAATGGGACCTCATAGTGGTTTTGATTTGCATTTCTCTGATAATGAGTGATGTTGAGCATCTTTTCATGTGTTTGTTAGCCATCTGTATGTCTTCTTTGGAGAAATGTCTATTTAGTTCTTTGGCCCATTTTTTGATTGGGTCGTTTATTTTTCTGAAGTTGAGCTGTAGGAGTTGCTTGTATATTTTTGAGATTAGTTGTTTGTCGGTTGTTTCATTTGCTATTATTTTCTCCCATTCTGAAGGCTGTCTTTTCACCTTGCTAATAGTTTCCTTTGATGTGCAGAACCTTTTAAGGTTAATTAGGTCCCATTTGTTTATTTTTGCTTTTATTTCCAATATTCTGGGAGGTGGGTCATAGAGGATCCTGCTGTGATGTATGTCGGAGAGTGTTTTGCCTATGTTCTCCTCTAGGAGTTTTATAGTTTCTGGTCTTACGTTTAGATCTTTAATCCACTTTGAGTTTATTTTTGTGTATGGTGTTAGAAAGTGTTCTAGTTTCATTCTTTTACAAGTGGTTGACCAGATTTCCCAGCACCACTTGTTAAAGAGATTGTCTTTAATCCATTGTACATTCTTGCCTCCTTTGTCAAAGATAAGGTGTCCATATGTGCGTGGATTTATCTCTGGGCTTTCTATTTTATTCCATTGATCAATATTTCTGTCTTTGTGCCAGTACCATACTGTCTTGATAACTGTGGCTTTGTAGTAGAGCCTGAAGTCAGGTAGGTTGATTCCTCCAGTTCCTTTCTTCTTTCTCAAGATCGCTTTGGCTATTCGAGGTTTTTTATATTTCCATATAAATTGTGAAATTATTTGTTCTAGCTCTGTGAAGAATACTGTTGGTAGCTTGATAGGGATTGCGTTGAATCTGTAAATTGCTTTGGGTAGTATACTCATTTTCACTATATTGATTCTTCCAATCCGTGAACATGGTATATGTCTCCATCTATTAGTGTCCTCTTCGATTTCTTTCACCAGTGTTTTATAGTTTTCTATATATAGGTCTTTAGTTTCTTTAGGTAGATATATTCCTAAGTATTTTATTCTTTCCGTTGCAATGGTGAATGGAATTGTTTCCTTAATTTCTCTTTCTGTTTTCTCATTATTAGTGTATAGGAATGTGAGGGATTTCTGTGTGTTGATTTTATATCCTGCAACTTTACTATAGTCATTGATTATTTCTAGTAATTTTCTGGTGGAGTCTTTAGGGTTTTCTATGTAGAGGATCATGTCATCTGCAAATAGTGAGAGTTTTACTTCTTTTCCTATTTGGATTCCTTTTATTTCTTTTTCTGCTCTGATTGCTGTGGCCAAAACTTCCAAAACTATGTTGAATAGTAATGGTGAAAGTGGGCACCCTTGTCTTGTTCCTGACTTTAGAGGAAATGCTTTCAATTTTTCACCATTGAGGATAATGTTTGCTGTGGGTTTGTCATATATAGCTTTTATTATGTTGAGGTATGTTCCTTCTGTTCCTGCTTTCTGGAGAGTTTTTATCATAAATGGATGTTGAATTTTGTCAAAGGCTTTCTCTGCATCTATTGAGATAATCATATGGTTTTTATTTTTCAATTTGTTAATGTAGTGTATTACATTGATTGATTTGCAGATATTGAAGAATCCTTGCATCCCTGGGATAAAGCCCACTTGGTCACGGTGTATGATCTTTTTAATGTGTTGTTGGATTCTCATTGCTAGAATTTTGTTAAGGATTTTTGCATCTATGTTCATCAGTGATATTGGCCTGTAGTTTTCTTTTTTTGTGGGATCTTTGTCAGGTTTTGGTATTAGGGTGATGGTGGCCTCATAGAATGAGTTTGGAAGTTTACCTTCCTCTGCAATTTTCTGGAAGAGTTTGAGCAGGATAGGTGTTAGCTCTTCTCTAAATTTTTGGTAGAATTCAGCTGTGAAGCCGTCTGGACCGGGGCTTTTGTTTGCTGGAAGATTTTTGATTACAGTTTCAATTTCCGTGCTTGTGATGGGTCTGTTAAGATTTTCTATTTCTTCCTGGTCCAGTTTTGCAAAGTTGTACTTTTCTAAGAATTTGTCCATTTCTTCCACGTTGTCCATTTTATTGGCATATAATTGTTGATAGTAGTCTTTTATGATCCTTTGTATTTCTGTGTTGTCTGCTGTGATCTCTCCATTTTCGTTTCTAATTTTGTTGATTTGATTTTTCTCCCTTTGTTTCTTGATGAGTCTGGCTAATGGTTTGTCAATTTTATTTACCCTTTCAAAGAACCAGCTTTTGGTTTTCTTGATTTTTGCTATGGTCTCTTTTGTTTCTTTTACATTTATTTCTGCTCTAATTTTTAAGATTTCTTTCCTTCTACTAACCCTGGGGTTCTTCATTTCTTCCTTTTCTAGTTGCTTTAGGTGTAGAGTTAGGTTATTTATTTGACTTTTTTCTTGTTTCTTGAGGTGTGCATGTATTGCTATGAACTTTCCCCTTAGGCTGCTTTTACCGTGTCCCACAGGTTTTGGGTTGTTGTGTTTTCATTTTCATTAGTTTCTATGCAAATTTTGATTTCTTTTTTTATTTCTTCTGTGATTTGTTGGTTATTCAGCAGCGTGTTGTTCAGCCTCCATATGTTGGAATTTTTAATAGTTTTTCTCCCGTAATTGAGATCTAATCTTACTGCATTGTGGTCAGAAAAAATGCTTGGAATGATTTCTATTTTTTTGAATTTACCAAGGCTAGCTTTATGGCCCAGGATGTGATCTATCCTGGAGAAGGTTCCATGTGCACTTGAGAAAAAGGTGAAATTCATTGTTTTGGGATGAAATGTCCTATAGATATCAATTATGTCTAACTGGTCTATTGTATCATTTAAAGTTTGTGTTTCCTTGTTAATTTTCTGTTTAGTTGATCTATCCATAGGTGTAAGTGGGGTATTAAAGTCTCCCACTATTATTGTGTTATTGTTAATTTCTCCTTTCATACTCATTAGCATTTGTCTTACGTACTGTGGTGCTCCTGTGTTGGGTGCATATATATTTATTATTGTTATATCTTCTTCTTGGATTGATCCTTTGATCATTATGTAGTGACCTTCTTTGTCTCTTTTCACAGCCTTTGTTTTCAAGTCTATTTTATCTGATATGAGTATTGCTACTCCTGCTTTCTTTTGGTCCCTATTTGCATGGAAAATCCTTTTCCAGCCCTTCACTTTCAGTCTGTATGTGTCCCCTGTTTTGAGGTGGGTCTCTTGTAGACAATATATGTAGGGGTCTTGTTTTTGTATCCATTCAGCCAGTCTTTGTCTTTTTGTTGGGGCATTCAACCCATTTACGTTTAAGGTAATTACTGATAAGTATGATCCCGTTGCCATTTACTTTATTGTTTTGGGTTCGAGTTTATACACCATTTTTGTGTTTTCTGTCTAGAGAATATCCTTTAGTATTTGTTGGAGAGCTGGTTTGGTGGTGCAGAATTCTCTCAGCTTTTGCTTGTCTGAAAAGCTTTTGATTTCTCCTTCATACTTGAATGAGATCCTTGCTGGGTACAATAATCTGGGCTGTAGGTTATTTTCATTTAAACACCAAGTAAATTCCACAAAACCACTTCTGAATGCCGGCAGAGGATATCAGGCACCCAGAAAAGCAACCCAAGTCTTCGAAAGGAGGTAGGAAAAAATATAAAAGACAAAAAAAAGAGACAAAAGGGAATCTTAAAAAGAGAAGTTTCCAAACACCAGGAAACCTTCTCACTGCCAAATCTGTGCCGAGCTTTGGAAGCATATAGGGCAACATAACAGGGAGGAAAAATAAATAAACAATTAAAACCCGCATATTGCGAGCCCTGCGGTAACTCCCCCAGCAGAGAAGCAGCGCAGACACCTGCACATGCCATTAGCAAGCAGGAGCTGGGCAGGGAGGCGCGGCGCGGGCTGCATCGCTTAGAGTAAGGACCTGGCCTGAATACCCTGAGCGCTATCTGAGCGAAATAATTTGGGCTAGCAAACCAGACTGTGGGATATCTACCATGCGAAAAGCCAGCCCTAACCTAAGACACTGCCAGGCCCGTGCACAGAACAAAGGACTGAACAGAGATAGCCGGCTGCAGACCTTCCCCCTCCGGTGACAGGCAGCCAGAAGAGGGCAATTGCAGCCCCAGAGAGACATTATCTATAAAACTGTAAGCAGGCTTCTTTGCTAACTAAAACTTCTTGGGGGTCTGGATGGTCAACATCTACCTGAGAAGGTGCGCTGGTTGTACACCTAGGTAACCGAGCAGCAGAGAGACGATAAATCACAGCAATTGTGCTCGCCAAACACCTCATCACCTGAGCTGCTCGGACCTGGGAAGGGCACAAAACGCAGGCCCAACCAAGTCTGTGCCTCTGAGAACTACCCGAGTGCCTGATCCTGAGTGGCTTGGACCTGGGAGGTGCAGGCAGCCCAGAGCCAGCCACGGATGGTTCCCGGCGGAGCAACCTAGAGCCTGAGCCGTGTGGGCAGGGAGGCTACATGCGCCGTGAGCAGGGGAGACCCAGTGTGGCTGAGGCACTGTGAGCACACACCAGTGTTATTTGTTTGCAGCATCCCTCCCTCCCTCCCCACAGCGCGACTGAACAAGCGAGCCTAAAAAAAAAAAAAAAAGGCATCCTCCACCGTCCCCTTTGTGTCAGGGCGGAAACCAGACACTGAAGAGACCAGCAAACAGAAGAAGCTATAACAGAGGGAACCGCCTTGGAAGCTACAGACAATAGATTAAAACCCTGTGGTTACTACCGACTACATAGGAAGGGGCCTATAGATCTTGAGAAATATAAGTCGGACCAAGGAACTAGCCAAAAATGAACTGAACCCACAATACTCACAACAAAACCAGAGAAAGTCCTAGATATATTTTTACTATTTTTACGATCATTCTTTCTTTCTTTTTTTTAATTTTTTTAAAAAAAATTAAGTCCTGTATTATTCCTTTAATTTTCACTTTTATAACCTATTACTTTGCAAAAAAAAAAAAAAAAAAAGACCCTTTTTTTTTAAAAGCAAACTTCATATATATATATTTTATAATTTTTTGAACTTGTTTTTTTTTTTTTTTCCTTCTTTTCTTTAACATTGTATTTTTGAAATTCCAAACTCTACTCTAGGTTTTTAATTTTAGCTTTTTGGTATTTGTTATCAATTTTGTACCTATAGTTTTTTTTTTATATATATATATAATTTCTGTGACTTTTTTTTTTTGTTTGTTTGTTTCTCTTCTTTTACATAACATTGTACATCTGAAATTCCAAACTCTACTCTAGATTTTTAATTTATGCTTTTTGGTATTTGATACCAATTTTGTACCTGTATTTTCTTTATAATTTTTGCGACTTTGTTTTTGTTTGTTCATTTTTTCTCTTTCTTTTCCTTCTTCTTTTCTTTAACATTGTATTTTTTAAATTCCAAACTCTACTCTAGATTTTTAATTTTTGCTTTTATGTATTTGTTACCAATTTTGTACCTTTAAGAACCCAATCTTCAGTACCCATTTTTCACTAGGGAGCGAGATTACTGGATTGACTGCTCTCTCTCTCCCTTTGGACTCTCCTTTTTCTCCACCAGGTCGCCTGTGTCTCCTCCCTAATCCCTCTCTACTCTACCCAACTCTGTGAATTTCTGTGTGTTCCAGACGATGGAGAACACTTAGGGAACTGATTACTGGCTGGATCTGTATCCCTCTTTTTCATTCCCCCCTTTTATCCTCCTGGCCACCTCTGTCTCCTTCCTCCTTCTTCTCTTCTCTGTATAACTCCGTGAACATCTCTGAGCAGTCATAAGGAAGTGATTACTGGCTAGCCCACTCTCTCCTCTATTGATTCCACCTCATCTCATTCGGGTCACCTCTAACTCTCTCCTCCCTCTTCTCTTCTCCATGTAACGCTGTGAACCTCTCTGGGTGACCCTCACAGTAGAGAAACTTTTTATCTTTAACGTAGATGTTTTATTAGTGGTGCTGTATAGAAGGAGAAGTTTTGAAACTACTGTAAAAATAAAACCAATAACTGGAAGCAGGAGGCTTAAGTCCAAACCCTGACTCCAGGGAACTCCTGACTCCAAGGAACATTAATTGACAGGAGCTCATCAAACGCCTCCATACCTACACTGAAACCAAGCACCACACAAGGGCCAACAAGTTCCAGGGCAAGACATACCAAGTAAATTCTCCAGCAACAAAGGAACACAGCCCTGATCTCCAAGATACAGGCTGCCCAAAGTCACCCCAAAATAATAGACATCTCATAACTCATTACTGGACACTTCATTGCACTCCAGAGAGAAGAAATACAGCTCCACCCACCAGAACACCGACACACGCTTCCCTAACCAGGAAACCTCGACCAGCCACCTGTACAAACCCACACACAGCGAGGAAATGCCACAATAAAGAGAACTCCATAAACTGCCAGAATACAGAAAGGACACCCCAAAATCAGCAATTTAAGCAAGATGAAGAGACAGAGGAATATGCAGCAGATAAAGGAACAGGATAAATGCCCACCAAACCAAACAAAACAGGAAGAGATAGAGAATCTACCTGATAAAGAATTCTGAATAATGATAGTGAAATTGATCCAAAACCTTGAAATCAAAATGGAATCACAGATAAATAGCCTGGAGACAAGGATTGAGAAGATGCAAGAAAGGTTTAACAATGACCTAGAAGAAATAAAAAAGAGTCAATATATAATGACTAATGCAATAAATGAAATTAAAAACACTCTGGAGGCAACAAATAGTAGAATAACAGAGGCAGAAGATAGGATTCGTGGATTAGAAGATAGAATGGTAGAAATAAATTAATCAGAGAGGATAAAAGAAAAACGAATTAAAAGAAATGAGGACAATCTCAGAGACCTCCAGGACAATATTAAATGCTACAACATTTGAATCATAGGGGTCCCAGAAGAAGAAGACAAAAAGAAAGACCATGAGAAAATACTTGAGGAGATAATAGTTGAAAACTTCCCTAAAATGGGGAAGGAAATAATGACCCAAGTCCAAGAAACCCAGAGAGTCCCAAACAGGATAAACCCAAGGTGAAACACCTCAAGACACATATTAATCAAATTAACAAAGATCAAACACAAAGAACAAATATTAAAAGCAGCAAGGGGAAAAAAAAAAAAACAAAAAACAAATAACACACAAGGGAATTCCCATAAGGATAACAGCTGATCTTTCAATAGAAACTCTTCAAGCCAGGAGGGAATGGCAAGACATACTTAAAATGATGAAAGAAAATAACCTACAGCCCAGATTATTGTACCCAGCAAGGATCTCATTCAAATATGAAGGAGAAATCAAAAGCTTTTCAGACAAGCAAAAGCTGAGAGAATTCTGCACCACCAAACCAGCTCTCCAACAAATACTAAAGGATATTCTCTAGACAGGAAACACAGAAACGGTGTATAAATTCAAACCCAAAACAATAAAGTAAATGGCAACGGGATCATACTTATCAGTAATTACCTTAAACGTAAATGGGTTGAATGCCCCAACAAAAAGACAAAGACTGGCTGAATGGATACAAAAACAAGACCCCTACATATGTTGTCTACAAGAGACCCACCTCAAACAGGGGACACATACAGACTGAAAGTGAAGGGCTGGAAAAGGATTTTCCATGCAAATAGGGACCAAAAGAAAGCAGGAGTAGCAATACTCATATCAGATAATATAGACTTGAAAACAAAGGCTGTGAAAAGAGACAAAGAAGGTCACTACATAATGATCAAAGGATCAATCCAAGAAGAAGATATAACAATTATAAGTATATATGCACCCAACATGGGAGCACTGCAATATGTAAGACAAATGCTAACAAGTATGAAAGGAGAAATTAACAATAACACAATAATAGTGGGAGACTTTAATACCCCACTCGCAACTATGGATAGATCAACTAAACAGAAAATTAACAAGGAAACACAAACTTTAAATGATACAATAGACCAGTTTGACCTAATTGATATCTATAGGACATTTCATCCCAAAACAATGAATTTCACCTTTTTCTCAAGCGCACATGGAACCTTCTCCAGGATAGATCACATCCTGGGCCATAAATCTAGCCTTGGTAAATTCAGAAAAATAGAAATCATTCCAAGCATCTTTTCTGACCACAATGCAGTAAGATTAGATCTCAATTACAGGAGAAAAACTATTAAAAATCCCAAAATATGAAGGCTGAACAACACGCTGCTGAATAACCAACAAATCACAGAAGAAATAAAAAAAGAAATCAAAATTTGCATAGAACCTAATGAAAATGAAAACACAACAACCCAAAACCTGTGGGACACGGTAAAAGCAGTCCTAAGGGGAAAGTTCATAGCAATACAGGCATACCTCAAGAAACAAGAAATAAGTCAAATAAATAACCTAACTCTACACCTAAAGCAACTAGAAAAGGAAGAAATGAAGAACCCCAGGGTTAGTAGAAGGAAAGAAATATTAAAAATTAGAGCAGAAATAAATGCAAAAGAAACAAAAGAGACCATAGCAAAAATCAAGAAAACCAAAAGCTGGTTCTTTGAAAGGATAAATAAAATTGACAAACCATTAGCCAGACTCATCAAGAAACAAAGGGAGAAAAATCAAATCAATAAAATTAGAAATGAAAATGGAGAGATCACAAAAGACAACACAGAAATACAAACGATCATAAGAGACTACTATCAACAATTATATGCTAATAAAATGGACAACGTGGAAGAAATGGACAAATTCTTAGAAAAGTACAACTTTGCAAAACTGGACCAGGAAGAAATAGAAAATCTTAACAGACCCATCACAAGCACGGAAATTGAAACTGTAATCAAAAATCTTCCAGCAAACAAAAGCCCCGGTCCAGACGGCTTCACAGCTGAATTCTACCAAAAATTTAGAGAAGAGCTAACACCTATCCTACTCAAACTCTTCCAGAAAATTGCAGAGGAAGGTAAACTTCCAAACTCATTCCATGAGGCCATCATCATCCTACTACCAAAACCTGACAAAGATCCCACAAAAAAAGAAAACTACAGGCCAATATCACTGATGAACATAGATGCAAAAATCCTTAACAAAATTCTAGCAATGAGAATCCAACAACACATTAAAAAGATCATACACCATGACCAAGTGGGCTTTATCCCAGGGATGCAAGTATTCTTCAATATCTGCAAATCAATCAATGTAATACACTACATTAACAAATTGAAAAATAAAAACCATATGATTATCTCAATAGATGCAGAGAAAGCCTTTGACAAAATTCAACATCCATTTATGATAAAAACTCTCCAGAAAGTAGGAATAGAAGGAACATACCTCAACATAATAAAAGCTATATATGACAAACCCATAGCAAACATTATCCTCAATGGGGAAAAATTGAAAGCATTTCCCCCTAAAGTCAGGAACAAGACAAGGGTGCCCACTTTCACCATTACTATTCAACATAGTTTTGGAAGATTTGGCCACAGCAATCAGAGCAGAAAAAGAAATAAAAGGAATGCAAATTGGAAAAGAAGAAGTAAAACTCTCACTATTTGCAGATGACATGATCCTCTACATAGAAAACCCTAAAGACTCCACCAGAAAATTACTAGAAATAATCAATGATTATAGTAAAGTTGCAGGATATAAAATCAACACATAGCAATCCCTTGCATTCCTATACACTAATCATGAGAAAACAGAGAAATTAAGGAAACAATTCCATTCACCATTTCAACGGAAAGAATAAAATACTTAGGAATATATTTACCTAAAGAAACTAAAGACCTATATATAGAAAACTATAAAACACTGGTGAAAGAAATCAAAGAGAACACTAATAGATGGAGAAATATACCATGTTCACGGATTGGAAAAATCAATATAGTGAAAATGAGTATACTACCCAAAGCAATTTATAGATTCAATGCAATCCCTATCAAGGTACCAATGGTATTCTTCACAGAGCTGGAACAAATAATTTCACAATTTGTATGGAAATACAAAAAAACTCGAATAGCCAAAGCGATCTTGAGAAAGAAGAATGGAACTGGAGGAATCAACCTACCTGACTTCAGGCTCCACTACAAAGCCACAGTCATCAAGACAGTATGGTACTGGCACAAAGACAGAAATATAGATCAATGGAACAAAATAGAAAGCCCAGAGATAAATCTGCGCACATATGGACACCTTATCTTTGACAAAGGAGGCAAGAATATACAATGGATTAAAGACAATCTCTTTAACAAGTGGTGCTGGGAAAACTGGTCAACCACTTGTAAAAGAATGAAACTAGAGCACTTTCTAACACCATACACAAAAATAAACTCAAAATGGATTAAAGATCTAAATGTAAGATAAGAAACTATAAAACTCCTAGAGGAGAACATAGGCAAAACACTCTCTGACATACATCACAGCAGGATCCTCTATGACCCACCTCCCAGAATATTGGAAATAAAAGCAAAAATAAACAAATGGGACCCAATTAAACTTAAAAGCTTCTGCACAACAAAGGAAACTATAAGTAAGGTGAAAAGACAGCCTTTAGAATGGGAGAAAATAATAGCAAATGAAGCAACTGAAAAACAACTAATCTCAAAAATATACAAGCAACTCCTACAGCTGAATTCCAGAAAAAAAAAAAAAAATGACCCAATCAAAAAATGGGCCAAAGAACTAAATAGACATTTCTCCAAAGAAGACATACAGGTGGCTAACAAACACATGAAAAGATGCTCCACATCACTAATTATCAGAGAAATGCAAATCAAATCCACTATGAGGTACCATTTCATGCGAGTCAGAATGGCTGCGATCCAAAAGTCTACAAGCAATAAATGCTGGAGAGCGTGTGGAGAAAAGGGAACCCTCTTACACTGTTGGTGGGAATGCAAACTAGTACAGCCACTATGGAGAACAGTGTGGAGATTCCTTAAAAAACTGGAAATAGAACTGCCTTATGATCCAGCAATCCCACTGCTGGGCATACACACTGAGGAAACCAGAATTGAAAGAGACATGTGTACCCCAATGTTCATTGCAGCATTGTTTATAATAGCCAGGACATGGAAGCAACATAGATGTCCATCAGCAGATGAATGGATAAGAAGCTGTGGTACATATACACAACAGAGTATTATTCAGCCATTAAAAAGAATACATTTGAATCAGTTCTAATGAGGTGGATGAAACTGGAGCCTATTATACAGAGTGAAGTAAGCCAGAAAGAAAAACACCAATACAGTATACTAATGCATATATATGGAATTTAGAAAGATGGTAACAATAACCCTGTATACGAGACAGCAAAAGAGACACTGATGTATAGATCAGTCTTTGGGACTCTGTGGGAGAGGGAGAGGGTGAGAAGATTTGGGATAATGGCATTGAAATACGTACAATATCATATATGAAATGAGTTGTCAGTATAGGTTCGATGCACAATACTGGATGCTTGGGGCTGGTGCACTGGGACAACCCAGAGGGAGGGTATGGGGAGGGAGGAGAGAGGAGGGTTCAGAATGGGGAACACATGTATACCTGTGGTGGATTCATTTCGATATTTGGCAAAACCAATACAATATTGTAAAGTTAAAAAAAAAACAAAACATAAAGGAGATCAGCCCTTGGTGTTGTTTGGAAGGAATGATGCTAAAGCTGAAACTCCAGTACTTTGGTCACCTCATGCAAAGAGTTGACTCATTGGAAAAGACTCTGATGCTGGGAGGGATTGGGGGCAGGAGGAGAAGGGGACTACAGAGGACAAGATGGCTGGATGGCATCACTGACTCGATGGACGTGAGTCTCAGTGAACTCCAGGAGTTGGTGATGGACAGGGAGGCCTGGCGTGCTGCGATTCATAGGGTCGCAAAGAGTCGGACACAACTGAGCGACTGAACTGAACTGAACTGAATACTCCATTGTGTGTATGTGTGTGTGTACCACATCTTCTTTATCCATTCATCTGTTGATGGATATTTAGGTTGCTTCCATGTATTGGCTATTGTAAATATTGGTGCAATGAATATTGGGGTGCATGTATCTTTTTAAATTATGGTTTCCTCTGGATAATTGACCAGGAATGGGATTGCTGACTCGTATGGCAACTCTATATTTAGTTTTTCAAGAAACCTCCATTCTGTTCTCCACAGTGGGTGTACCTAGTTACATTCCCATGAACACTGTAGGAGGGCTCCCTTTTCTCCACACCCTCTCCAGCATTTATTGTTTGCAGATTTTTTATGCTGGTTATTCTGACCGGTGTGAAATGATACCCCATTGTAGTATTTCTGCACTTCTCTAGTAATTAGGGATGTTGAGCATCCTTTCTGAGCATCGTTTCATGTGCTTTTTGGTCATCTGTAAGAGTTCTTTAGAGAAATGTCTATTTAGATCTTACACTCATTTTTTGATTGGGTCGTTTTTTTTTTTTTTTTTTTTTTTTAATTGAGCTCTTTGAGCTGTTTGAATGTTTTGGAGATTAATCTGTCAGTTGCCTCATTTGCAAATATTGTCCCCCATTTGCTTACTTTTGATTTTAGTTTCATTACTCTAATGGGTGGGTCAAAAAATATACATTGCTGTGATTTGTGGCAGAGTGTTGTGTCTGTGTTCTCCTCTAAGAGTTTTATAATGTCTGTCCTTATGTTTAGGTCTTTAATCCATTTTGAGTTTATTTTTGTGGATGATGTTAGGGAGTGTTCTGATTTCATTCTTATACATGTAGCTGTCCAGTTTTCTCAGCACTGCTTATTAAGGAGGCTGTCTTTTCTCCATTGTACAGTCTTGCCTCCTTTGTCTTAAATTAATTGACCACAAGTGCGTGGGTTTCTCTCTGGACTTCCTATCCTGTCCCATTGATCTATGCAGTGTATTTTGGGTTTTGTGCCAGTACCAGTGTTTTGATCACTATAGCTTGTAGTGTAGTCTGAAGTCAGGGAGCCTGATCCTGTCAGCTCCTGCTCTTCTTTCTCAAAATTGTTTTGACTTTTCAGGGTGTTTTGTATTTCCATACACACTGTAAAATTTTTTGTTCTAGTTCTATGAGAAACACCATTTGTAATTTGATACAAATTGCATCGAATCTGTATATTGCTTTGGTTAGTACAATTATTTTGACAGCAGGAAACGGTTTATTCAGAGTGGTTCTGGGTGTGTGGTGGCCACCTTGAATTAAATCAGATTCAATCAGATTCATGAAATCAGATCTGATTTTCCCAGCCTGTGGCTCTTTGTGTCCTGCAGAAGGCGCCAAATGACTGGCCAGGGCTCTGATGCTTTGGAAAACATGAGATATAATTCTAAAAGGCCAGCATCTTAAAGCATTCAGTGGTCTGTCTGCGACCCTTCCTTTTGCTTCATTTTAGTGTAATGTGGGTCAAAAGGAGAAGCAGACAGGAAAATGGTTGCCTCTCCTGGCATGTGGTAATATTGTGGAATATGAAAACGTGAGTCAAACACAGAGACAGCCCAGTCAAACAGCACCTAAACACAGAGCTTGTATGGGAACTTGTGTGTGTGTGTGTGTGTGTGTGTGTGTGTGTGTGTGTGTGTGTACTTGTGCTTCTGAGAAAGATTAAACAGTAAAGAATGGAGGTGATGAAACATACTTAAAAAAATAAGGTAAAGAGAAAATATTGTAGAGAAACCTATAAAAAGAATAAAAAAGTGGGTCATGAAAGAGAGATAAAGAGAGAAAGGAGAGCTCAAGGGGGCATGAGACCAGGGAAGGAGGATAAAAGTACTGACAAGGGAGCTCCAGGAGGCAAAATCCTAGTCCTCTTTTTCTTGCAGTTCTAATAATAGTTGAATTTCAAATGACTGTCATACAAGTAGAGGACAAGAAAAAACATACCAAGTCATTTGGAACCAATTCAGTGGAATTCTTTATTTCAAGGACTCTTTATAATTTCTCTATATTATATTTTATGTATAATTCACATACTACATTTTACATATTATATATATAATATATAATATATTTATATATTAATGACAATGTCAGATGGTAAGTTTTGAATTTTCAGTGATATCAAAGAGAGTGTGGCAGGAATTTAAGAGGAAGTTGCATGGAAGTGAGCTAGTGTGGTCGGGAGAGAAGACTAGGTCGGGAGGGCTGGGATATGGCCTGGGCCCTGATTGATGGCAATGAACAGGATATTTGAGATGAATGAACAGAATTAGCTTCCTAGAATTGTTGTTAAGCAAGGATGTTATGAACATCCATAAACCTACAGTAAAGATGGCAGAGTGGCAAAGGGATTAAAAGAATAATCTTGTTAACAACCTTCAGTGCCAGGAGCCAGCATGGAAGTTCCCACCCATGACAAAGGTCATGCGGAGAGGGCTGGTATGCAAAGGCAAGTCAGGACTCGAGGGGCCCCCCTGGACCTGCCTGAGCATCTACCCCAAAACCAGAATCTGTCTGTTTTACTATTTTACGACTTTCACCAACTCCTCTGACAGTAACAGGAGGCTATCCCCGACCACCTTTCTCTGAAGGAAATCATATTAGAGCTCTAGCTAATTAGCCTCTTGGGCATAATAGGAGTGTTTCAATCCAAACCCCTCAGATGGCTCTCTAACTTGCCTGACAGGTTTACCCGGACTCCTACAGCTATGCATACGATTGTTTACAGTCTCCCAACCGCAAGAGGCACAGGAAGCTTAAGAGATTCAAATGGTATAGAGCCTCTCGGAGAGTTAGAAATTGTTAGAACTAGTAGAAGATTTCATTGTTAAGCCAGTGCTTGCTGCCAAGTTTCCACATCCCCTGTACTGTATCCTTAAAAGTGTATTAATTAATATAGTTGGTACATAGAAAAAACAAGTAGTGGCCTTGGTGCTAACAACTTTAGACCCGTAAGGTAATAAATTCTTTCCTTGTTGTAAACCCACTGCACCTCTGCCCTATAGGAATGCAACTTTATCTAACACCTTCAGAGGATGGCACCAAACTTTAAAATAATTACTCTTAGAGAAAATAAGTCTTATGTTTGACAAACCTTTATCAGAGTCATAAAATGTTAACAGGCTTTCTGGCCAGATCAGATCAGATCAGTCGCTCAGTCGTGTCCGACTCTTTGCGACCCCATGAATCGCAGCACGCCAGGCCTCCCTGTCTATCACCAACTCCCGGAGTTCACTGAAACTCATGTCCATCGAATCAGTGGTGCCATCCAGCCATCTCATCCTCTGTCGTCCCCTTCTCCTCCTGCCCCCAATCCCTCCCAGCATCAGAGTCTTTTCCAATGAGTCAACTCTTTGCATGAGGTGGCCAAAGTACTGGAGTTTCAGCTTTAGCATCATTCCTTCCAAACAAATCCCAGGGCTGATCTCCTTCAGAATGGACTAGTTGGATCTGCTTGCAGTCCAAGGGACTCTCAAGAGTCTTCTCCAACACCACAGTTCAAAAGCATCAATTCTTTGGCGTTCAGCCTTCTTCACAGTCCAACTCTCACAGCCATACATGACCACAGGAAAAACCTTGACTAGACAAACATTTGTTGGCAAAGTAATGTCTGTGCTTTTGAATATGCTGTCTAGGTTGGTCATAACTTTCCTTCCAAGGAGTAAGCGTCTTTTAATTTCATGGCTGCAGTCACCATCTGCAGTGATTTTGAAGCCCAGAAAAATAAAGTCTGACACTGTTTCCACTGTTTCCCCATCTATTTCCCATGAAGTGATGGGACCGGATGCCATGATCTTTGTTTTCTGAATGTTGAGCTTTAAGCCAACTTTTTCACTCTCCACTTTCACTTTCATCAAGAGGCTTTTGAGTTCCTCTTCACTTTCTGCCATAAGGGTGGTGTCATCTGCATATCTGAGGTTATTGATATTTCTCCCGGCAATCTTGATTCCAGTTTGTGTTTCTTCCAGTCCAGCGTTTCTCATGATGTACTCTGCATATAAGTTAAATAAACAGGGTGACAATGCACAGCCTTGACGTACTTCTTTTCCTATCTGGAACCTGTCTGTTGTTTCATGTCCAGTTCTAACTGTTGCTTCCTGACCTGTATACAAATTTCTCAAGAGGCAGATCAGTTGTTCTGGTATTCCCATCTCTTTCAGAATTTTCCACAGTTTATTGTGATCCACATAGTCAAAGGTTTTGGCATAGGCAATAAAGCAGAAATAGATGTTTTTCTGGAACTCTCTTGCTTTTTCCATGATCCAGCAGATGTTGGTAATTTGATCTCTGGTTCCCCTGCCTTTTCTAAAACCAGCTTGAACACAGGAAGTTCACGGCTCACATATTGCTGAAGCCTGGCTTGGAGAATTTTGAGCATTACTTTACTAGTGTGTGAGATGAGTGCAACTGTGTGGTAGTTTCAGCATTCTTTGGCATTGCCTTTCTTTGGGATTGGAATGAAAACTGACCTTTTCCAGTCCTGTGGCCCCTGCTGGGTTTTCAAAATTTGCTGGCATATTGAGTGCAGCACTTTCACAGCATCATCTTTCAGGATTTGAAACAGCTCAACTGGAATTCCATCACCTCCACTAGCTTTGTTTGTAGTGATGCTTTCTAAGGCCCACTTGACTTCACATTCCAGGATGTCTGGCTCTAGGTCAGTGATCACACCATTGTGATTATCTGGGTCATGAAGATCTTTTTTCTACACTTCTGTGTATTCTTGCCACGTCTTCTTAATATCTTCTGCTTCTGTTAGGTCCATACCATTTCTGTCTTTTATCGAGCTCATCTTTGCATGAAATGTTCCTTTGGTATCTCTCATTTTTTTGAAGAGATCCCTAGTCTTTCCCATTCTGTTGTTTTCCTCTATTTCTTTGCACTGATCGCTGAAGAGGGCTTTCTTATCTCTTCTTGCTATTCTTTGGAACTCTGCATTCAGATGTTTATATCTTTCCTTTTCTCCTTTGCTTTTTGCTTCTCTTCTTTTCATAGCTATTTGTAAGGCCTCCTCAGACAGCTATTTTGCTTTTTGCATTTCTTTTCTATGGGGATGGTCTTGATCCCTGTCTCCTGTACAATGTCACGAACCTCATTCCATAGTTCATCAGGCACTCTATCTATCAGATCTAGGCCCTTAAATCTATTTCTCACTTCCACTGTATAATCATAAGGGATTTGATTTAGGTCATACCTGAATGGTCTAGTGGTTTTTCCTACTTTCTTCAATTTAAGTCTGAATTTGGCAATAAGGAGTTCATGGTCTGAGCCACAGTCAGTTCCTGGTCTTGTTTTTGCTGACTGTATACAGCTTCTCCATCTTTGGCTGCAAAGAATATAATCAATCTGATTTCAGTGTTGACCATCTGGTGATGTCCATGTATAGCATCTTCTCTTGTGTTGTTGGAAGAGGGTGTTTGTTATGACCAGTGCATTTTCTTGGCAAAACTCTATCAGTCTTTGCCCTGCTTCATCCCGTATTCCAAGGCCAAATTTGCCTGTTACTCCAGGTGTTTCTTGACTTCCTACTTTTGCATTCCAGTCCCCTATAATGAAAAGGACATCTTTTTTGGGTGTTAGTTCTAAAAGGTCTTGTAGGTCTTCATAGAACCGTTCAACTTCAGTTTCTTCAGCATTACTGGTTGGGACGGGTGTTGCAAGAGGGCATCAGAGGGCAAACACACTAAAACCATACTCACAGAAAACTAGTCAATCTAATCGCACTAGGACCACAGCCTTGTCTAACTCAGTGAATCTAAGCCATGCCCGTGGGGCAATCCAAGACGGGCGGGTCATGGTGGAGAGATTTGACAGAATGTGGTCCTCTGGAGAAGGGAATGGCAAACCACTTCAGTATTCTTGCCTTGAGAACCCCATGAACAGTATGAAAAGGCAAAATGATAGGATACTGAAAGAGGAACTCCCCAGGTCAGTAGGTGCCCCATAGGCTACTGGAGATCAGTGGAGAAATAACTCCAGAAAGAATGAAGGGATGGAGCCAAAGCTAAAACAATACCCAGCTGTGGATGTGACTGGTGATAGAAGCAAGGTCCGATGCTGTAAAGAGCAATATTGCATAGGAACCTGGAATGTCACTTCCATGAATCAAGGCAAATTGGAAGTGGTCAAACAAGAGATGGCAAGAGTGAATGTTGACATTCTAGGAATCAGCAAACTGAAATGGACTGGAATGGGTGAATTTAACTCAGATGACCATTATATATACTACTGCAGGCAGGAATCCCTCAGAAGAAATGGAGTGGCCATCATGGTCAACAAAAGAGTCTGAAATGCAGTACTTGGATGCAATCTCAAAAACGACAGAATGATCTCTGTTCGTTTCCAAGGCAAACCATTCAATATCACAGTAATCCAAGTCTATGCTCCAACCAGTAACGCTGAAGAAACTGAAGTTGAACAGTTCTATGATGTAAATCACCTGAACCATTTGTATATGATAAGCTTGCAGAAAAGAAAGCCTGGTCTTGATAAGGATCAAAGACTGCTGACTTTGCATGATTTCACACCCCCTATTATCCTCTATGCACAACTTAAGATATATAAGCTCCCTTTGAAAATAAAGCTACGGGCCTTGCTCAAAGCTTGGTCTCCCCATGCCATTCTTTCTTGTTTCCTTTTTCTCCTTTTCTCTTCTGATCTTCCTTCAGGCCAAAATAATTGGAGCACGGAAGTCCTCTGAGACCACTTACTTGCCCGGGCTTCTAAGACCCACTCGAGAAGGTGCCCAAGGTGGGGCACCTTCAGCGATTCGAGAGAGCGTCTGCGGCCTCCGTGGTCAGAGCAAACCTGGTGTCATGGGTTATATTGATTTTCCGCATAAACCAGTTATAATGAGCCTCTAATCTCTTTGCTTTGCTATTCTAATTGCCGACGCCGTCATCCTGAGGGAATCCCTGGATCCAACCGGGGCTGGACCCCGGTACTTCAGTTATAAAGGATGAAAAGCCAGAAGTTCGTAATTTAGCAAGATCATCTCCTTGGTTTTTCAGTGATCTAGCATCAATTGTACCATATTAAAAATAATTAATAAGTTGGTAAATGGTAGGAAAGCTTGACATGACATATTTATTGTATGCTTCTCACAGATCCATACTTATATCATCCAGCTGCTTTAAAGAGTTAAATTTATGATCATAAGACACATGAAGGGCATAGACAATGAGCATATTAAGAAGAGGATCAGGACGATTTGAAACCAAAGGAGGAATGTTAGTGTAATTAAAAGTTGTTGCTGCTGCTACTAAGTCACTTCAGTCGTGTCCGACTCTGTGCGACCCCATATTTCTTGTTTAATAAAGAAAGCTGTATTCCTTAAGACTTACACTTAGACATATTATAATTTGAGGTTGTATTTTGCCTATCTCATTACACGGAAGAAATTTTAATCTCATTACTTTGTTTTCCTCACCCAGCTCTTCTTACCAGCCCTCCTACAAAGCATTAAGAAGAAAATATTTAAGCCAAATTTGTCCAGGAGGTTTCACTGAGCATGTAGAGTATCCTGCTCACAGACTTGCTGTGTAGTGGTTATTCCCTGGCACTTCCCTGCAGGTTTCTCTGAACCTTAACATCTAGAATCCATGACCTGAAGTGCTGAGAGCTCTCCCCCTTTACCTGTAGGCAAACCGTTTGATTTCTGCTCCCCTTGTCTTCCCATAAAAGGGAGTTTGGGAGGATGATTTCCCAGGAAATTTCTAGTGGTTTTAAGATCAAAAGCTAGTTTTGATGCCTTATCTCATTTCTTCCAGCTGTTTTGAGTTCTGTTCTTGGTTTGCAGAGGCTTATTAAAATGCATTGGTTATTTTGCAGCTTCACAGGTGAGAGCAGAGGCTTCCCAAGGGCCAAACCAGTTCCATTTGAGGCTGGACCAGTCATCCATGTGGTTGGCCTCCGGTTCTCATCTGCTGTCTTGTTCTGTGTAGAGTGAAGATTGTGTGCAGAGTGAAGGTACAGGCAGAACGCTTCACAGTTCCTGTGTTCCAAGAACAGAGATGCTCCACCAGCTTACTCTTCAACCTTGTTGCCAGCAGGTATGACGGATTTGTTTGAGTTCTGAGCTGCTGTCAGAGTGGAAAGTCTGATTGGATCTCCATGCTAACCAAAATGTTCAGCACTGGTGCATTGCATATTGACTGATTTCTAACTTGAAGTCCTGGGGTCTTCCTGGAGGAAAGGATAGCAGGGACTTGTTCTTGTGTATTGTCAGTGGTGGTGTCTTAGATCAAATGCCTGCAAAGTTCCAAAATGTGACCCAAGTCAGGTGACCCAGCCCTCTTTCCCATGTAGTGAACAGTGTCAGGGACGTCTCTCCCCAGTGGGTACTTGAACTGTGTATTTTAATCTTCATCGTGGTAATGTAGCAAACTCTTCATGTTTGACAATGAAAAGATGGACAATTCAAACCAGATGATTATAATCCACGTAGCTCTGGATGTAATAAAGACAGTCATATGATGAGACACAGTCTATTTCTCACACACACATTCCAGTCACATATGTTTGATTTTAATTGTACTCTGCATCTAATTATACGCCTCTCTTGACTCAGCCCACACCATCATGGGCGCAGAAAGACGGCTAGGGAGGCACCAAACTGACCCTCCACTGGTGGTTATTTGAGAGCTGATCAGAAAGCTTCAAGTTCATGGCTGCAGTGGGTGCTGCCCCTACATCAGTAGCACAGAAACCTTCCTGTTGTAGTAGAACATCCATCTAAAAATGGGTAACCTCAGTAGGAAGACTGGGGCAGAGGGTAACACTGCTCTAGCAGGTTAACAGCCCTTGAAAACCAACCAATCTCAGATCCCCTGGAAACTAGAGAGGCCTGTAGCTGTCACGAACAAGTCAGACCACATAGATCTCATAGGAGACTCAGTCTGGAGCACTGGGGATCTGAGCAGATGATTTAGTCTCTTTCTATATAACTGCTTGTTCTTTGGGAGAAAAGACTGGGGTGGAGGAGCAAATTCATTTCCAAAAATCTATGCTAAAGAAAGTTAAACAGCTTTCTTTAGCCTTTATTATCCTGGTTTGATTGCAAATCTCTAAGAGGGGGAAATAAAAGGGAGCTTTTCCCAAATGTTTTTCAACTGGGATTCTGTCTTCACTGGGAATCACTCACATTTTCAACATGCACAAATGCCCCCCTGTGCCCCCGCCCCAACCCAGTTTGGAGAATGCCAGCTGGAGAGGTCAGGGAATCTCCCGCTGTCCAGAGTTGCCAGCTCTGCTGAGACTCAGCTCCCAGGTCAGTGGGAGTCAGCTCCCAGACAGTCCAAAGTGGTAGCCTTCACAATTGAACCCCCACATGCTTGGTGGTATGTGAATGCTGGCTAAGGTTACATCAATACGTGGATTAAAAAAAAAAAAAAAATTGAAGATCCACAGCCTGCCTATGCACGCTTTCCAAAGGTTGCTCTGCCGAGAGCTGAGCAGCAGTGAGCAGTCCCTGATGGGTGGAGGGTCTTGCTTTCTACAAAGACCTCTCAATAAAGGTGAGACCTGCCCTCTCTCCCTCTGTTTACTATGATGAGTTTCTCCAGGGCCCACAGATCTTTTGAGTGCCAGACAAAATAGTGTTTTTTGAGAAAGTGAAAGTCTGTTGATTTAGTATTAAATCTTTTTCCAACTCAGATAATTTCTAATACTTTTCTTTCATGAAATTTGAGGGAACACCGAGTTGAGCTCTGTCAAAAGTTAGATCATTAAAAATCATTTTGATGATAGATCACCCTATAAGAGGAGCTCAGTAACGGACATTACTATGATAAAGTTCCTTTCATTTTCATGAAAAATGTCTCATCGTGTGTACAGTGTGTACAACAACTGTAACAACAATAATTGTAAATTGAGATTAATGTTGGTGAGGATTGCCATCTGTTTTAGGAAATAGATGCATCTTCATTTAGTAAGTCTGATGAAAACTGTTTTTTTCCAATAAAATTTTACCTTTTATAGTTGATATTAATAAAATCCTGTGTGATAAATCACATATTAATAGTATCTATAGTGATAATTCAGTTTAGAATTATTTCTTTAATACCTAGAGCTATTTGGCTACAGGATTTAAACCTTACCTTCAAATTAAAATGTACAAAATTGAATTCAAGTTATATACATATTTTTGCTGCAGATAATTATGGATGATCAATGAAAGGATTTTATGCATAAAATGTATCACATTAACATAAAATATGTGAAGAAAGTAGAGTGGAAATACAAATTTAAAGAGTAAATGAAATAATTTTTGCCTACCAAAGATGAGCTTGTAGGTGTATATTAAAATGAATTATGGTAGATATCAAATTGCTGTGGTATTAGATTGTCCTGGAAAGAGTGAAGAAGTCATATTAGAATTTTATTTTTAAAATTTCCTATTTCTGATTCACCAGAGATTTTATCCTTTGCAATGATTTAAGTTGATGAAGAAATGGTTTAGCTGTTAACTTAAACAAATGTGAACAGACATACAGTGGTTTTTTTATTTTTTTGTCAAATGATAGTGTTACTATGCATTTTGAAAGATGCACAAATGAATAATTTGAAAAAACATACAGTTTAAAGAATTACTTTAAGGGGTAACCAAGCAGGAAATGGAAGGTTTTTATATCCAACAGCACATAAGGAGAATGAAAATACAGGGGTCCAGAAATGGCTCCATTTGGTCTGGTTCACCCTCTTTCCACACTTCCTCCCACTGCCCTCCTTCTAGTCAAGGATCCAGGTCTAATAGGTCCTCAGCTCCAACTTATATTCCACGTTACCACTACTCTCCTCCTCTGACGTGTGGCGCTCATTTCTTTCATACTTAATGACAATCATGTTGACTTGGCCCTGGGACCACCTCATGGAACTATCCGGGGAGTCATCGTCCCCTGGCCCACGCTCCCTGTCTCACTCTTGCCTCAAATCCCAGAAACTCTCAGACAATAGAAAGCCCAAGTTTAGGCCTAGGCCCTAAGCCCTTGTCCATCTATCATCATCTGAATGACTGCTATTAATTTGTGCATTTGCAGTTTTCAAAATGTCTCCCTCTTTATACTTCCTCTTTTCCTCCTTACCACAACCTGCTGTGATAGATGAAGGTAGAAGATGGATGGATGGATGGATAGGTAGGTAGGTAGGTAGAAAGAAGAAACTGGGGCTCAGAGGATTTACATGGTTTGCCTGTGATGACACACCAAGAAATGGTGGGGTTAGTATTTGGAAGCAGGTCACCTGTCTTCAGACTCTTCACCTTATGCATGACATCATGGGCAAGTCCAAGGTCAAAGAAAACTGATTGGAATCTTTTGAGTCTGGGGTGGCCCACTCAGAAACCTTATTGATCATATAACCCTGAAGAGTGTGGTGGGTGTTAGCACGTGGGCCTTGTCTGATGGCTCCTGTCTGGGGCCTTCACATTTCATCCAGGTTTTCTGTCAGACATTTGGAAAGGACTTACAGCGAGGCTAAATGAACAGATAAGTGTACTTCCACATACCATTGAACAAGATTACTTAACTCAGAACAGGACATGATGGTGTGGAGCTTAGAGAGCTGAGTATAAACAAACATTCACATAAAAATGGGCAAGTTTTGCCATGAGTGGTGTTTCAGTCTGGATAGTTGTACCAGAAGTAAAACTTGGTTGGATGTCAAAACACCAGTCATCTAACTTTAGTTTTATTTTTAATTAAAGACACTGACTTTTAGAAACCAAGAGAAATACTAAACCTGTTTCAACTTACCTCAAAGTGCCCAAATTTATAGTTTTTTTCTGGCTAAGTTGACTTCATCTATGCTTTTGTGTCTTTTTTTTGGAAAACTTTTGAGGATACCTTTTTTTTTTTTTTTTAAGTGAATTCAGACATACAGTTAAAAAAATAATTACTCCGACTTTGGAGCTTTATATTTTATTCTTCAATGTGAGGTATTTCATTTGAGACAACCCTTGTAAAGTTAGTTGGAATTTAGGTTCACAAAAATTCAGACACAACTTAGGGTCTAAACAACAATTGAACAACAGAGTGATTGATTCCTTAGGACTTAAAGGAGTTGATCTGTAAGTCAGATACACAGTGAATAATTTTAGTTCACTTAGCACACACAGGACATAATTTACTAAAGAAAGGACTGTGTCATTATAAACAGCCAAAGGTTGCTCTCCAAGACTACCTGGAATTTCAAGTGAGCACATGACCAGGAGTTCAGCAACCTGGACTTATTCTACCTGTCCTCGTGGATTGGCTCCAGCTGTTTCCTTCTGCTGCTGCTGCTGCTAAGTCGCTTCAGTTGTGTCCGACTCTGTGAGACCCCATAGATGGCAGCCCACCAGGCTCCCCCATCTCTGCGATTCTCCAGGCAAGAATACTGGAGTGGGTTGCCCTTTCCCTCTCCAATGCATGAAAGTGAAAAATGAAAGTGAAGTCGCTCAGTTGTGTCCAACTCCTAGCAACCCCACGGACTGCAGCCTACCAGGCGCCTCCATCCATGGGATTTTCCAGGCAAGAGTACTGGGGTGGAGTGCCATTGCCTTCTCCGGTTTCCTTCTGAGCATAGCTCAACTTGCTGAGTAGTCAGGCTCACTGTCAGTGACCAACGTGCATAGATTGTACAGCAGGGAAGGGTGAAAGAGACCAGTGTAAATGACCTCCCCTGGCATTTGGGGCAGGAAAATCTATTTCTGTGAAACTTTGCTGTACAGGAGAAACAGCATCTAGACCCCTGGTCTCTACATATAAATAATGCTTCTGCTACTATGATGATGACTAAAAGTAACCTCTCCCAGAGTTTCAAATACCAAGGATCATTTTATTTTCAGCTGCCGGTGCTGCATGCAGAGAGGACACAGGGCTCCAGGGAGGTGGAGGTGTTTGCCTGAGATCATAATGCAAGTTATTAATGGTAAGTCAGAATTTTTTCTGATATCTCTTGACTCTACACACCCACCTACTACTATCCATCTGTGAATTTGGAATCAATTTACAGATGAATTTACTACTCATGGCCAGTGTTTGTGAAGCAGTGTAATGTCCCATGCAAAAGATACTTGTTGCCAAGCTTTGTCCAACTCTCTGCGACCCCATGGACTGTAGACCACCAGGTTCCTCTGCCCATGCAAATTTCCAGGCAAGAATACTGGAATAGTGGGTTGCCATTACCTCCTCTAGGGCATCACCCCAAGCTCTCCTGCATCTCCTGCATTGGCAGGCAGATTCTTTACCACTCTGCCATCTGAAAAGGCTTCAAAGATGCTAATGGTATTTAATTAGTATGATTTGATATCCATTTATAGTGTAAGGCAGTAGCAAGAGGAGTATAAGCTATAGAAGAAACATTTAAGTTGGCATCCATTCTGAAAATACTTGGGGAAAAAAAAAAAACAAAAAACAGAAGGTCAGGGATGGATAGAACACTACTGTGCCCAGACTGACAGCTTTGGGAAGAGTGGGATATTCCAGTCTGGAGTAGTCTGGAATATTCTCCATACACCCCAGTGCCGAGCACCAAGCCTGGCTCAAAGCTGACAGCCAGCCAGCGTGTGTTCATCCAGACTGAAGCACGTACATGTTTGCATTTGAGCTGCTCTCTTAGCTTATCAAAAGGAGTATCCTAGAGTTTTTCATTTCTGATTCCTCCAGGGATTCCTATCAGGCTCCCCTGGATTATTGGGAGGAAACTGGACCCTGAAAGTAGCCCAGGTGAGTGGGAACTCAGAAGGCATGAGTTCTTGCCTTGAAGTTCAGAACCTTGAAGCCACACAAGATGTGGCCAAGATGAGCTGCCACTGCTGCTGGGGTGGTGTGTAGAAGAGGCCCCCTGGCCAGCTCATCAATCCCCCTGCCCAGGATCCTTATTATCCAGAGCAAGGTGCTGGCCCCCAGGTATTCCGAGCTGCAGGTACTTCATCCATATTATTGTTTCTAACCTGTTGATGCAGGCTGCGTGTAAGTACAAGGAAAGGAGCAACTTGGGTTCACATGAAATCCACCTGAGCACCTCAGCCTGCTGCTTGCTGCCTGCCTTCCAAGAAGACATGTGGCAACTCTGTTGCTAAACCTCGGCAAGTCCTCTACATGTGTTTGTGATAGGAGCTTCCTCTTCCAGAACACAGATACTGTTGGCTGTTTGTTTTCCTGAGACAATCAACTTTTGTTCTTTCCCAGCAGAGCGCCTACACAACCCTAGGCTTCTGTTTCTCTGGGTTGTGGAAACACTACTCTCCTTTTCAGCTCTCCTTGGAAAACTGTTAGGGACCTCCTAGAGAAGAAAGCTATTGCTTGGGGTTCTAAGTGGATTCAGGGGAGGAGTAGGGTGGTGTGGACACAGATGATACATGCACCAGTTTCATTAAGTGAGACAATGCAGATTGTCCACAATATCAAACGATATGCCTCTAGAAATCCTAGCTGGCCAGGGGGTGGTTCACAGCTTAAGAAATGGCTTCATAACTTATTCAGAGTGTGGCAAGTCCTTCAGAATTCTGAGCCCAGTTTTTTCAAGCTACTCAATGACATGGGAAAGGAAGGGGAATGTTCTAATGTGAAAGAAATGGAAAAGAGACCTAAGTCACATAATAATAACCTTGCATATTGTCTCAAAGAAGCCTACAGTAAAAAAGAGTGTTTTAGGTATTTGAGGAACTTTTTGCTATATGAGAACAAAGAGGAATTTGTCTGTATCTGCTAGGGTTATCCGAGTTTTTGGTATATAATTGTTCATCGAAGTCTCTAACAATCCTTTGTTATTGTATCCTATCATTTGTAATGTCTTCTCCTTCATTTAAAATTTTATTTCAGCCCTTTCTTTTTCTTGATGAGTCTAGCTAAAGATTTGTTTATATTAAAAAAACAGAGCTTATTAGTTTCATTGATTTTATGTTATTTTTTTAGTTTCTATTTAATTTATTTACATTCTGTTCTTTTCCTTATATTAATTTTGGGCTTGATATGGTCCTATGGTCTGCTTTTTCTGGTTCCTTATTAGGTTGCTTATCTGAGAACGTTCTTTTTCCTTAATGTACACATTTATTGTTATAAACTTTCCTCTGAGAACGTCTTTTGTTCCATCTGTTAAGTTTTGGTGGTATTCGTTTTCTTTCTTTCTTTCTTTCTCTCTCTCTCTTTTTTGGGGGGAGGGGTGCCTAATATCTATGGCACCCCACTCCAGTACTCTTGCCTGGAAAATCCCATGGATGGAGGACCCTGGAAGGCTGCAGGCCATGGGGTCACTGAGGGTCGGACATGACTGCGCGACTTCGCTTTCACTTTTCACTTTCATGCACTGGAGAAGGAAATGGCAACCCACTCCAATGTTCTTGCCTGGAGAATCCCAGGGACGGGGGAGCCTGGTCGCTGCCATCTATGGGGTCGCACAGAGTCAGACACGACTGAAGCAACTTAGTAGTAGTAGTAGTAATATCTATTGTTTGGCTGCTGTGCTATAAAACCCATCATAGTGTCATGCTAAAAGGTGCAAGTTACTTTATCCGACTTTCAGGAATCTAGTAGAAAATTAATGTAAGACATGCTGGAGCAAAACAGGAGCAAAAAGCACTGAAGCTTGCAGAGGCCACTTCCACCTAGTAAAGTCCCCACATGTAAGATTGTCACCCAGAAATAGAGAGAGCCATGGTGCGCTCTACTTAGGCATCCTGAAATAATCCCAGAGCTGCATGTTACAGAGATTTCCTTCAGTCTCTTCTGTTTGTAATTCAAATGTACAGAATGAAACTAGTTCCTCAGGCAGTATTAAAGCAGCTTTCCTCATGTCACAAAAATTTCCAGAAGTTTGAGACTTAAAAGTGGATAACATGCAGCTCTGGGATTATTTCAGGATGCCCAAGTAGAAGGACCATGGGTCTCTCTATTTCTGGGTGGCAATCTTACATGTGGGGACTTTACTAGGTAGAAGTGGCCTCTGCAAGCTTCAGTGCTTTTTGCTCTTGTTTTGCTCAGCAAGAATACTGGAGTGGATTGCCATTTCCTTCTCCAGGGGATCTTCCTAACCCAGGGATTGAACCTGGGTCTCCCGCATTGTAGTCAGATGCTTTACCGTCTGAGCCACCACGGAAGTCCCCTTGTACAGCAGGGCGTCCTGGTCAAAAATGTGGTCAGCATTCCACTGCAGAATCATGGTATCTCCCTAAGAGGAATATTAACCTTGGTTTCCATCACTAATTGAGAAGATAGGATAGAAGGTTTAAATGTTGGCTCCAGCATTTACTAGCAGTACGACCCTGAGAACTTAAGCAAGTTAATATAACCTCTCTAAACTATTGCTTTAGTTGATTATCAATAAATGAGGCTGATAATATTTACCTTGTAGTGCTGCAATAGTTAAATGATAAAGTCCATGTTAGAGGGTTCATATACACTGTGGGCTTCCCTTGTGGCTTACCTGGTAAATAATTGGCCTGCAATGTGGGAGACCTGGGTTCAATCCCTGGGTTGGGAAGATCCCCTGGAGAAGGGAAAGGCTACCCACTTCAGTATTCTGGCTTACTTTAAACTTGTACCCTGGGTATCCCCTCACACGCTGATTCTGGACTTGGCCATGTGATGAGCCTTGACCAGTGGAGCATTAGGAAGAGTAATGCAAGTGAAAGCCTGGTCAGTCCTTCCACATTGGGCTCTGTTTTCTTGGAATCCATCTGCCATGCTTTGAAGAAGCATAAGCAGCCATGAGGAGAAGCCCACTTGGAGGAGAATGGAGGCCTTAAGCCAACTCCCAACTGGGCTCCCAGCCTGCAGCCAGTACTGATTTCCATCCATCTCTGAGTTCATTTTAGATCTTCTAGACATCCAACTCAAAGCCAGCAACATTCTCGAAGCCTAGTAACCTTGTGGTCAACCCCCAGAGTTGTAAGAAGGACTAAGAAATTGTGAGAAGCCATTAAATTTGGGGTGATGTGTTATGCAGCAGTCGATAGCTAAAACAGAGCCATGTGGAGTCCTGCCACCACAGGTGGCATTGATTTTGTACCTGGTGGTAGAGTGGAGAAGTTTGGAGGAATGATGAAGAGACTGTTTGGTGCAGGCTGAAACACAGTGAAGACTATCCTACTGGAAGCTGCAGGAAAGAGAACTTGAGTTCTATAGCCACAGAACAGTTACCGGAACTATGCTGGTGGAAATATGGGAACTAGAAGAGGTGCCTCATGAACTTGGGGTCTGACTAAGGATTTTCCTGGACAGGATGTTGAAAGTATCATCTGCCTCCTTTTAGACACCTGTGGTAAAGTCCAGGAGGAGCTACTTGAGCTAAAGAAGGAAATGTTTAGATTTTAAGCACATTTAGAAGAACTGAAAAGGCACTAGACCTTGTGGGTTTGATTAAAAAAATTGCTTTCATCTCTCCAAGGAAAATTTCTCAAAGTGAAAAATGGCCTTGGTTTGAAGATGAAATCCAGAGTGCTGTTAGTAAAACATGACCTCAGGGTCAACGTCTCTGTGAAAACATGAGCAAGATTTAAAGAGTATCTCAGTGATCCTCTCAGCTAAACAAGAAAACTTCTAAGAATCTTAAAGGTACCATGTAAAGCAGAACTGCCAGACCATCCAGAGGAATTGGGAGAAATTTACATGGTTATTAAGTCTTTAAATATATGGGTGGTTTCTTACGCAGCAATAGATCAGCCAAACAGATCACTAATGGTTTTTAGATGCACTTGAATAATGGTAGGATAAAATATTTTTGACTTCAAGTTTGACTTTGGCCATATGGTCAGAAAAGGGCCACTTTCGCAAAAATATTCAAAATTTTAATTTTTACCCACATGCTCTGTATTTTTGTCAACATCTTTATTTTCTCTTCTTAAATTGTTAACTGGTCAAGTTGTATATAAGGCCTTCCCTTGTAAGCTCAGTTGGTAAAGAATCTGCCTACAATGCAGGAGATCCAGGTTGGATCCCTGTGTTAGGAAGATATCCTGGAGAAGGAAATGAAAACCCACTCCAGTATTCTTGCTTGGAGAATCTCATGGACAGAGAAGCCTGGCAGACTACAGTCCATGGGGTTGCAAGAGTCGGACATGACTTAGTGATTAAACCACCACCTTCACAAGCTGTGTATATTCTCATTTATTATTAACTTGGCATATTTCAAGCAGTTCTATGGTACCGCTTTCCTCAACTTCATGAAATCCTGCACCCTTTGCAATATTTACAATTTGTTTTCACTTTTACTGTCCTTGAATTTATTATCTGCTATAATGTTGGTAGGATGGATACTAATGTCTTGAAAGAATGGGTCTTCAGTTAGATATTAATTTTATAAGTAATCAGTTTATTAATGAATAATTTTCTTTAAGAAGTTTTGCTTCTTTTAAACAACCCAGACATTGGATTCTTATATAATGAGAGGCACTCCAGTACCACTCAATTTATAACTGAGCAGGCCTAGGACCAGACAGGGCTTAACGTTCTGGTAGAAGCTGAGTTGAAGTATGTGATTCAGGCTCACTGTCTAAGAGGAGCTTATGTTTTTAACCCTGAATCTAAATATTGGTGCAACCCACTCAGATGTAACTTTGGGGTGCAAAAGAACTAGAGAGAAGTCTGGCCTACTTAGCATGCCATTGTAAAGTGTGGAAGAGGTGGAGAAAAGAAATGAATGCTCTGTGAAGAGAACTTCTGCACAGTGTACAGAAGGACGCTGACAAGAAGGCTCTCCCTATCCATGGAATCCTCCAAGGCACCATGAGCCTGCTCCTGGCAAATGTGACCTGAGGCATGTCCTGGGTGCTGGGCAACAAAATCAGTACATCTTCATCTCTTATGGGAAGATAGAGGGAGGAGTGGGTCAAGAAGTAGTAAAGCAGTAAAAAAGGAGTAAAGAGTCTCCTGTCTCTACAGTGTCTGTCATACTGGAGAGAATCCATCCATTAGGTGATGGGAGGCTGGTTGGTCAGAACGTAGTGAAAGGAGGTAGGTATTGTACTCAGAGGGCAGATCCCTCTATATTTCCCTTTCACATTTCCCCTTTGTAGAGGAGATAAGAGAACTGAGCAAAGGAAGCTACACTTCTGGGCAGCACTGCTTTAGCTACTGTGATAGAAGCTGGTTTCAGGAATGAGCTCTCCTCCTGAAAGGAGTTGACTGTTGAGCTCTTCTCAACAGTCATCACAGTGTCCCGTCAAGCCAAAAACCCTGTGAGATCCTTCCTCTGGAATAAGAGCCTGTTTCTCAGCAAACTTTCCAACAGGATTTTAACTCTTCTATGCAGCTGGCCAAAACATCAAACCAGCAAATTGAAAACACACAGTGGTCTGTATGCTTGGGTCTTAATGAAATTTCCCATGTGTGCTATTCAGTCAGCTTCATACATTCTCAGGACAGGTACTGAAGAGCTGAGGACTCAGGCAAGTGCTCGGAGGTGAGAATTGGTCCAGGCTACACAGTGTGTGAATTCACAGTATAGAGAGTGGACCCAGCTGTCGGTCTTCTCTTTAGCAGGAGGGCTCTTCCCTTTTAAGAACTGTATCCCATTCAGCCTGCCATGGCTTCTACTACCTCCCCAGGAGACTTCACTTCCTGTGGGAAAGAACCACTCCTTGATAATATCTCAGGGAAAGTCAGAGCAGCATTAGAATAATCACACATATACCCTCTCTCCACTTCTCAACTGTGGCTTATTTCCATTTGCTTCCAAGGATACTGATGTGAAAGGGAACAGTGTGATATCAATGTCAATGAAACCACCTTGCTCTCAGTCTGAGGGTTGGTTATGCTCTGAAATATAAAGGGGAACTTGGCTCCTTAGAGACTCATCTGAGCCCCACCATGCTAAATCTTAACTGTGGTCTGTTCCATGGACTTTATTTAAGTGAAGGTGTTTCTGAGGACGTTGAACAAGGCTCTCAAGCCATTCTTCCCCAGGTAAAGGCTGTGTCTTCCAAGGCAAGCCTTTCTCTCCCCAACCTGTTGATGGCACCAATTTGATTTTTGGTGGATATTCCCCCCCAAAAAGGAGGGTGCTCTGTTTTATTCACTTCTGTATCCCCAGAGCCTAGAATAGTGCCTGACACATGGTAGTTGAAAGCGAAATATTCCAAGTTATTTGTTGAAATGTACATGTGATTGACAGCAGTGTCAAGATGCTCAATCTATGCCTAACCACTTCCATTTGACATCTAGAAACTTACACGAGAGGATGATGGGGATTTAGTTTGATAGACTTAAAATTGCAACAGGAATTCTTAGACCCTCAGCTCAGCTTCTGGAAAAATCAACTAGTCCCCCTGTTTCTGTTTTGGCAACTGTGAAAAGGGGTCTGGCCAAGTCTTCACCGTGACAGAGTGAGGGAAAAATGTGAGTGCAGTGTTTAACACCTAACAGAGTGATGCATTCCTGCGAGGTGCTTGTCAACTCCACTCTTAGCTCCTTCTTTTTCTGAAATGCACACATGGAAACCTACAGAGTGAGATGTCTATCAAGAGTCCATCCCTCTTGTTTCTATCTTCTCCTGATAGAATTGTCATGAATTCAGCATCAGAATGGTTGTTTAGGCTAAATATTGGTCCCCAGATTGGATGGATTGAAGATATTATAGACAATGCCTACATGTCCTAAACCTGCCTTCTGAAAATGTACTCTGTATGAACAGGCAAGGGAAGGACAATGTATGTGGCATGTCAGCAACCCCATAACTTCCCTGTTATAGGACAAGATTCCCACAGAGTTTGAACACAGAATTATCTTTAAGGAAGGTGCTGTTTGGGAGCCAAGAGACCCCAGGCAGGGATTCCTAACCCCAAGCCCCATTCCCAGCACCCCTAACTGCCTGTAGTTATGTGAACAGGGCAAGGCATTTAATCCTTGGGACTCAGCTTCTTTGCCTGTGAAATAATACTGGCTTCCTGCCTCCCAAGGGGACAGAAGGAAGACTGATTTAATATTTACATAGCACATTGAGAACCTCCAAGAAAGGCACCATACAACTGGGAAATATGATATAATGGGAAGAATGTCTTTTAAGTTGTTGGTCTCTGCTCAGCCTTTCCACATGTCTCTGGTCAGCCCTGTTCCACATATACAATATTAAAATGATGGGTGAAGGGGTTTGATTGGATAGTGTGCTAGTCAGGCATTGTCAGAAAAACAGATCAAGATATATATATATATATATATATATATATATATATATATATATATATATATTTCATTATGCTTCACTTCATTGCACTTTACAGATATTTTATTTACAAACTGAAGTTTTGTGGTTAAACTTGGTGTTTGGCTGGTGTTTGCCTGGTGTTGAGCAAGTTGGTTGGTACCATTTTCCCACCAGTATTTGCTCACTTTGTGTTTCTGAATTTTTCTTACTAAGGTCAGCCTCACTAACTCCAAGGCTGAGGGCTTACTCTGTCAGTAGTTGGGACCTATACCAAACTTCAGACTTAAATTGAAGAAAGTAGGGAAACCACTAGACCATTCAAGTATGACCTAATTCAAATCCCTTATGATTATATAGTGGAAGTGACAAACAGATTCAAGGGATTAGATCTGATAGACAGAGTGCTTGAAGAACTATGGATGGAGGTTCATAACACTGTACAGGAGGCAGCAATCAAAACCATCCCCAAGAAAAAGAAACGCAAAAAGGAAAAATGGTTGTCTGAGGAGGCTTTACAAATAACCAAGAAAAGAAGAGAAGTAAAAGGAAAAAGAGAAAAGGAAAAATATATCCATCTGAATGCAGAGTTCCAAAGAATAGCAAGTAGAAATAAGAAAGCCTTCCTAAGTGATCAATGCAAAGAAATAGAGGAAGACAATAGAAAAGGAAAGCCTAGAGATGTCTTCAAGAAAATTAGAGATATCAAGAGAACACTTCATGCAAAGATGGGCATAACAAAGGGCAGAAATGGCATGAATCTAACAGAAGCAGAAGAAGCAGAAGAGGGGGCAAGACTACACAGAAGAACTATACAAAAAAGATCTTCATGATCCAGATAACCATGATGGTGCAATCACTCAACTAGAACCAGACACCCTGGAATGTGAAGTCAAGTGGGCCTTAGGAAGCATCACTACGAACAATGCTAGTGGAGGTGATGGAATTCCTGTTGAGCTACTTCAAACCCTAAAAGATGATGCTGTGAAAGTGCTGCACCCCAATATGCCAGCAAATTTGGAAAACTCAGCAGTGGCCACAGGACTGGAAAAAGTCGGTTTTCATTCCAATGCCAAAGAAAGGCAATTCCAAAGAATGCTCAAACTACCACACAATTGCACTCATTTCACTTGTTAATAAAGTAATGCTCAAAATTCTCCAAGCCAGACTTCAACAGTACATGAACCATGAACTTCCAGATGTTCAAGCTGGATTTAGAAAAGGCAGAAGAACCAGAGATCAAATTGCCAACATCTGTTGGATCATAGAAAGAGCAAGAGAATTCCAGAAAAATATCTACTTCTGCTTCATTGACTCCACCAAAGCCTTTAACTTTGTGGGTCACAACAAACTGTGGAAAAGTCTTAAAGAGATGGGAATAGCAGACCACCTAACCTGTATCCTGAGAAATCTGTATGCGGACAAGATGCAATAGTTGGAACTGGACATGGAACAACGGACTCATTCCCAATTGGGAAAGGAGTACGTCAAGTGTTGCAGAAGACCCTTGGTTTGGAAAGAGATCAAACCAGTCAATTCTAAAGGAAATCAGTCCTGAATACTCATTGGAAGAAATGACCCTGAAGATCCAATACTTCGGACACCTGATGTGAAGAACTGATTCATTTGATAAGACCCTGATGCTGGGAAGGATTGAAGACAGGAGGAAAAGGGGATGACAGAGGATGAGATGTTTGGATGGCATCACTGACTCAATGGACATGAGTCTGAGCAAGTTCTGGGAGTTGGTGATGAACAGGTAAGCCTGGTGTGCTGCAGTCCATGAGGTTGCAAAGAGTCAGTCACAATCGAGCAACTGAAATGACTGAAGTGACTACACTGAACCTCTTCCATCTTGGAGGGAGCAGAGACTTTGTCCTCACTGGAGTAGATACATTCTAGGTGTAGATCTGCCTTTCCTGCCCCAGAGTGCTTCTTCCAGGAACTCTGTCCACAGAACCCATTTTCTAGCATCGTGGTATTTCCTATAGCATTGCTTCTGATCAGTGATTTTCATAGCATCTCTTCTTTGATGGCAAAGGGAATACAGCAATGTGCCCTTGGCTGTGGGATTAACTGGTTTTACCGAGGACACCATCACCTAGAAACAACTGGGCAAATTTTGAAAGCTTACTGAGACAGTGTGACAGCTAATGAAGACTCAAGTGTGTCAGATGGGAGTCAACATTCTGAAAGGGTGGGGTGCAGTTTTAAAGGGTATTGTACATGCTGTGAAGGATATAGTGTATATTTGAAGCATAATGGTGCTATCTTCGCCCCACAGCCAGAACATACGTGTCTTGTAATCAAGGGATGGAAGCGGCTTGTTTCACTACTGAACGCACAATCCAGTTGTAGAATTTTTGCTTCCCATCCTGGCTTCTTTGAGCTCTGCTTCCTTGGAGATCTTGGTCCCCAAAGGGGAGCTGCTCACCAGGGGATGCTCACATATGTCCAGGGCTCCAGGTGAACAACCCCAATCAGGGAGGCACTTTGCCAGACCTTCTAGAGAAGCAAAAACATGACTGATGTGTCTGTGAAGAATTCAGGAGAAGGACAACCCTCACAGGCCCCTGTATCCGGAAAATGCATTCTGGGTAGTACTGGAAGAGTTTTGATTCTGTCCAGTTTACACAACAAGAGAGACATCAGCTGTGCATACTGATTTTTATTTATTTGTTCATCTAAATGGAAAGAATAATCAGGGTCTTCAGGTCTGTAGAAACAGAAAACTTTTTCCAGCCCTCTGAAGCACTAGATACAATTAAAAAAAAAAAACAAAACACTTCCTTATTCTCTTGTCTGCATAAGTTACAGCACTAATTTAAAATAAATTTAACTTAAAATAGAGCAGGGCTGCTGGTGAAAACAAAATTAATGTTAGTCCAGTTACTCCCTCATTTAGCCATCACTGGTGATTCTGTGAAGGTTATTACTATTTATAAACTCAGCTTCTTTTTAAATAGTCATTTACTTATTTGGCTGCACCAGGTTTTAATTGTAACATGTGGGATCTATTTCCTGGATCAGGGATTGAACTTGGGTTCCCTGAATTTGGAGCATGGAGTCTTAGCCACAGACCACTAGGGAAGTCCTCTCTACTTGTTTCTTGATAAAGGGCCCACCTGTGCCTTTAAAACATTGCTTGTTTTGTCCATATTTTAATGCTGTAGTTAAGAACATGAACTCTGAAATCTGATGCTAGTGTTTGAATCCTGGCTCAGTTCCTTTCTGGCTATGTGATCCTGGGTAAGTCAATTAACCTCTCCATACCTAAGTCCCCTGTCTCTAAACTGAGGATGGTAACAGTGTCCATTTTGAGTGTTTGGAGCATTCATTACAATAACATAGGCAACATGTTACAATAGTGTTTGGCACATAGTAAGCAGTGAATAAACGTTAGCAGTTGTTATTGTTAATATTATAATTTGGCAATGCTTGCTCTAAGTTAGCGTGCTAGAAATATAAACCATTTTATATTCCCTCTTTCTCTACAAACCTGCAGAACACCTGCTAAATGACTGTTATGAATTGAATTCTGTCCCTTGTTGACATCCCCTCCTCTCTGCCCTGAATTTTTCTGTTCAAGTTTTAACACCCAGTGAGACTGCATTTGGAGATAGCACCTTTACAGAAGTGATTAAGGTTAAATGAGGTCACAAGAGTGTGGTCTAATCTGATAGGCCTGGTGTCCTTAGAAGGGCCAGACATTTCTTTCTCTCTACATGTACAAAGAAGACAGGCCATGTGGGGACACAGAGGAAAGGTGGCCGTTTACTAGCCTGGAACCAATCCCACTGACACCCTGATCTTGGACTTCCAGCCTCCAGCACTTTGGGAAATAAATGTCTGTTGTTTAAGCACCTCAGGCTGTGGTATTTTGCCATGACACCCTGAACAGACTAAGACGTTATGAAACGTTTTAACTTGTATATTGAAGGAGAGACAAATGGGCAGTCCTAACGTAGGATGTCTGATGCCATCCTCAAATGCCATTTCTCCATGTGGGAAAAGCTTAACTCTACCATCTCCCATGGTGGTGGTGGGGTTGTTGGGAGGAGTCATATACCATCAGGACTACTGTCCACTTGCTTCCCTCAATATAACTGTTTTCTACAGAATTAATCAAGGCTCCAGGCTGACTTCCAGCTATGTAGAGGATAGTTATTGTCCGTGAGGAGCTCTTATTCTTACTTCTTTCCTCTTCCAACACAGATGATCTTGTAGGAATAAGAATCTGGTCCATTGAGTCACTGCTTCCCTGGTGGCTCAGACGGTAAAGAATCTGCCTGCAATGTGGGAGATCTGGGTTCGATCTCTGGCTTGGGAAGATCCCCTGGAGGAGGGCATGGCAACCCACTCCAGTACTCTTGCCTGGAGAATCCCATGAACAGAGGCACCTGGGAGGCTACAGTCCCTGGGGTCACAAAGAGTAGGACATGACTGAGTGATTAAGCACACATCTGTCCATTGAGTCACTGGTTGGATTCTGGATTGGTGTGACTCTATGGATCTTTAGCCTTCATTCCCTCAGAAGCTGGGCCACACTGGCTGGAGTCCTGGCCATTTCACTTCAAGGCATGCCCAAAGCCCTCCCAGGGTTTCTGGTTCCCTGAGACCATGCTGCTCATGGCCTCTTCCTCCTGAGTCCCTGCCTCATGCCAGCTGGATTTCTGCCCTGTCACAAGAAGCATGCATGAATTTAATTGTCCTAACTGAAGACTTGGGGATCACAGGAAGATTTGGTTGTCACAGCATGTGAGGCCTTGGAATTTTCTCTCCGCCCCCCCTGCAATTTTCTCCTTACCTTTACTTTCCGAATTCCCTAAGAACTCTTCCTTTCAGTCAGAGAAGACTTTGGCTGAGTTCTAAGACTTAAACTTTCAGAAAGCCTTGTTAATAAGATGCTTGCAGAACAAAGAGCCTTCCATTTTACAGCAGTTTTGCTTATCAACTTATTGTAAATATAATATTTATTACATATGCATGATGATATATATATTATATCCATGTTATTTCATATATATGATGTTTTGACTATACAAAATATTTATATTTATAAATAATCTTTTTTTTTTTCTTACTACATGAAGAATAATTAAGGCAATTGGGAGATAAAAGGAATTGCCTAATTTAGAAATAAAGATTTAACTGTGGAGTTTAGGTCTCTTCAGAGTCACTCATTGACTTGTGAAAAGATCTTTGAAACTTCTTAATCTATTTCTCAGGTGTAGGGTGTTCTGAATCTGAACGTAGGAATGAGGTTAATCATGAGACCATGTAGCTGTAGGAAAATCCTACAGCTTTTCAGATGTTGAAGGCTTTCCTAAGAGCATCGTTAAAACAGAAGAGATGGAAAGGGAGAGAGAGATTCGGAAAAGTTCATTAGATCACACAGAATTTCCAAGGTAAACTCTGGGACGGTAAAGTTAGATTTCTGTGCCATTTGAGTGTAAATGAATTACTCAGAAAATGCAAAAACGTACCCTGAGTACTCATGGGAATTGAAGACAATCATTCTAAGAAGGCCATGTCTGGAGCGCGCGCTTTGTGCCTGCAAAGCTTCCACCTGGTCGGTGCGCAGGGCGCCAGAAGAGGGCTGGGCCGCCTCTCCCCACACTGACTTTTGGGCCGCGGACCTCTGCGCTGGCGCAAAGACCGAATTCGGCCCTGGGGCTCCTGGTCCAGCGCCAACTGCGCTGTCTCCCCAGAACCCCGCGACACGTGACGGCTTCCCGCCTCCGCCCCTCCCGCTGCCGCCCACGACCCAGCCACGGGCGGGCAGGAGGCAGCGGTGGCCGGACCTCCCCGTGCCTTTTTAAAAGCCTCCCAAGCAGGCCCCGCAGGGGGATCCCGGCGGAGGAGGGAGCGGCACGCTGAGCTTCCGCAGCGGTGCGCGGAGCCGAGCTCCCAGGGCTGCGCCTCCCGCTGGTGGGGCCCCGCACTTTCGGTTCCCCCAAAAGTGCTCTCGCTGCCGCCGCAGGGCTCCCCCCCTCCCCTGGCCACGCGCCCCCGGTAGCACAGAGCCCACCCGGCGGCTCTCGCCGCCCGCCCTAGCCGCCGGCATGCTGCGCCCGCTGCGGCTCCCCGCGCTCTGCCTGGCAGGCCGGCTGGAGGCCACCCGCGGCGGCCAGCTGCCCTCGGAGTGGAGACTCCTGAGCGAGGGCTGCCAAGCGGAGCTGGCCGAGATCATCGTGCACGCCAAGATGCTGGCGCTGCACGAGGAGGTGCATGGCCTGTACAACTACCTGCCCTGGCGGTATGAGGCCAACGACTTGGGGCTCTTCTACTCCGCTGAGATTGAGATGCTGTGTGACCAGGCATGGGGCACCATGCTCGAGGTGCCTGGGGGCTCCAGGCTCAACCTCACCGGCCTGGGCTACTTCTCCTGTCACTCCCACACCGTGGTCCAGGATTACTCCTATTCTTCCTCAGGTGAGCCTGCCACATCTCGCCCATACCATCCCTTTGGCCACCTGGCATGGCCAGCAGAGGTACCTTTATCCCCAGCAGGCTCAGGAACTCCTCCAGAATCCTGTCTGGGTGATGTTAAGTGATGCCCTAGTCTCCTTCCCATGTTCTGCTCTTTGGTGCTCCTCATGTTGAGTCTACAGAGATCTTGGGTGCCTCTGGCTAACACTGTTGGAAAAACAGGGATGGCTCCCATGCTTGACCAGGGAAGAGTGTTTTAGGCCAAAGCTCAAGGTGGTTTCCAGCAACAAACAGCCTATTCCCAATAACAGAGGTTTATGCGGGGGGTAATAGGGGAAGAAGGCCCTGGTCACAGCACTCTGAGAAGTATGAATGGCAATCGGACAGGAGCCCTCTCTGGTTGAGTTCCATGCAAGTTGATCTGTGGTGCAGATGAGATGCCTGTGGATAAGAGTTCAGGCTATGGCATCTCCTGGAGTTTGAATTAAGAAAGTGGAACCCTAATTGAGGTGGACTCCTTATAGAGGAGGAAAGCTATATTTTAAAGTGGATGCCATGGGAGTTGTTTGGGATGGACAGTGGTCAAAACCAATCCAAACACCTTTGGAATCAGATGGTTCTTGGAATTCTGGCTCCATTCTTCCTGTCATTTTGAGCAAGTTACTGACCTTGTCAAGAACCTCAAGAGCCTCACCTTCATAATGTGCCAAACAAGGTTGGTTGAGATTAAATCCTAGTAACTGGTGCAGAACACCTGGTGCAGGTTAGATGAGGAATGTGTAGTTACTCAATCCTGCACACCTGCTTAAATGCCAAGATGGGACTGGTGTGGAATGCAGCCCAGCTGTCCTCTTGTTTCACTTGGATTCACTCATATCAGCTGCCAGCAGACCTCAATGCCAGGCTCTTCCAAATAGCAAAAGTTTATAGAGGAAGGGCCTGGGAGCGGGGGCATTAAGGGATTGGGAAGGTGCTCACAGGACTTTGAAGAACAGAGAGGTGAATTAGACCAGGCCTTGTCTGTTGGGAGACTCCTGGAATCTTGTGAAGTTCCATGAACGTTTATGTGGTCACGATGAAATGTATGTAGATAAGGGTTCAGGTTATAGGCTCAACTGAAGTTTGCAATACAAAACAGCAGGTGGAACCCTAATGCATTGGTTCTCTCCAGTTGGAGGAGGAGGCTGATACAGAGGAACTGGGAGGAACCTCAAAATGCAATCTAATGGATAGTGATTGGACAATAAGTCCCATCTTCCCAGTATGTGGTGTAACATTAAGGATATTTGGAATGGCCATGACCTTGGTCTGCAGACTAACTTTGAGGTCTTGAGATTTCACATCACTGAGAAAGAAGACAGAAGGTTCCACAGAGGGGCATCCATAAGGTCGCGGTAACACCTGTTTTCCATATTAAAGCCAGAATATCTAAGTGTAGAATACATGGCGTGTTTTGTGTTGGCTTGGGTGGTTTAGCCAGATTAAGTTGAATTAAAAAAAAATACTGGAGAAGTACAGTTTCTAAATAAAACTGGCAAGGAATGAAGTAGTACCTTCTTGATATTGAGAAACTTAGATTTTTACATGTCTTTATTTAGGGAAACCAGCTCTAAAACTATTCAACAAGAAAACTTTATTTTCCAAAGTAAAAAGAGCCACAGTACTTAAGAAGAAATTATCTTCTTTTCCGATTTTATAATGAAATGCAGTTTTGTCCACTGGCTCTCTGGTGGTCAGACAGCTCTTTCCTCTTTTTCTCTGACATATTTATAAAATGTTAAGGCAGAGATACAGAGTCAAATGGTAGTCCGACAAGATTTCTATTTCACAGGGCTGTGTTGCCCTGATGCATGTTAACTGCTGCTAAGTCGCTTCAGTCGTGTCCAACTCTGTGCGACCCCATAGACACCAGCCCACCAGGCTCCCCCGTCCCTAGGATCCTCCAGGCAAGAACACTGGAGTGGGTTGTCATTTCCTTCTCCAATGCATGAAAGTGAAAGTGAAGTCGCTCAGTCATGTCCAACTCTTTGAGACCCCATGGACTACAGCCTACCAGGCTCCTCCGTCCTTGGGATTTTCCAGGCAACAGTACTGAAGTGGGTTGCCATTGCCTTCTCCGTGTGTGTTAACAACCACATACAAATCATTCCTCTGTTATTCTGGGCCCCTCAGAAAGGAGAAAGGATTCTGGTCAGTGTCACAGGAGAAAGTGGCAGTGGAGACTCCCTGGTGAGCCCCCAAATGCCTACTTTGGGCTGAAGTGCCACTTCCATCTCTCCTTTTCCTTCTCTTGGCTTCTCTATCTTGCCAACAGGTACTTTATGCAGGGTTCTGTAAAAATGTTAAGTTTTATACTGTGCTTACTCTGTGCCAAATACTTTACTTACTTTAAAAAAAAATGCACTCCTTACCATTAAACAAATAAGGATGCTGTTGTCATCCTTGTTTTATAGATTGTACATTTAATCTTAGAGAATGTAAGAAATCCATTGTGTGTCAAACAAGAGATAAGTAGCAGTGATAGGACTTGAATCTTGGGTCATTCCAGTTGGCTTTCCTTTGCCCAGGAAACAAGGAGCACTCCACTAGGGGAAGGAAGGCGGCTTGGGAGATTCACAAATGTTCACTCGCACCCATCCTCCAATTCACATATTTTGAAAAACTTAAGGATAGATACATGCAGTGTGAGGTAGAGAAACAATCAGAGAGAGTGACTCCTCTAATGTGAGTCATGTAGATGTGTAATTGGAAGTTGCATGTAAATCAGTGAAGTTAGAATATGCCCTCACACTGCACAAAAATATCTCACAATGGTTTAAAGACTTAAACATAAGACATGATGCCATAAAACTCCTAGAAGAGAACATGGGCAAAGTGTTCTCTGACATAAATTGGACCTTTTTTTTTCCTTAGGTCAGTCTCCCAAGGTGATAGAAATAAAACCAAATATGAACAAAGGGGACCTGATCAAACTTACAAGCTTCTGCACAGTGAAGAAAACCGTAAAAAAAAAAAAAAAAAGAGACAACCTAAAAAATGGGAGAAAATATTTGCAACTGATGCAATAGACCAGGGCTTAATCTCAAGTATACAGACCATACAATTCAACAACAATAAAAAAAAAAAAAAATCAAAAAATGGGCAGAAAACCTTAATAGACATTTCTTCAAAGAAGACATGCAGATGGCCAGTAGACACATAAAAATATACTCAGAGTCACTAATTCTTAGAGAAATGCAAATCAAAGCTGCAGCCAGGTACCATCTCCTATCAGGCAGAATGGCTATCATCAAAAACAGAACAAATAGCAAATGTTGGAGAGAGTGTGGCGAAAGGGAACTCTCCTACACTGTTGGTGGGAATGTAAGTTGGGGTAGCCACTATGGAAAACAGTATGGGGGATCCTCAGAAAATTCATAGGACCACCATATGACCCAGCAGTCCCCCTCATGGGCGTATCCCCGGACAAAACTGTAATTCAGGAATATACATGCACCCCCATGTTCATAGCAGCACTATTCCCAACAGCCAAGATATGGAAACAGCCTAAATGTCCCTTGATAGTTGAATTATTAAAGAAAATGTGGTACGTATATATGGATATTACTCAGCCATAAGAAGAAAGAAAGAATGCCATTTGTGGCAACATGGATGGAAATAGAGATAATCATACTAAGTGGAGTAAGTCACAAAGAGAAGAATAAATACCATATTATATCACTTATATGTGGAATGTAAAATATGGCACGAATGAACCTGTTTACAAAACAGAAACAGACAAATGGATACAGAGAATAAACTTGTGGTTCCCAAGGGCAATGGAGGGAGGGAGATGGATGAACTGGGTGTTTGGGATTAGCAGATGCAAACTGTTGCATATGGAATAAACAACAAGGTCCTACCTTAGCACAGGGAACCATATCCAATCTCCTGGGATAAACCATAATGGAAAAGATATTTAAAAAATGTATGTATATGTATAACTGAGTCACGTTACAGCAGAAATTAGCACAACATTGTAATTAAACTCTACTTTAAAAATAAAAAAGATGTATAACTGGCAACACTGTCACAGTCTTCTGTTGACTCTCGATTCAAGATGGTACACCTCATGGGTGTCCAGTCTACAGCTCTTGCCTCTTTTTTTCCATTAGGATGGATGAGAACTATAACCTCTTGCCTCATGGAGTCAATTTGCAAGATGCCATCTTTCCAGACACTCAAGAGAACAGAAGGATGTTTTCTAGCCTTTTTCAGTTTTCAAACTGTTCACAAGGGCAGCAGGTGGCAACTGTCTCCAGTGACTGGGAGGTCCAAGAAGACACTAGGGTAAGAATTGGCTATACCCTGTGCTACAGCAAAATAATAAGATAGCTATGACTCATATGAATGTTGTGAGCAAGGGAATCAAGAGTCCTCTTCCAAAGTCCAGATCAAGAAGTATTTTTCACCCTCTCCACAGCCCTCCCAGAAGTTGACAAGCACTGCTCATAAACTCTGGAGTCCTCAGGCTGTACTGTGTGGCATGAGGTTCCTCACAGAGTGAGGGGACAAGATAGGCTGATGGTTGGCATGCTGTGCCTCAGTTTCCTCTTCTGTAAATTGAAAGCCATTGTAACATCTGTATCTTAGGGCAGATGCGACATGATTTAACTAGGCAGGGAATGTCCATAGGTAAAGCCTTTAGTGAGGTGTTTGAGAGTAAGCACTCAATACATTGAGTGTTATGACTACTTCTGTTGTTGATTTCAAATACTTATGTATGTTTTTACTTGGCCCTGCTGGGTCTTAGTTGTGGCATGTGGGATCTTCAGTCTTCCTTGCAGCATGCAGGATCTTCAGTTGCAACATGCAAACCCTTAGTGGCAGGACCTAGTTCCCATGGAACAGAAGGATCCGGATCACTCTGGGCATGAAGATAGAAAAGGCATCTTTCAGTCTGAGGCAGATGCCTGAGTTGTGGGGATATTTTGAGGACTATCGCTTTCTCTGTGCAGTGGCATTGTCGCAACTGAGCCAGGGGAGCAGAGAGGCCATGGCCCATCGCTCCCAGTCTCCCACCAAGATGTTTATAGGACCATGTGACAGACCACAGGAGACAGTTCTGATGTGGGTTAATGAACCAATGTGCAGGTATTAGGTGGTTTCCTTCTTTCCCCCATCTATGGTGCCCTTGGTGGTGGTGGTGGGGGGGGGGCTATCTTTCTCTTGTCTGCTGGGTGGGCCTAGGGGAGTGCCTTTGTTCTTTCTAACCTCCTGCCCAGGGCTCCATGGTACCTGGAGGTTCTTTGCACAGAAACTGTTCTCATCGTGGGCAAGTACATCTGACTGTGGAGAAGTGTTGATTCTTCCTTTCCATACATTATCCAGGGTTCCTTCCTTAGGCCTACCCTACTGACAGTTCTCAACTCCCTGACCCCTCTTCAAGATTTGCCAAAATTTTCTGAGTGATTGTCATATATTTCACTCCCCACATGGATCTAAGCACTTTTGTTTCCCCCTGCCCCACTCTTTTTTTTTCCCCCTACCCAACTCTTAATCTGTGCCAGCACCCACTCCACATTGAACTGGACCCACCAAGTATAAGCCTGAGTATCCCCAGCCTGGGTCAGGCCATAGCATGTTCAAATTAAATCTTTTTAGTCTTGGTCCTGTGGTTCTCCATTTTGTTGGATTTTTGCTTTATGTCCTAAATCCTTGGTAATAGTACACTGATGTCAAGACATCAGATATTGATCCAAAAATTCCTCACAGCTGAACCCCAAACTCTTTAAATATATAACTGATTAGCCCTATGGTCACACAATGAAGCTATTAACATTTTACTGCAATTAGATTTTCCATCATTTGAAACAAATAGAACAATGAGACTGTGGAAAAATGATTTAATGTGAAGGCAGTCCTATTTTGGGTGGTCAGATGTTGATCTTGGGGAGAATTCCTTTTCCCTTTCATCATCCTGGTCTCTTAGATAACAGAGGGTGGGTATGTGTGTTTGCACTGAATCATAAGCTTTTGGGGAAAGAGAATTAATTGTCCCAGGTTGCTGAGCTGCTGCAGAGCCAAACTGAGGTGTTGATGGACTTTGTATGTATCACATCTTGGCTTCTTCTTCTGCCCACTTTGAAAGATACCATATCAGAGCTGAGTTAAATTAGCTAGTTCATTTGAGAATTTAGGTTTAAAATAAAACTAAGGTGCTAGCATTTATATTTTGTGATATTCCTTGAGAAATTTTTACTTTATCTGCTGTGATTAAAATTGCTGTGAATTGAAGGTGTCAGAATTAGATGAAGAGTTATGGACAGTTACTTGTTCCTTTCTTGGGAAAAAAAAAAAAAAAAACAACACTAAAACTAAAAATTATCTGCCTTAAAAAAAAAAAAAAAAAAAAAAAAAACTTATGTTCAGTTGTGCTGGATCTTTGTTGCCATGAGGGCTTTTCTCTAGTTATGGCAAGCAAGGGCTACTCTTTGTTGCAGTGCACAGGCTTCTTATTGCATTAGTTTCCCTCGTCACAGAGCACAGGCTCTGAGCACATGGGCTTCAGTAGTTGTGTGTTGTGGGCTCACTAGTTTTGGCACACAGGCCTAGTTGATCTGCAGCTTGTGGAATCTTCCTGGACCAGAGATTGAACCAATGTCCCTGCTCTGGCAGATGAATTCCTATCCACTGTGCCACCAGGGACATCCTCTCTGCTTTTTCTGTGTGAAGATGAGTATTCTGCTTTCTCTCCTATGCAGGGTAAATAAATCATGTTACTACACAGTCTGTTTTTCCTAAGGTGATGGGTCTTCCATCTTAGACGGGGTCAGAGGAGCTTGTTTGGGTCACTTTTTTATTCCAGTTAGACTCTTGCTAATGGGAACATGTGAATCCTTCATTTGTTCTGAGACCATTATGAATGGCCCTGGACGGTGCACATTACACAATTTCCGTATATCACATGCTGTGTCTTAGATGACGATGAATTCAGGGGGCACACTGATGAATTCTCATCATTTTCACTGTTGCTGCTGCTCTTCTCTAAGTCCCCAGTCAGCTCGAACAGTGTGTTTAGATCATGGTCATGAAGGGTGCATCTCCTCCTTCTCATTCACTTGCAGCATCACATGAATCTGGGACTTTAGGATCAGTCTGGAGGTTAAGAAATGGAACCAGAGGAAAATCTGATGTAGGGAAACTTTTTGTGATACATACCCAGGACAACCTGCAACTCCGTCCTCAGCAGCCAAATCCTCCCATTCTCTAATTCCATCCTTAGACATTCCCCTCCCTTGACCCCCACCCCCCACCCACCCCCCCGCCCCCGCCCCTTGCTTCAGTCAGTGGAAACATAAGCTTGCTTTCAAAAGTTGCCAGGGAATCAGCAGCACTCCCAAGTGTTCAGCATCTCTCTGGTTCAGTATCATGGTGTTAATGGGGCCTCTGGGGATGTCTTTGGCAAGTTAGAGCATCCATCCCATTTTCTGTCAGGGTGCTCTCCACGTCAGCCAAGAACATTTTCCTTTCCTTTTTCCTTCCCTGCTGGGTGAGTATAACAATAAAAACAAAAGTTGGCTGTTTTCCTCTCTCAGCAAGTCCTGTTCCAAGGGACCATGACCCAGACTGACCCCCTCATACAGCAATCCGACCTAGAGTGTCATGGGACTGACATAAAATCTGTGGAAGACCTCCTGTCATCTTTCTTTTTTCCCTTTTTAGAGTTGAAAAAGATGGTGAGGGAGGTGCCATCCTCATCAGGCAATCAGGATTGGCTGTGCCATTTTCAGAGGCATGACCACAGGCAGAACCTTAATTTCCCAAAACTTCAGTTTTCTCCTTCCCTGATAGCTCAGCTGGTAAAAAATCTACCTGCAATGCAGGAGACCCCAGTTTGATTCCTGGGTCAGGAAGATCTGCTGGAGAAGGGATAGGCTACCCACTCCAGTATTCTTGGGCTTCCCTTGTGGCTCAACTAGTAAAGAATCCCCCTGCAGTGCAAGAGACCTGGGTTCGATCCTTGGGTTGGCAAATCCCCTGGAGAAGGGAAAGTCTATCCTCTCCAGTATCCTGGCCTGGAGAATTCCATGAACTCTATAGTCCATGGTGTCACAAAGCCACTGAGCAACTTTCACTTTCAAAACATATAAACTGTCTCAGGTTGTCCTAAGGACCCAATTAGATCATAGGTTTGAAAGCACTTTGTCAGTTGTAAAGAGTGATGGAGCGGTTTATGACTATAAATGGATCATTAGAAAGTATGGCTTTAAAACTTAAAGATGATGCAACTTTTAAAAAGCTTCTGCCAGGGCAGTGGCAGTGGGAACAATGGTGAAAACAGATGATGAGGAAGCTCTCATGTGTGTTGTAATTCATTCAACAGAATTTGCTGGGTTCTGGTCACAGAGCAGTTAAAAATTCATGTACTGAATTGTAAACCATGTTCATGTGGATTCCCAAATCTGAAAGTATAAAATGGTAGTCAGTAGAGTTTTTTTCTCCCACTTTTGGCACCCATCCATCCAGTTCCCACCTACCCTCCAAATAACCACTGTTAATAGTTTCTTGTAAGCTTCAAATGAGTATTCTCCCCCAACAAACACTTCAGTCAAGATTCACTGTCTTCTTTAAGGGCATGGCAGCCCACTCCTATATTCCTGCCTGGAGAATCCCATGGACAGAGGAGCCTGATGGGCTTCAGTCCATGGGGTCACAAAGAGTCGACATGACTGTGTGACTAACACACAATTTTGGTACCAGTGGCACTGCAATGTGCACACGTGGTTGTGCCCTGCTTTGTTCACAAGTGGGTACATGTAAGTAGACATGTAATTTGCTATATCTAGACATGTATATTGGTTTAAACAGCTGCATCATATTCCATTGTATTAATGCCTTACTGTGTATTTAATCAAGTTCCCTGTTGATAGGTACTTACACTGTTTCCAGTCCATGGATATTACATGGAGTGTGGACATGTATAATGTTATATCAGTACACACCTCATTTTGTGGAATTGTTGAGTCCAGTCTTTAGCAAGTGACTGTTGAGTGACTGCCATGAGGCAGCTGCTGTGTTAGATACCAGAGTTTCAATGTTGAGAAAAAATTTTAGAATATAATATTTATAAAAATATAAATTTTAGAGTATAATTATTAATATTTTATCTAAAAGCTCATATCATATTTACATTTTTTTGATTTTTTGTTGTTGTTTAGACATACCTTATTGTTGACAAGCTTGTGACAGATACAACAATATAGCAATTTTTAACTTATACTAAACCTAGGCACTATGAAAATTTTGTGCTTAATGTTAATGACTCTTAGATATGTCTATACTAGAGTAGCGAAAAAAAAAAATACTAGATATTTAATACTGACAATTTCCCAGTTCACGTGAATCTGAAATTCATTTAGGTCAATGTTTTCTTATATTTCCAACTGTTTGATTTGTAAGGGCTTCCATTTAAATAAGAACTCAGAACTTGAGCAATATTATCAAAAAACAGAAGACTCACACTGAGACATACATAAATCCAGACAGACAGACAAGGAATCTTCTAGTTTTCCACCTGAGATTTAAAAAATTTCTTTGAGCCGCTTTTTTTTGGGGGGGGGTGAGGGTGGGGGGAGGCAGGTGGTGGCAAGAACACTGGAGTGGGTTGCCATTCCCTTCTCCAGGAGATCGTCCCGACCCAGGGATTGGACCCTGGTCTCCCGCATTACAGGCAGACACTTTACCGTCTGAGCCACCAAGGAAGTTGTTGAATTCTGTGGCAAGGATTAACTTCAAGTGTTGCCCTAGGCAGGCCTTTGTAACAAGCTAATTGTTTTTAATTGCATATGCAAAAGAACCAGCTTTATGGTTTCCAAGAAAAAAAGAAGTTTCCTTGTAACCAATTTTGTCTGGTTCTATAGAATATCATGGCTGTCCTAGGTCAGGTCATCTTTCCTTTCTGTAGCCGTAGTTTTATCCCTGAATCATAGACAGATCAGCTGATAAAAAGCTTGGATTGTCTCTGTTGGGTGGATTTGCTTGTACTTGTGTTTCATCTGGGGCAGTAGCAAGGCCCGCGGGCCTCTCCTGAAAGTGGGCGTGGGGGCGGGGTGCACCGGGAGCATGTGTTGGGGTGGGGTGAGGCGCACCGGGAGCGTGTCTGGGGCAGGGGGTTCCAGTTGTGCTCTCAGGGGTCACCACTGCGGCTGGGAGCACTCATTTTGTGCACTCCTGGGTCCCCAGGGATCGGCATCCAGTGAGCGGAGCAGAGGGGTGCGAACCACAGGTTAAGGGAACTGGGACTCAGTGGAGCAGGGAACCACGTATTCCGCCCTCTCTGTTGGCACAGTCTCGGAGCCCCCTAACCTGGCGGTCGTGGAAAGGCCTCGCCTTTGGGGCCAAGGCCTTTACTGCTTTACCCCTTCGCATAAAGCTCAGACCCGTGTGGGTTTTCCCAAGCAGCCTAGTGCCTTCTGGAAGTCCTAGGGATTTATCCTTCCTGGTGATTTCACCTGCGGGGACTTCATAACCCTTACTCTGGCTGGCTGGCCCAGCCCTGCTTCTGCCACTTTGCAGCCCAGCAGGCCCTTGACCACCTTCTGGGATGGGAAACGGAAGGGTCCACCAGTTGCACCCTAGAAATTGTTTAGGGTGGATGGATTTAAACATCTGGTGGCCACCCAGGCAGAAAAGAAGGGAGGAGGGCACCTTGCTGCCCTTTCATGGTGGAATCTGTGAATGTCCTGCTGAGAGGGGACCTTTCCATGGGGACCCTGTGCAATAAGTTTGGGGTTTGGGAAATGAATAATTAGAACGTGTAAAATTTTTAAATTATGTGGTGCTTTAATTAAAAAAAAAAAACAAACAAGCTCCAAATTCTTTGCAAATTGAGGTCTAAAAATTGAAAGCCTATTTTCCTTTCATTGTGGCATTCTATGAAGAAATGTGTGTTTTTTTTAAGAAAAGAGTCAGAAAAGTGAGGGAAACAGAAAACTCAGAAGTGCCCCTATAGTTTGGTGAAGGCCTTAGGAGGTCACTTGTAAATACTGCTGACTGTCTGGAGGAGTCTCTTCCTGTGGCTGATGGGCACAGAGCTATGCAGGCTTGTCGTTGTATGGATGTTCTTGTTGGTGGAAATCCAGCTCAGAGCCATCTCCTGATGTGTAAGAATTTCCCAGACTAGACCCCTAGGCAAATCCCGCAGAGCCAGGGGCTCCTTCCTTCATTGTATCTGTCTGTTTGACTGAAAACCAGCAATGACACATTTTCTTTCAATCTGGTCTCTCACCCAGGCCTTGGAGTAATATTTCCCCCTTCCCCTCAATAGACTTGGGTTCCAGGGATGAATTATAGTCAGTTGTCCATGATTTTGCAGATGAGGAAACTGAGAGCCAGAGAGGGTGGAGGACTGTACAAGGGAGAATAGGATATCCTTCCAGGAACCCTGGTTCCTGGGTTTTTAATGAGCTTCCCACCCAGCATGGTCATTAATTGGCAAGTGTTGACATTGAGAATAAACTATTGGTGGAAATGTAAAAGGCTTTTTTAAATAATGTGCCTACCAGCCGTGCATCTCATGGAGTATTTTCATTGTACTCCCCAACCCTTGGAAAGTGCTGGGCACAGGGCAGATGCTTCATCATTTTTATTGAATAAGTTCAATTTCACATAATTATATCCATAGTGTCAGCAACACTATGAGGTATATTAGAACAATGATTGTCACAGTTGGTACTTCACAGATCAGTAAAGAAAGAAAACGTTTTATTAGGAAGACTCTAAGAGGATTGCTAAGTTTTAAGTTTATCCCACAAGGATATTTTAAAAAAATGAACCAAATCTTTCCCATCATCACCAAGGCTATCGGATGTCTGTTGAGGAACCCACGCAAGGGAGGTTCTACCTCTTGGGACACCTCTGCTTCAGCATCTCCCTAAGCCAGCAACCTGGGACAGTCGAGTACACTTGAAGTTCCTTCCTTGACCTCAGGAGTTTTTTTTTGGAAGACAATTTTTTGACAGACAGAGGCGGGGGAAGGTTTTGGGATGTTTCAAGTGCAGTCCATTTATTGTGCACTCTATTTCTATTTTTTTCCCCTGGTGGCTCCGTTGGTAAAGAGTCTGCCCACAGTGCAGGAGACCCAGGTTCAGTCCCTGGGTCGGGAAGATCTCCTGGAGAAGGAAATGACAGACCACTCCAGTATTCTTGCCTGAAGAATTCAATGGACTGAGGAGCCTGGTGGGCTACAAAGGGTTGGACACCGCTGAGTGACCGAACACTTATTTCTAGTATTATTTCATCGGCTCCACCTCAGATCACCAGGCATTAGATCCTCGAGGTTGGGGGCCCCTGCTTTAGTTCCCTCTTTCATCTTCTACACAGCTTCAGCCTGCTTCCTCCTCTCTTCCACCTGCAGAACTACCTACTGGGCTTCTCTGAGTGTGACTAAGAGTCTCCTTCCCTCACTTCCTTTCCTCTGAGTCCCTTCTAACTGGGTTTCCCTGATCTCCATTTAGGCACTTTTGCCCCAGGTGGTGCTCGTGGTAAAGACCCTCCCTGCCAATGCAGGAATCCGATCCCTGGGTTGGGAAGATCCCCTGGAGGAGGGCAGGGCAACCCACTCCAGTATTCTTGCCTGGAAAATTCCCATGGACAGAGGAGCCTGGTGGGCTCTGACAGTCAGACGTGACTGAAGTGACTTTTAGCACAGCATACCAGAGGACCTTAGAATTGCAGACTCATATGATAATTCTGGCTCTTTGGAGTCCCTTGTCATTCCATGTGTATGTTAGGGTCAGCTTGTGTATTGCTTCCTAAAGGCCCCGAGAGGGTAACAAGCAGGAAGGCTGGGGGTCTCCAGACAGAGGGAATAGGCTGCAAGTGTCAGACATTTTTTTCTCTCTCTCTTAAGCAGCCGGAGGAAACAAACTAGTGTTACATTTTTTCCCCTTCTCCATACAAATTTAAAAGGAGGTTCTCTGAAAATTCTGTGTTGCCGTGACGATTCCTGGCTCCACCTGAACTTAACTTTTCTCAAACCTTGAGCTAAGCAACGCATTTTTTTCATAAGGAAATGTTTGTCTTAAGCTATGTTAATATACTATGTATTTCCGCTAGACTCTGTCTTCAGGTTGGTTCCCCCTAAAGGCTCAGAACAGACTTGACAAACCAGTATGTCTTACTCATACCTTGTTCTCCTAATCTATGTTAATGAAACTATATATTTGCCTGGAAACCTGCCTTTCTTCAAGATTCATGTCAATCATTTTATGGCCCAGGATGACTCACCTGCTGCCAATGTTATCTCAATGCATGTTGTGGGTGAGGGGCATGGTGTCATTCTCTGAGACATTGCCTTTCTTTCCTTAGCAGACTGCTAGTGGTGTATTGGAGAAGGCAATGGCACCCCACTCCAGTACTTTTGCCTAGAAAATCCCATGGATGGAGGAGTCTGGTAGGCTGCAGTCCATGGGACCACTAGAGTGGGACACGACTGAGTGATTTCACTTTCACTTTTCACTTTCATGCACTGGAGAAGGAAATGGCAACCCACTCCAGTGTTCTTGCCTGGAGAATCCCAGGGACGGGGAAGCCTGGTGGGCTGCCGTCTATGGGGTCGCACAGAGTCAGACACGACGGAAGTGACTTAGCAGTGGCTGTATAATATCTGGCTAAAGACCAGCAGGGGGTATTCTGCACCCATCTGAAGTCTATATCAGCAGCTTTCTCTCTTTTATACTTTAATAAAACTTTATGACACAAAAGCTCTGAGTGATCAAGTCATATTGGATCTTCATTTCAGGTTGAAGATGCATTCCATGGTATTGCCATCTTAAGTCTTTCCATCGCTATGGGATATCTGTACATGTATTCAGGATATTTTTTCAGCAATTGTGTATAATTTCCGGTGTGCCAGTCTTGTCATCCTCGTTACATCCATCGCAAAGTATTTTATTAATGTTGACATTATTGAAAGGGAATTTTTTTTTTTAATTCCTTTTCAGATTATTATTTGCTAGTGTATACAGATAAAACTGTAATCATTCATTTGTATCAGTTTGGACAGCTTGATAGTTGTCTTTACTTTCTTTACTTTGTCATACTTTAAGATTATCCTGGCTCATATATGTACTGCCTTACCCCTAATCTCAGTCATTTATTCAAAGAACTTCTGTCCTTTTATTTTTTTTTTTTAACATTGAATTATTTTTGATTATGCTAGGTCTTTGTTGCTAGATGTCTAGTTGTAGTGAACAGAGCCTGCCCTCTAGTGGCCATGACCTGGCTTCTCATTGCAGCAGTTTCTCTGGTTGCAGAACTTGAGCTCTGGAGCATCCAAGTACTTCAATAGTTGTATGGGGGCTTAGTTGTCCCTGGGCATGTGGAATCTTCTAGCACCAGGGAGTGAACCCATGTTCCCTGCATTGGTAGGCAGATCCTTTACCGTCGGACCACCAGGGACATTTTCTGTTCCCTTTCATTAGAGAATGATATGCAAAACATACATGTAGCAGCTAAATATGCTCAGCTGACCATACTCGGAAATATATACATGTATTCCAGCTTGCCTGTGAACATATTCAGTTAAAGGTGATTTGTGATGATGTCTCCATGGATCTTGTAACCTTTCCTTTCGTTTCTCTATAACTTCCCATTCCAATGGTAAGACACCTGGCTTCCACCACTTGTCATGTATAGAATTCAGTGCTTGTCCCATGTGGTTACTGAAAAAACTGTCAGACTGTCTTCCAAAGGGGGCTGTGCATGCATCCCACCAGTATCTTGAGTATGTTTCTGTAGGATAGTTTACTATCAGTATACCCTCCATGGCCAGGTGTCTATTTCAATCTTTACCAATTATGAATGGGCTTGTTTGTTCTAGTGTTCTTGGACAATTTGAGTACAGATTCTTTGTCAGATATGCATTTTTAAGGAAAACAATTGTATTTATTTTTGGCTGTGTTGGGTCTTCGTGTGTGGGCTTTTCCCTAGTTCGGGTGAGCATGGGCCATAACTAGTGGTGTGGGGGCTTCTCACTACAGTGGCTTCTCTTGTTGTGGGGCACAGGCTCACGGGCTTCAGTGGTTGCAGTATGTGAGCTCGGCATTGTGTCTTCCAGGACCTAGAGCATAGGCTCAGCAGTTGTGGCACACGGGCTCCATAGCATATGGGATCTTCCCATAGCAGGGATCACACCTGCATCTCCAGCACTGGCAAGCAGATTCTTTACCACGGAGCTACCAGGGAAGCCCTCACTTATATTTTTGATTCTAGTTTTCCACACATGTACCTGGTGAGAGAGGCCAGGATCAAGAGGCCTGGCCACTGGGAGTCCTCAGCCACAGTTCTGGCTGTGCCATCCAAAGCTCTGGGGCCTTTGGCAAGCGCCTCAGCTTCCCTGGGACTGTTTCCTCCCCTCAGAAATGCCCTGCTGTTGGACTGTAGCCTGCCAAGCTTCTCTATCCCTGGGATTTCTGAGGCCAGAATACTGGAGGGGTGCCATTGCCTTCTCTACAAGGTAGCATTTGGAAGATATTTTCTCCTGATTGTGGTTTTGATGAAGGAAGGGGGATCCTTCCAGGGCTTGAGAATGGATTCTTGTCTGACACTTGCAAACAAATTGTTTGAGAAGAGGAGTGCCGTCCAAGCGAGAGACTTCACTGGGAAGGGCTATTGGGGCAGAAGACAGGAGGGTGAGGGAAACGGAGAGAACTGCTCTGCCACGTGGCTCACTGTCAAGGATTTATGGTCATTGGGTTAGTTTCTGGTTTGTCTCTTGCCAGTCATTCTGAATCAGGATCCTTCCTGGGGGCACACACATCACTCAGCTGAAATTGATTCCAACGAGGAGGATCCTGGGAAGTTGGTAGGACCTCTAGACTGCAGTCTCCCATCTCTTTTTGACCTCTCCAGAATCCTGGTTGGTGGTAGCTTGTTAGTTCCTTGTTCCTTACCAGGACCTCCTATTGTAAGATGACTCCTGCAAGTGTTTTCTCTTCTTTGTTGCCTGGCAAGGGTGGATGGTCAGTGGTTCATTTAACAGTTTGTCTTTTGGTTCTCTTGAATAAGGTCCTTCACAGAGTAAATGTATAAAATTGTACAAGTCAGTGTTTTAAATAATTTATATTCCTAATTTGGTAAGTTGACTTTTTTGTTGTGTGTTATAACTCATCACCCGACCAAAGGTCATGTAGATCCTTTGTTGTTTTCTAAAATTGTATATTTTTTAAATTGAATTACAGTGTTAGTTGCAAAGTTTGTGTTTCTGTTCATTTCACTTTTTTTTTTAACAGTTATTTATTTTTAGTTGATTGATTGCTGCTTTACAATATTGGTTTGATTTGTCATACATCCACATGAATTAACCATAGGTGTACGTGTGTCCCCTCACTCTTGAATATCTCTCCCACATCCCATCCATCCACACCTCTCTAGGTTATTATAGAGCCCCAGTTTGAGTTTCCTGAGTCATACAGCAAATCCCCACTGGTTGTCTGTTTACAAATGTTGGTGTACATGCATCCATGCTGCTCTCTCCATTCATCTCACCCTCTCCCTCTTGTTCCCTACCCTTGTTAGTAAGTCTGTTCTCTATGTCTGCATCTCCGTTGCTGCTATGTGAACAGATTCGTCAGACCCATCCTTTTCGATTCCATGTTTTTCTCTTTCTGACTGACTTCCCTGTTTAATACGCTCTAGGTTCATCCCCTTCATTAGAACTGACTCAAATTTGTTCCTTTTTATGGCTGCATTCCATACAGGCTCTGATCGTACTTTAGCCATGTTTTGAGGAGGGTCATGGAGCTATTCTGCTCCATTTCAGTTTGGGCTTCCAGTCTCAGTGCTCACAGCAGAGCTGCTTCTGGGTGAGCCTTTTGAGATCTGTGAGGGCAGGGCTGCCTGCTCTTCTCTGGCGGCCCACAGGGGGCGCCAAAACCCCCTCTGACCCGCGGGCGCAGGATGCTTTGCCTTCAGACTGGGCTCGGTGACCAGCTGGCGGCAGTTTTGTCTCCTCAGGGCCCTCAGGGCTCAGGCTTCTGGGTAACGGGGCTGCGTCCTGGCTGAGAGGAGCGGGGTTGCCTCAGTGCCTGCCAGCAGGGCGGCGCTGCAAGAGGGAAAAATGACGATAAAGTAAATGTTTCCTGTGTCCAGCTGAGCGCTGACTGGAGGGCCATCTCAGGACTCAGTGGGGGAAAGAGCTCCATGTGCAAAATGGCAGGTTTTCAGTTTTATTTCTGTCAGATGATCTAGAGGATGACCTTCACTGATGTTCTTCCGAATAGGTGGCCAGTTTTCCTGTCACTGTTTCTTAAGAAGACTGTCCTTTCCTCTTCACTTGTTCCTGGTTTGATTTTCATGAACTGACCACGTACGTGTAGGTTCATTCCTGGGCTCTCTATTCTTTCCTGGAGTCCATGTGTCTGTGTTCCTGCCAGTTCCTCACTGTGGTGGTTACTACAGGTCTGTGATGTAGTTTGAAGTTGGAGAGGAAGATGTCTCCAGCTGTGTTCTTCTTTCTCAGAGTCTTCTTGGCTATTTAAGGTCCTGTTCAATATTAGGAGCCTAATATTTGGAATATTTCTATTTCTGTGAAAAAGGCCATTGAATATTATTTTGTGATTGCAGTCAGTGTATTTGTTGATGGCTTTGGTTGGAATGGACATTTTAATTCCTCATTGTTCCAGTGCATGAGCGTGAAATAGTTTTCTGTTTATTTGTGTTTTCTTTGGTTTCTTATCAGTGCTTTCTAGCTTTCTGACTACTGGTCTTTTATGTCCTTGATTAAGTTTGTTGCTAGATGTTTTATTCTTTTGGATGCAATTATAAGTGGGATTTTCTTAATTTTTGTTTCTGATTGTTATTAATTTATAGAAACACAAATGATTTTTGTATATTGACTGGGATTGTACGTTGTAGTATTTTATATGATTGTAAATTCATTGGAAGTTATTCAACTTTACTGAATGTAATCTAACAACTTTTTGTGAAGTTATGGGGAAACTTTTATTTGTAAAATCTGTTTCTCCTGCAATAGGTCATCCAGAGGACCCAAGGCATGGTGGTTACTAGTAGACTTCCCACAGTACTTCTTCATTCCATGTGGACTCCTTCAAGGGCAGTGAGCATCACAGCTTCCCTTGAACTTTGTCTGGGTAAGTCTTGACCTCTATAGGAAAGTTTCATGCCTTTCTAATCTGATTTTCTTTTACGATATTGACTTGTTTGTTTTGAGACATAATTTACTTTCTGGGAATTTAAACTGTACAGAAAACACCTAGCAATGGGAAAAAGTGCTCACATTTGCCACATCATCTGAAATACTCTATGTGTTTTATCCAAAATGGGTGCATGCTCCAGCAAAACCTGCACATAATCTCCAAAATCAGGAAAATATATCGTTTCTACAGTATAATGTAATCCACAGCCCCACTCATATTTCAGCAATTGTTCAATTGTATGAATATATCTTTTCTTCCCATCCTTTTTTTTTTTTTTTTTTCTTTTTAAGAGTGTAACTGAAATTTTCAGTGATTTGGGCAAACTTGATGTATTTAAAGCAGACGTGAATATGGGATCTGTGTGGCCTTTTCTATATGGATGTTTTTCACTGAAAATGGTTTTAATGTTTATTCATGATACTTGGGGATCCACTGCAATTGGTGCAGGGGCATAAGCCTTATCTCGAGTGGATGGGGAAATCAGTGTCTTTGGCATTGTGGCATGACCCACGAGCGTTCCTGTCAAGTTTCACTGTGAGACCGGCCTCCTCTTGAGGTGCAATGGGAATGTCGGGATTCCTTTCCAGACAAAGCAAAGGAATCGACCCTCATCTCGAGATGAGGAGGGGCAAAGGGGCTCAGATTGAGGTGTGCCGGGAAAATCGGTGTTCCTCTTGAGTGGGAATGGGTATGTCGGGAAACTTCCTGAGTTTCATAAAGGGTGTCGAGTACCGTTTTGAGTTTCAAAAGGGAACATGGGACTTCTCTTGAGATACTGCAGTGGGAAAGGGCCTCATCTCGCATTGAGGGGAGAATCCTGTGGTTTTCCTCGAGGCTTGGTTGGAAGTTTGGGGTTCCTATCAAGTTGCGACGTGGACCTCAGGGTCCCGCTCATATTACCTCAGAGAAGTCAGGTCTCATTTCAAGTTGTGACAGGCACCACGGGATTCCACACAAGTCACTGCAGGGGAAATAGGCCTTGTCTAGACTTGTGTCCAGAAACTCCGTGTTCCTCTCCAGTGGTGACAGGGATCTCGGGATTGCATTCAAGGTTCACCTGGGGAGTCAGGCCTCATCTCGAGTTGAAGCTAAGCACTATGCTCTCCTCTCCAGTTGCAACCAGTACTCCTGGAGCCCTTTGAGTGACCTAAAGGAAGTCAAGCCTCCTATGGAGCTTTGAGAGGGAACTAAGGATTGCTCTTTAGGCCCTGCAGGAAAAGAAGGGCCTCATCTGGCGATGACTGGGGAATCTCGTGGTTTTTCTCGAGTTGTGGTGAGAAGTTTGGGGTTTCTATCGAGTTATGACAGGGAAATCAGGGAACCTCTTGTATTGCCCCAGGGAAGTCCAATCTCCCTTCGAGTTGCGAGGGGGAGCACGGGATTCTTCTCGAGTAACGGCAGGGGAATCGGGCCTCAATTTGCGTTGAAGGGGGAATCTTGAGGTCTTTCCCGATTTGCAGGAGGAAACTTTGGGTTCCCTCGAGTTGCGACGGTGACCTCAGGGAGCTTCTCATGGTGCCTATGGAAAGTCAGGAATCCTTTCGAGTTGTGAGGGGCCTCTCAGGATTCCTCTGGGGTGGGTGCAATGGAAGAGGGCCTCATCTCCAGTTGAGGCGGGAACCTCAGGGTTCCTCTCCTGTTCTGACGTGAATCTCGGGGTGTGTCTGCAGTTTCAAACAGGGAGTCATGTCTCGACTTGTGTTGAGGCATGAAACTCTGCTTTTCTCTCGAGCTGTAAAAGAGGTTTCAGGCCTCCAGTCAAGTTGAATTGGGGGCCTAGGGCTTTTCTCAAGTTTGTAACCAGGGTATCAGTCCTCCCTTCATGTTGTGAGTTGATGCTTGGGGTTCCATTCGAATCGGTGCAAGGGAATCAGGCCTTATCTCGAGTGGATAGGGAAATCCGTGTCTTTCGAATTGTGGCAAGACCACCGTGTTCCTCTCTAGTTTCAAGTTGAGACCAGCCTCCTCTTGAGGGGCGACGGGGAAGTCGGCATTCCTTTCCAGATGAAGCAGGGGAATCGACCCTCATCTCAAGATGAGGAGGGGCAAAGGGGCTCAGATTGAGTTGGGCCGAGATAATCGGTGTTCCTCTTGAGTGAGGTATGTCAGGGAACTTCTTGAGTTGCATAAAGGGTGTTGAGTACCATTTCGAGCCTCAAGAGGGAACGTGGGAGTTCTCTCAAGATGCTGCAGTGGGAAAAGGCCTCATCTCGCTTTGAGGGGAGAATCTCCTGGGGTTTCCCGAGTTGCGGCAGGAAACTCAGGGTTCCTCTCGAGTTGTGACGTGGACTTCAAACCCGCTTGTGTTGCCTCAGGAAAGTCAATTCTCCATTCAAGTTGAGAGGGGCCTCTCGGGATTCCTCTCCAGTCGGTTCAGCGGTATATGGCCTCATCTCGGGTTGAGGCCAGAACCTCAGGGTTCCTCTCCAGTTCTGACATGGATCTTGGGATTCCTATGGAGTGTCAACAGGGGAGTCAGGCCTCGTCTTGTGTGGATATATGGAACTCCGCTTCCCTCTCGAGGTTTCAAAGAGGTGTCAGACTTCCTGTCGAGTGGACCTAGGGGTCTGGGGCTTTTTCTCGAGGTGCCACGGGGCTGTCACACCTCCCTTCGTGTTTTGAGTCGATCCTTGGGGTTCCAGTCAAGTCAGTGCAGGGGAATCAGGCTTATCTGGAGTAATGGGAAATCGGGGTCTTTTCAAATTGAGGCATGTCTCCCGGGGATGCTCTCGAGTTTCAAGGTGAGACCAGCTTCATCTTGAGGGGCAACGGCAATGTTGGGATACCTTTCCCGACGAAGCAGAAGCATCGACCCTCATCTCGAGTTGAGGAGGGGGAAAACGGGGCTCTTCTTGAGTTGTGGCATGAAACTCGGTGTTCCTTGTGAGTGGGGACTGGTATCTCGGGGACCTTCCTGAGTTGTGTCAAGGGTGTCAAGTACCCTTTCACGTTTCAAGAGGGAACGTGGGGTTTCTCTCGAGACACTGCTCTGGAAAAGGGCCTCATTTTGAGTTGACTGGAGAATCTTGTGGTTTTTCTCGAGTTGCAGTGGGAAGCCTGGGGTTCCTCTCAAGTTGTGACAGGGACCTTAGGGACCCGCTCATGATTCCTCATCGAAATCAGGTCTCTTTTCGAGTTGCAAGGGGCACGTCATGATTCCTCTTGAGACACTGCCCGCGAATAGGCCGTGTCTAGATTTCAGTCGGGAAACTCAGTGTTCCTCTCTGGCTGCGACAGGGATCTCGGGCTTCCTATCAAGGTTCATTTAGGGAGTCAGGCCTCCTCTGGTGTTGAAGCATGGAACTCTGCATTCCTCTCGAGTTGTCAAAGTGGTGTCAGGCCTCCAGTGGAGTTCAGGTGGGGAATTTGGGCTTTTTCAAGAGGATAGAGAGGGCCGACAGGCCACCCATCCTGTCGTGAGAGGATACTCGATGTTCCGTTGGATCCGGTGCGGGGGAATCAGGACTTATCTGGAATATGGAGGAACTCAGCATCCTTTTTCCTTCCGGCAGGATCTGCGGGGTTCCACTCGAGACTCAATTGGTTACACAGGCCTCCTCTTGTGGTGCGAGGGGAAGTTGGGATTCCTCTTGAGTTGAAGCAGGGAATTGGCCCTCATCTCCAGATGAGGTGGGACACACAGGGCTCTTCTCCAGTTGTGGCGGGAAACTCGGCTTTCATCTTGAGTTGTGACGGAGATCTCTGGGCCCCCTAGAGTTGCATGAAGGGATTCAAGCCTCCTCTCGAGTTTTGAGAAGGAACTCGGGCTTGCTCTCGAGGCACTGCAGGAGAAAAGGGCCTCATCTTGCGTTGACGGGGGAATCTCGTGGTTTGTCTCGAGTTGCGGTGGGAGGCTTGGGATTCTTCTCCAGGTACCACGGGTAACTCAGGCAGCCTCTCGTGTTGCCTCTGGGAAGCAAGTCTCCATTCGAGTTGCGAGGGTAAGCGCCCGGGTGCTCTGGAGTCACGGCAGGGGAATCAGGCCTCAATTCGAACGGAAGGGGGAATCTCAAGGTGTTTCTGAGTTGTGGCAGGAAGTGTGCGTTCCCTCGAGTTGCCACAGGGACCCTAGGGAGCCTCTCATGTCATCTCTGGGAAGTCAGGAATCCTTTCAAGTTGTGAGGGGCCTCTCGGAATTCCTCTCGAGCTGGTGCAGGCGACTAGGGCCTTGTCTCGAGATGAGACAGGAAACTCAGGGTTCCTCTCCAGTTCTGACAGTGACCTCGGGGTCCCTATGGAGAGTCCACTGGGGAGTCAAACGTCGTCTCATGTTGGGGCGTGGAATTCCCCTTCCCACTCTAGTTGGAATAGGGGTGTCAGGCCTCCTGTCGAGTTGAGGTAGGGATCATTTCTAGAGGTGCCACGGGGCTCTCAGTCATCCCGTTGTGTCGTGAGTTGATACTCAGGGTGGCATTCGTGTCGTTGCAAGGGAATGAGGCCATATCTTGAGTGGATGAGGACATCGGGATTTTTTCGATTGGTGGCACGACCCCTGGAGTTCCTCTTGAGTTTCAAGGTGAGACCGGCCTCCTCCTGAAGTGCGATTTCAACGTCGGAATTCCTTTGCAGACAAAGCAAGGGAATGGGCCCTCATGTCGAGATGAGGAGGGGAAACCTGGGCTCTTCTTGAATTGTGGCGGGAAGCTCGGTGTTCCTCTCTAGTGGAGACGGGTGTGTCGGGGAACTTCTTGAGTTGCCTAAAGGGTGTCAAGTACCCTTTCAAGGCTCAAGAGGGAAGGTGGGATTTCTCTCGAGACGCTGGTGTGGAAAGGGGCCTCATCTCACGTTGAGGGGAGAATTTCCTGTGGTTTCTCGAGTCACAGCAGGAAACTTAGGGATCCTCTCGAGTTGTGACGGGGACCTCAAAACCTCTCATGTTGCCTCAGGAAAGTCATGTCTCCATTCGATTTGCGAGGGGCCTCTTGGGATTCCTCTCCAGTCGGTGCAGAGGCATATGGCCTCATCTCGAGTTGATACCAGAACCTTAGGGTTCCTCTCGAGTTCTGACATGGATCTCGGGGTTCCTATGGAGTCTCAACAGGGGAGTCAGGCCTCGTCTCGTGTGGACACATGGAACTCTGCTTCCCTCTTGAGGTTTCAAAGAGGTGTCAGGCTTCCTGTCGAGTGGAAATAGGGGTCTGGGGCTTTTTCTCAAGGTGCCATGGGGTGTCACACCTTCCTTCATGTTTTGAGTCGATCCTCGGGGTTCCAGTCGAGTCAGTGCAGGGGAATCAGGCTTATCTGGAGTGGCTGGGGAAATCGGGCTCTTTTTGAATTGAGGCATGACTCCCGGATATGAGCTTGAGTTTCAAGATGAGACCGGCCTCCTCTTGATGGGAAACGGCAACGTTGGGATTCCTTTCCTGACGAAGCAGGGGAATCAACCCTAATCTCTAGTTGAGGAGGGGGAAAACGGGGATCTTCTTGAGTTGTGGCATGAAACTCGGTGTTCCTCTCAAGTGGGGATGGGTATCTGGGGGACCTTCCTGAGTTGTGTCAAGGGTGTCAAGTTCCCTTTCACGTTTCAAGAGGGATCGTGGGATTTTTCTCGAGACACTGCTCTGGAAAAGGGACTCATCTGACATTGAGGGGAGAATCTCGTTGTTTTTCTCGAGTAGTGGCCAGAAACTTGGGCTTCCTCTCGAGTTGTGACGGTACCTCAAGGACCCGCTCGTGTTGCATCATCAAAGTCAGGTCTCTTTTCGAGTTGTGAGGGGCACGTCGGGATTCTTCTCAAGCCGCTGCATGCGAATAGGGCCGTGTCTAGAGTTCAGTAGGGAAACTCAGTTTTTCTCTCTGGCAGCGACCGGGATCTCGGGCTTCCTATCAAGGTTCAACTAGGGAGTTAGGCCTTGTCTGGTGTTGAAGCACGAAACTCTGCATTCCTCTCGAGTTGTCAAAGGGGTGTCAGGCCTCCGGTCGAGTTCAGGCACGGAATTTGGGCTTTTTCAATAGGATACGCAAGGCCAACAGGCCTCCCATCCTGTCGTGAGAGGATACTCGGTGTTCCATTGGAGCCGGTGCAGGGAAATCAGGACTTATCTGGTGCGGGGAGCGAGCTCCGCCCCTGGCAAAGGTCATGAGGAAGGAGGCTTGGCATACTCAAAGGCGGGATCAAGCCTCAGGAGTCTCCCTGGAAATTCTCGAGCAATCTACCCCCAAAACCAGAGTCTGCCTACTTTCTGCTTTGTGCTTTCACCTACACCTCTGACTTTACGGGGGGCTGTCCCCCACTACCTCTCTCTGAAAAAAGAGTTAGCTTACAGCTCCAGTTAATAATTCCTGGGTGTGACAGTGTTTCAACCTACAAACTCCCTTGGAAGTCCTCTAGCCTGCCTGAATAGGTTTTTCCGGCCACATGTGATTGCTCAGAGCCTCCAAACTGAGAGGCATGAGGTGTTCTAAACTGTCTAAATACAGATTCCTTTGAGCAGTTAAAAGATTGATTAGAAATTGTATTGGTGAAGGGATTTTCACTTGTTGGGCCAATGTTTGCTGCTAAGTCTCCATATCCCTTATCTGCTGTGTCCCTGGCAGTGTATTGATTAATATAATTGGTGTAAGTAGTAGCTTTAATGTTTGTAACCTGGGACCCTTGAGTTAATTCTTTTTCTTGTTATAGTCCACCACACCTTTGCTCTGTAGGAATGCAACTTTATCTAATGCTTTTTGGAGGCTGGCGCCTGACTTTAGAATAATCACCTTTAGAGAAAAAGGCCTCCGGGCCAGAAGATGATGCAAATCACCTAAACTTTTGCATATGATAAGTTTGCAGGAAGAAAGCCTGGCTTACTGCATGACTCTACCCCTTCCCCCATTATCCTCTATGCATAACTTAAGGTATAAAAACTACTTTGGAAAATAAAGTGCGGGGCCTTGTTCACCGAAACTTGGTCTCACCATGTCGTTCTTTCTCTTACCTTCTGGCTGAATTATTCAGCCTCTTTTCTCCACTGAATTTCCTCACTGAGCTATCCTCATTCTATTACTCTTTATATCCTTAATTAACGTTTAATTAAGCAATTGTTTCCTGATCCTCGCCGACGCCGTCCCCGCTTCGAATTCCCTGGATCCACCGGGGCTGGACCCCGGCAAGTGGCGCCCGAACAGGCTGATTCGAAGGTAGGTACCTCAGAAAAAGTGTTGAGAAAGTGTTGAATTGAAAAAGTGTTGAGAAAGTGTTGAATTTACGGGACGGATAGGCCCCCACCCAGGGTGCCGCGGACCCCCCTGTAGGACAGACAGGGCGAGTAGTGGTGGGAAGTGTTAAAGGGGTTTGAGAGAAAACCCGGTTTTTATTGAAAGTGTCAAAGGGGTTTGAGAGAAAACCCGGTTTTTATTGAAAGTGTCAAAGGGGTTTGAGAGAAAACCCGGTTTCTAGAGTTAAAAGGCCAAAGAAAAGCCTGATCTTTTAAAAGCTAAAAGCTTTATCTTCTATTATACTTAATTTTCTGACATGGGTAACGCTGAAACTAAGAATGGCAACTCTTTATACAAGTAATCTTGAAACTGTTAAAGAGGCTACTGTTAATTTAGATACTTGGGTGAAGGTAAAAAACAACTAAAAACTTATCCTATAAATATGATTTAAAATGTTCTGGACCCTCATCATGAGGCTGTGGGATAGCCTATGGGAGAGGCTATAGCGGTGGATGGTAGTGGGTCTCCACCTTTCTCCACCTTCTGCGCAGATCATATTTTCTGCCATTGACGAAGGAAAGGAGGGAGACTGTGCTGTACCTCTGGAGGAAGGAGAGGGCTTACAGGACGCTGCAGCCGGGCGCCCGGGCGAACCCCCCTCCCCCTCTACACAAACCTTTAAAAATTTATCCAACAATTTGTGATTTAAGGTGACTACTCCACCTCTGCTTGCACCTCCCAGGGCCTAAGAATTCCCCAGTTTACATCCAAAGTCTCCCAGAGCATTGCCTAAAGCTGAAAAAGATAAAAAAGATTTCTTTTAAACAAAGGAGCTTTTAAAGAATACACAATATACAGAGCCTGCTCGTTGCAGAAAAACCCCCTCAGGGGGGCCTCACCCAAGCAAAAAAAAGAAAAAGAAAAAAAAAAAACTGAAAAAGAAAAAAGGAAAGAAAATCGAGAAAGATCTAAAGATAGAGAAAGAGCTAAAGAGTGAAAAGGAGAGGAACAGAGAAGGAAGGAATCAGGGAACGCAGCAAGATTGAGAAAGGAAGAAAGGAAGTTAGAAAAAGAGATACAGAGAGAAAAAGAAGGGAGGAGGGAAGAAAAAGAGAGAAAGAGGGTAAAGGGAAAGAAACGAAGGAAAGAGAAGGGTAGCAAAAAAGCAAGGGGGAGAGAAAAGTGAGAAAGGCAGGAAGAGAAGGAGAGAGAGAGAGAGAGAGACAGTAAGAGACGCTGGGACCCCGTGCCCTGGCGAGCTCCCTCCCCTCTGCGCAAACCTTTAAAAAAAAAACAAACAAACAAAAAAAACTTATCCACCACTTTCTGATTTAAGGCGATTGCTGCCGCCTCCGTTTGCGCCTTCCAGGGCCCAAGAGTTCCCCACTTTGCCCCCAAAGCCTCTCAAAGTGTTGCCTAAGCCTGAGGAAGATAAAAAGTTTTTTGAACAGTGGAGATTTTAAAACAGACTGCTTGCACAATATGCAGTGCTCCTTGGAGAAAACCCCCTGGGGGGGGGGGGGCGGTCTCACCCAGGCTAAGAAAAAATCGGACCGGTAAGGGGATTTAGCAACAATTTTAACCCCTGACTTGCGGTTGCTCCGATTCCAATGGGAGTAGCTGGCCCCCTGCCTGAGGGCATTGTAGGACTTGTGCTAGGATGTAGCTCGCTTTCTTTTCAAGGAATTTGGGTGGTGTATGGTGTAGTAGATTATGATTATATTGGAGAAATTAAAGTTTTGATCCCGCCGCCTACCAAAACTGTGCAAATTAATAAAGGTCAAAGAATAACACAGCTTTTGCTTTTACCTTATCAGACAAGAAAAAACTTGATTTCTCAAGCTAAGAGCCACAGAGTGTTTAGATCTAGTGATCTAGCCTTTTGGGTGCAGGAAATTACAGCTCCAAGGCCTTTAAAAGATCTTTTAATTCAAGAAAATAAAATGTCAGGGCTACTAGACACAGGAACAGACGTCTCAACATTGCTGGGAAAGACTGACCCAACTCCTGGCCAACACATACTACTGAAAATGAGTTGAGATTAGAAAAAGTGGTATGCGGGGTGGGAATGCTGTAGAGAAAAGGGTGAGGGAGAGTTTAAAACCTTGAAGAGTAGTGAGGTCCCCGTTGCTGGAAGTATTCAAGCAAAGATTAGATGGTTGCTTGTCATCTAAAAGGCTATAGACCAGATTTAGATTACAAAACGATAACTGGAGAAGCTTATAAACATGTTGTGCAACACCTCTTTACTTGCTTCTCATATTTAGGTCTGCCAAAAGTTTTAAAAACTGATAATGCCCCTTTGAAGCTGCGGAGAGATCGTTTACTAACTTTAAATGATTTCCAAAATTATTAGGGGACATTAATTGGATACGCCCTCATTTAAAACTGACTACTGCAGATTTAAAGCCTTTGTTTAATTGCTTAAAAAGCGACCCTAATTCCAGTTCTAAGTTGACTAATGAGACAGAGTTGGCTCTTGTTAAAGTAGATGAGACTTGAAATGATCAGTTAATTAGGATTAATATTACCAAAAGATGAAATTAAATTATTCTTGCCATAAAACACACCTACAGGGTGATTGTGACAAAAAGGCCTATTGGTTCCATCTACCAGTGACCCCAAGAAATATAGTTTTATCTTATCCCCGCTTGGTGGCACAATTAATTATAAAAGGAGGAAAAAAAGAGTGTGGAACTTTTTAGAAAAGAAGTAGCAAATATAGTAATTTCACTCAATAAGGATCAACTGCAAGTCTTTTACAAAGTAGTGATGATTGGCAAGTTGCCCTGATAGATTTCAGGGGTCAAATTTTGTTTCATTTGCCCTCAAGCCCCCACAGTAGTTAAAAGTTCAAAAATGTTAGATTGGCAGTTTGAGGATACCTGTGGAACTTTCCAAGCCTATGTAGTTCCTATGCTCCCCTTTACCCTATGGGGGAGGGACATGCTGTCTCAAATAGGAGATACTCAGAGAAGGGTTTTCTCAATTTCTTAGTTATCAACAGGAGGTACAATTAACAATACTTTATATATTGTTATAAATACGTAATATAAATATATTTGCCTAATTACAGTTTGCCTAATTAGATATGGGTATAAATAAAATATAATCAAGGTATACCTAATTCTATTTATAGATCTATACTTAATTAATTTGTATATAAATTAGTATGTATACTATATATGCATATTATATATATACTGTATAATTAAATATATATTGCAGTAATATAATGTGTGTGGCTGATATTAATTGGTATAGATTGATGTGCTGTGATGATATATGTTCTGTATACTGTATAATTATATTATATATGTGTGACATGTATTATTACAGTACATTGGTTTGTGTTGGTTGGTATTAGCTGTGTATGTGTTGTATTGCTGTAATATATATTAATTAACATTAATTATAAAGATTAATTCAAGTATATTATGTCAATAAGTCTATACTTGTTGCCATATATAAATACATTTTGCATTTAGGTATATCTGTATATCAAAATGAGATAAGGAGGTTATACATTTATTATTTAAATTTATAGAGACCTAAACTAAACATTAGACCTAAATTAACATATCTCTAAATTTATATTGTTAAAATGTAAATTTTAAAAATTAAATTGACAACTGCTTGATAATTCCTTTGCCATAAAACCCCCATAGGTGTAATTGGGGTAACCAAACAAAAAATTGGTTTTGTAACAAAACGGCCCCCTAGAGTGGGTCCATCTTCCCGCTCAAACTAAAAATGTAGTGGCTTCTTATCCGGGATTGATAGCTACTTTGATATTAAAGGAAAAAAGCGGAGCATTGAACTATTCGGCAAAGAGCCAGCAGAGATTGTAATTCCATATAATAAGGAACAACTTGATGCTCTTCTAATGTTTGATGAGGATTGGCAGATTGCCATAGGAAATTATTGTGGTCAATTTTTGCATCATTTACCCTCACATGTTTTGTTGAATTTTATGTCCAAACATCCAGTTACTTTTCCTGTCAGATGCTATTCTCCTATTCTAAATGCACAGATAACCTTTACTGACAGGCAGCAAACAGTAAAGCTCCATAGTTACTAAAAATCACCAAAAGGTTTTAGAAACACGGGAAACTTCATCTCAAAGAGCTGAAATAACAGCAGTCATAGAGGCTTTTGCTATGTTTGCAGATGAGGAATTTAACCTTTATTTGGATTCTCAGTATATTGTCAGGTTGTTTCCACACATTAAAACTGCGGTTTTGCCTGAAAGTAAAACTACCATATTTCACTTGTTAAGTAAATTACAGCAACAAATTGGAAAAGAAATAAAATATTTTTCATTGGACACATTCGGGCTCATTCCAGATTGCCCGGCCCTTAAAATGCCTTTAATGATTTGGCTAACTTGTTAACCAGAAATACAGTGGCTACTGTGATTGAGGAGGCCAGAGCCTCTCACTCACTTCATCATCAATATGCTACTGCTTTAAGATATCAATTCCAAATTCCCAGAGAGACTGCTCGAGAGATTGTGCGTTCTTGCCTACACTGCCCCACTGTTTATAATAGTCTACCTATGGGAGTTAATCCTCGCAGTCTCAAACCTAATGTACTCTGGCAAATGGATGTAACTCATGTCTCTTCATTTGGAAAACTGTCCTTTGTTCATGTAACTGTAGATACCTTTTCTCATTTTATTATTGCAACTGCTCGTACCGGAGAGGCAGTTAAAGATGTAATACAACATCTCTTTACTTGTTTTTCATATTTGGGCCTACCAAAAGCCTTGAAAACTGACAATGCTCCTGCTTATACTTCTAAGTCTTTTCAGGAATTTTGTATAAAGTTTCAAATTAAACATAATACAGGCATCCCTTATAATCCCCAGGGACAAGCCATTGTGGAAAGAGCACATCAAACATTAAAAATCCAAATTCAAAAACTAAAAGAAGGGGAGTTTAAGTATAGCTGTCCCCATCAAATCTTGCAACATGCTCTTTTCGTAATAAATATTTGCTCTTTTCGTAATAAATATTCTAAATACTGATCTGGCTGGAACTACTACAATGCTTCGTCATTGGTGCCTGGAGCAATTGAATGCAAAACCATTAGTTAAATGGAAGGACCTCCTCTCCGGACAATGGAAGGGTCCTGACCCATTATTAACTAGCGGTCGAGGATGTGCTTGCATTTTTCCACAGGATGCAGATTCTCCAATTTAGATCCAAGACAGGTTGATTCGCCATGTTGCAGACCCCCAGACATCCAGTTCCCCCATTGCTTCGATCACAAAAGAGGAGCCCGCCGGAAGGGGAGGCAAGATAAACATCGAGATCCTGGCACGACCGGCGGGGCTGCTGCAGCTCGAACTCCAACCAGAAAATAATTCTACTTTATTCTGTTTTGGCTTGTCTACCCTCTCCTTATGTTTTTCTCTTTACCAACGATTCTGGAAAACTTAATGTACATGTGACTTTCACTGGTGGACCCAATGCAGTGACTTGTGAACAATGCATGCTCTCATCTTGTTTAAACCCTCAATATAATGTTTGCTCTTTGGTAGTGTTACAATGTCCACCTTATCTTATGATGTAACCACTTATTGATATAACTATAGTCTTGCTGTGTTACAACAACTACAAGATTTAATGTGATCGTGACAATTTGTGGGTACTTATTTTAGCAATATCAGCTTTAATAGCAGCAATTACGTCTGTTACTGTGGCAGCAATATCATTGACTCAACAAGTGCATACTGCCCAATATGTTGATGCTATGTCTAAAAATGTCTCTTTAACTCTAGCAACACAGGAAGTTATAGATAGAAAATTGGAGATGAGAGTAGACGCCTTAGAAGAGGCAATAATGCATATTGGGACTGAGTTACAGGCTTTAAAAGTGAAAATGGCTCTGTCATGCCACGCTGATTACCAGTGGATATGCGTGACATCTTTAAAGGTAAACGAGACAGATTATGAATGGGAAAAAATCAAAAAACATATCTCAGGTGTTTGCAACAGCTCTGACATTGGCCTGGACTTAGGGAAATTTCATAATCAAATACAGACCCTGGAACACTGTCGACTGGGTTTTACCACCACTGGAGCAGCTAATGACTTATTTCACACCTTCTCTAACTTTACTTCTGGAAAAAACATTCTGTCTAATATCTTTAGTTCTAATTTTGCTTCTCATAATCATTCTTCCTTGTATTGTCAGGATTCTTTGGCAGAACATTCAAAAGCTCGTGACTGAGCTGCATCTGGCTGTTTTAAGAAATAAAAAAGGGGGAGATGTGGGGAGCGAGCTCCGCCCCTGGCAAAGGTCATGAGGAAGGAGGCTTGGCATACGCAAAGGCAGGATCAAGCCTCAGGAGTCTCCCTGGAAATTCTCGAGCAATCTATCCCCAAAACCAGAGTCTGCCTACTTTCTGCTTTGTGCTTTCACCTACACCTCTGACTTTACGGGGGGCTGTCCCCCACTACCTCTCTCTGAAAAAAGAGTTAGCTTACAGCTCCAGTTAATAATTCCTGGGTGTGACAGTGTTTCAACCTACAAACTCCCTTGGAAGTCCTCTAGCCTGCCTGAATAGGTTTTTCCGGCCACATGTGATTGCTCAGAGCCTCCAAACTGAGAGGCATGAGGTGTTCTAAACTGTCTAAATACAGATTCCTTTGAGCAGTTAAAAGATTGATTAGAAATTGTATTGGTGAAGGGATTTTCACTTGTTGGGCCAATGTTTGCTGCTAAGTTTCCATATCCCTTATCTGCTGTGTCCCTGGCAGTGTATTGATTAATATAATTGGTGTAAGTAGTAGCTTTAATGTTTGTAACCTGGGACCCTTGAGTTAATTCTTTTTCTTGTTATAGTCCACCACACCTTTGCTCTGTAGGAATGCAACTTTATCTAATGCTTTTTGGAGGCTGGCGCCTGACTTTAGAATAATCACCTTTAGAGAAAAAGGCCTCCGGGCCAGAAGATGATGCAAATCACCTAAACTTTTGCATATGATAAGTTTGCAGGAAGAAAGCCTGGCTTACTGCATGACTCCACCCCTTCCCCCATTATCCTCTATGCATAACTTAAGGTATAAAAACTACTTTGGAAAATAAAGTGCGGGGCCTTGTTCACCGAAACTTGGTCTCACCATGTCGTTCTTTCTCTTACCTTCTGGCTGAATTATTCAGCCTCTTTTCTCCACTGAATTTCCTCACTGAGCTATCCTCATTCTATTACTCTTTATATCCTTAATTAACGTTTAATTAAGCAATTGTTTCCTGATCCTCGCCGACGCCGTCCCCGCTTCGAATTCCCTGGATCCACCGGGGCTGGACCCCGGCAATCTGGAGCTGAGAGGTAACTTGGTGTCCTCTTTCCATGCGGCAGGATCCGCGGGGTTCCACTCAAGACTCAGTTGCTGACACAGGCCTCCTCTTGTGGTATGAGGGCAAGTTGGGTTTCCTCTTGTGTTGAAGGAGGGAATGGGCCCTCATCTCCAGATTAGGTGGGACACACGGGGCTCTTCTCGAGTTGTGGCGGGAAACTTGACTTTCATCTCGAGTTGTGACTTGGATCTCTGGGCCCCCTTGAGTTGCATGAAGGGAGTGAAGCCTCCTCTCGAGTTTTGACAGGAACTCGGGATTGCTCTCGAGGTGCTGCAGGAGAAAAGGGCCTCATCTCGCGTTGACGGGGGAATCTTGTGGTTTCTCTCGAGTTGGGCAGGAGGCTTGGGATTCCTCTTCAAGTACCATGGGGAACTCAGGCATCCTCTCGTGTTTCTTCAGGGAGTCAAGTTTCCATTTGAGTTGCGAGGGCGAGCGTGGGAGTGCTCTGGAGTCAAGGCAGGGTATCAGGTTTCAATTCATATGGAAGGGGGGATCTCAAGGTGTTTCTCGAGTGCGGCAGGAAGTGTGCATTCCCTCGAGGTCCAACGGGGACCTGAGGGAGCCTCTCATGTTGTCTCTGGGAAGTCAGGAATCCTTTCCAGTCGTGAGGAGCCTCTGGGGATTCCTCTCGAGTTGGTGCAGGCAACTAGGGCCTCATTTTGAGTTGAGGTGTGATACTAAGGGTTCCTCCTCAGCTCTGACAGGGACCTCGGTGTCCCTATGGAGATTCCACTGAGGAGTCAGATGTGGTTGGGGCATGGAACTCCGGAGGAAAAGGGGTTTCAGGCCTCCTGTCAAGTTGAGGTTGGGATCAGGGGATATTTCTAGAGGCACCATGGGGCTCTCAGTCCTGCCTTCGTGTCGTGAGTTGAAACTCGGGGTGACATTCACGTCGTTGCATGGAATGAGGCCTTATGTCGTGCTGACGGGATCATTGGGGTCTATACGAACTGTGGCACGGCCCCTGGAGTTCCTCTCGAGTTTCAAGGCCTCCTCCTGAGGTGCGACGGGAACGTCGGGATTCCTTTGAAGACGAAGCAGGGGATTGGACCCTCATCTCGAGATGTGGAGGGGAAACCGGGGCTTTTCTTCAGTTGTGGCGGGAAGTTGGTGTTCCTCTCGAGTGGAGACAGGTATGTCGGGGAACTTATTGAGTTGCCTAAAGGGTGTCAAGTACCCTTTTGAGGCTCAAGAGTGAAGGTGGGATTTCTCTCGAGATGCTGCAGTGGAAAGGGGCCTCATCTCGCCTTGAAGGGAGAATCTCCTGGGGTTTCTCGAGTTGTGGAGGAACCTTGGGGTTCCTCTCGAGTTGCCACGTGGACCTCAAACCCACTTGTGTTGCCTCAGGAAAGTCAAGTCTCCATTTGAGTTGTGAGGGGCCTCTCGGGATTCCTCTTCATTCGGTGCAGGGGCATAGGGCCTCATCTCGAGTTGAAGCCAGAACCTCAGGGTTCCTCTCCAGTTCTGGCATGGATCTCAGGATTCTTATGGAGTTTCAACATGGGAGTCAGGTCTCTTCTCATGTGGAGACATGGAACTCCACTTCCCTCTCGAGGTTTCAAAGAGGTGTCAGGCTTCCTGTCGAGTGGACCTAGGGGTCTGGGGCTTTTTCTCGAGGTGCCACGGGGCTGTCACACCTCCCTTGTGTTCTGAGTCGATCCTCGGGGTTCCAGTCGAGTCAGTGCAGGGGAATCAGGCTTATCTGGAGTGGCTGGGGAAATCGGGGTCTTTTTGAATTGAGGCATGACTCCCGGGGATGTGCTCGAGTTTCAAGGTGAGACTGGCCTCCTCTTGATGGGAAACGGCAATGCCGGGATTCCTTTCCCGATGAAGCAGGGGTATCGACCCTCATCTCGAGTTGAGGAGGAGGAAAACGGAGTCTTCTTGAGTTGTGGTGTGAAACTCGGTGTTCCTCTCAAGTGGGGACGGGTATCTCGGGGACCTTCCTGAGTTGCATCAAGGGTGTCAAGTTCCCTTTCGCGTTTCAAGAGGGATCGTGGGATTTTTCTAGAGACACTGCTCTGGAAAAGGGCCTCATCTTGCGTTGAGGGGAATCTCGTGGTTTTTCTCGAGTTGAGGCGGGAAGCATCGGGTTCCTCTCGAGCTGCAACAGGGACCTCAGGGAGCCGCTCGTGTTGCTTCAGCGAAGTCAGGTCTCTTTGGAGTTGCGAGGGGCACGTCAGGATTCCTCTCGAGTTGCTGCCCGCCAATAGGGCTGTGTCTAGAGTTCAGTCGGGAAACTCAGTGTTCCTCTATGGTGGCAACAGGGATCTCGGGCTTCCTATCAAGGTTCAACTAGGGAGTCCGGCCTCGTCTGGTGTTGAAGCATGGAACTCTGGATTCCTCTCGGGTTGTCAAAGGGGTGCCAGGCCTCCGGTCGAGCTCAGGCGGGGAATTTGGGCTTTTTCAATAGGATAGGCAGGGCCAACAGGCCTCCCATCCTGTCGTGAGCGGAGATTCGGTGTTCCATTGGAGCCGGTGCAGGGGAATCAGGACTTATCTGGAACTGAGGGGAACTTGGCATCTTTTTCCTTGCAGCAGGATCCACGGGGTTCCACTCAAGACTCAGTTGCTGACACAGGCCTCCTCTTGTGGTGCGAGGGGAAGTTGGGATTCCTCTTGTGTTGAAGCAGGGAATGGGCCCTCATCTCCAGATGAGATGGGACACACGGGGCTCTTCTCGAGTTTTGGTGGGAAACTCGGTTTTCATCGCGAGTTGTGACAGGAATCTCTGGGCCCCCTTGAGTTGCATGAAGGGAGTCAAACCTCCTCTAGAGTTTTGAGAGGGAATTTGGGATTGCTCTCGAGGTGATGCAGGAAAAAAGGGCCTCATCTCGCATTGGTTGGAGAATCTCATGGTGTGTCTCAAGTTGCAGCAGGAGGCTTGGGATTCCTCTCCATGTACAATGGGGAACTCAGGCAGCCTCTTGTGTTGCCTCAGGGAAGTCAAGTCTACATTCGAGTTGCAAGGGCAAGCGCAGAAGTGCTCTGGAGTTATGGCAGGGGAATCAGGCCTCAATTCACATGGAAGAGTGAATCCCAAGGTGTTTCTCGAATTGCGGCAGGAAGTGTGGGTTCCCGCGAGTTGCCATGGGGACCTGAGGGAGCCTCTCATGTTGTCTCTGGGAAATCAGGGATCCTTTCGAGTTGTGAGTTGCCTCTTGTGATTCCTCTTGAGTTGGTGCAGGCGACTAGGGCCTCATCTCGATTTGAGGTGGGAAACTCAGGGTTCCTCTCCAGCTCTGACAGGGATCTCGAGGTCCCTATGGAGATTCCACTGGGGAGTCAGACATCTTTTCTTGTTGGGACATGGAATTCCGCTTCCCGCTCGAGGTGGAAAAGAGGTGTCAGGCCACCTGTAGAGTTGAGGTAGGGATCAGGGTCTATTTTTAGAGTTGCCACGGGGTTCACAGTCCTCCCTTCCTGTCGTGAGTTGATACTCTGGGTGACATTCAAGTCATTGCAGGGGAATGAGGCCTTATGTCGAGTGGATGGGGACATCGGGGTCTTTTTGAATGGCAGCATGACCCCTGGAGTTCCTCTGGAGTTTCAAGGTGAGACTGGCCTCCTCCTGAGTTGCGACGGGAACATCAGGATTCCTTTGCAGACGAAGCAGGGAAATGGACCCTCATCTTGTGATGAGGAGGGGAAACCGGGGCTCTTCTTGAGTTGTGGCGGGAAGCTCAGTGTTCCTCTCGAGTGGACATGTGTTTGTTGGGGGAACTTCTTGCGTTGCCTAAAGCATGTCAAGTGCCCTTCAGGGGCTCAAGAGGGAAGGTGGGATTTCTCTTGAGATGCTGCAGTGGAAAGGGGCCTCATCTCGCGTTGAGGGGAGAATATCCTGGGGTTTCTTGAGTCGCGGCAGAAATCTTGGGATTCCTCTCGAGTTGCGAAGGTGACCTGAAACCCACTCGTGTTGCCTTAGGAAAGTCAAGTCTCCATTAGAGTTGCAAGGGGCCTCTCGGGATTCCTCTCCAGTTGGTGCAGGAGCATAGTGCCTCATCTCAAGTTGAGGCCAGAACCTCAGGGTTCCTCTCCAATTATGACATCGAACTAGGGTTTCAGTGGAGTTTGAACTGGGGAGGCAGGCCTCGTCTTGTGTTGAGGCATGGAATTTGGCTTGCCTCTCGAGTTGGGAATGGGGTGTCAAGCCTCTTGTCAAGTTGGATTTGTAACCTGCAGCTTTTTATGGAGGATGCAACCGGGGTGTCAGTGCCCCTTGGTGTTGCGACTCAGTACTCAGGGTTCCATTTGAATCAGGCCTTATCTCGAGTGGATGGGGAAATGGGTGTCTTTGGGATTGTGACAGAACCCACGAGGTTTCCTGTCGAATGTCAAGGTGAGACCGGCCTCCTCTTGAGTTGCGACGGGAACGTCGGGATTCCTATCCAGACAAAGCAGGGCAATCGACCCTCATCTCAAGATGAGGAGGGGCAAAGGGGCTCAGATTGAGGAGTGTCGGGAAACTCGGTGTTCCTCTCAAGTGGGGACGGGTATGTCGGGGAACTTCTTGAGTTTCTAAAAGGGTGTGGAGTACCGTTTTGAGTTTCAAGAGGGAACGTGGGATTTCTCTCGAGACGCTGCATTGGGAAAGGGCCTCATCTCGCATTGAGGGGAGAATCCCATGGTTTTCCTCGAGGTTTGGCAGGAAGTTTGGGGTTCCTCTCGTGTTGCAATGTGGACCTCAGGGTCCCACTTGTATTGCCTCAGGGAAGTCAGGTCTCATTTCGAGTTGTAACGGGCACCTCGGGATTCCTCGCAAGTCACTGCAGGGTAAATATTCCTCAGATAGACTTGTGTCCATAAACTCCGTGTACCTCTCCAATGGGGACAGGGATCTCCAGGTTGCATTCAAGGTTCCCCTGGGGAGTCAAGCCTCGTCTCGATTTGAAGCAAAGAACTCTACTCTCGAGTTACAACGGGTATTTCCTGGAGCCGTTTAAGTGGCCTTAAAGGAGTCAAGACCCTTATGGAGTTTTCAGAGGGAACTCAGGATTGCTCTCTAGGCGCTCCAAGAAAGAACGGCTTCATCTCGCGATGATGGGGCAATCTCGTGCTTTTTCTCGAGTTCTGGTGGGAAGCTTGGGGTTTCTCTCGAGATACGACTGGGAGCTAAGGGAGCCCCCCGTGTTGCCCCAGGGAAGTCCAGTCTCCATTAGATTTGAGATGGGGAGCGTGGGATTTCTCTCAAGTCACGGCAGGGGAATTGGGCCTCAATTCACGTTGAAGGGGGAATCTCAAGGTCTTTCTCGAGTTGCGGCAGGAAACTTTGGGGTCCCTAGAGTTGCCACGGTGACCTCAGGGAACTTCTCATGGTGCCCATGGAAGTCAGGAATCCTTTCGAGTTGTGAGGGGCCTCTCAGGATTCCTCTGGTGTCTGTACAATGGAAGAGGGCCTCATCTCCTGTTCAGGCGGGAACCTCATGGTTCCTCTCCTGTTCTGACGTGGATCTCGGGGTGTTTCTGAAGTTTCAAATGGGAAGTCAGGTCTCAACTGTGTTCAGGCATGGAACTCTGCTTTTCTCTCCAGCTGTAAAAGAGGTTTCAGGCCTCCAGTCAAGTTGAATTGGGACCTGGGGCTTTTCTCGAATTTGGAACTGGGGTATCAGTCCTCCCTTCGTGTTGTGAGTTGATTCTCGGGATTCCATTCGCATCGGTGCAAGGGAATCAGGCCTTATCTTGACGGATGGGAAACTCCATGTCTCTCGAATTGTGGCAAGACCCGTGGGTTCCTCTCCAATTTCAGTTTGAGACTGGCCTCCTATTGAGGTGCTACAGGGACGTCTGCATTCCCTTTCAGACAAAGCAGGGGAATCGACCCTCACTTTGAGTTGAGGAGGGTAACAAGTGGCTCTTCTTGGGTTGTGGCGGGAAACTCAGCGTTCGTCTGGAGTGGGCATGGGTATCTTGGGAAGCTTCTGGGGTTTCATAAAGGGTGTCAAGTTCCCTTTCTACTTCCAAGGGGAACTTGGGATTTCTTGGGAAACACTGCACCATAAAAGGGCCTCATCTGAAGTAGAGGGGAGAATTCTGTGGTTTTTGTGGAGTTGTAGAGGGAAGCTCAGGGTTGCTCTCAGGTTGTGTGAGGGCCTGGGGGACCCGCTTGTGTTTTCTCACGGAAGTCAGATCTTTCGAGTTGCAAGGGGCACCTCGGTATTCCTCTTACGTCGCTGAAGGGATGAATAGGGCCTCATCTCGAGTTGAGGCGTGAATCTCAGGGTTCCTCTCCATTTCTGACATCAATCTCAGGGTTTCTGTGGAGTTTGAACAGGGGAGGCAGGCCTCGTCTTGTGTTGAGGCATGGAGCTCGGCTTCTCTCTCGAATTGTGAATGGGGTGTCAGGCCTCCTGTTGAGTTGAATTTGGAACCTGTTGCTTTTTCTAGAGGATGCAACTGGGGTGTCAGTGCCCCTTTGTGTTGTGACTCAGTACTTGGGGTTCCATTTGAATCAGGCCTTATCTCAAGTGGATGGGGAAATCGGTGTCTTTGGGATTGTGGCATGATCCACGAGGTTTCCTGTCGAGTTTCAATATGAGACTGGCCTCCTTTTGATTTGCGATGGGATTGTTGGGCTTCCTTTCCAGACAAAGCAGGAGAATCGACCCTCATCTCGAGATGAGGAGGGGCCAAAGAGCTCAGAATGAAGTGTGCCCGGGAACTTGGTATTCCTCTCAAGTGGGGACACGTATGTCAGGAAACTACTTGAATTGCATAAAGGTGTCGAGTACCGATTTGAATTTCAAGAGGGTACATGGGATTGCTCTTGAGACACTGGAGTGGAAAAGGGCCTCATCTCACCTTGAGCGGGAAATCCCGTGGTTTTCCTTGAGGTTTGGCAGGAAGTTTGGGGTTCCTCTCATGTTGTGACGTGGACCTCAGGGTCCTGCTCTTGTTGCCTCAGGGAAGTCAGGTCTCATTTCATGTTGTGACAGGCACTTCTGGATTTCTCGCAAGTCACTGCAGGTGAAATAGGCCTCAGATAGACTTGTGTCCAGAAACTCTGTGTTCCGCTCTAGTGGTGACAGGGATCTCTGGGTTGCGTTCAAGGTTCACCTGGGAAGTCAGGCCTCGTCTCGAGTTGAAAGATGGAACTCTGCTCTCCTCTCGAGTTGCAACAGGCATCTCCTGGAGCGGGGGAGTCAAGCCTCCTATGGAGTTTTGAGAGGGAACTTGGGATTGCTCTCTAGGCTCTGCAGGAAAAGAATGGCCTCATCTCGCGGTGACGGAGGAATCTCATGGTTTTTCTCGAGTTATGGCGGGAAGTTTGGGGTTTCTCTTGAGTTACGACGGGGAACTCAGGGAGCCTCCCATGTTGCCCAAGAGAAGTCAAGTCTCCATTCTAGTTGCGATGGGGAGCGTGGGATTGCTCTCGAGTCATGGTAGGAGAATCAGGCCTCAATTCGCATAGAAGGGGGAATCTCAAGATCTTTCTCGAGTTGCAGCAGGAAACTTTGAGGTCCCTCGAGTTTCCACGGTGACCTCAGGGAACATCTAATGGTGCCTATGGGAAGTCAGGTATCCTTTTGAGTTGTAAGGGGCCTCTTAGGATTCCTCTGGGGTCAGTGCAATGGAAGAGGGCCTCATCTCCAGTTTAGGCGGGAACCTCAGGGTTCCTCTCCTGTTCTGACATGGATCTTGGGGTATGTCTTCCATTTCAAACAGGGAGTCAGGTCTCGAATTGTGTTAAGGCATGGAACTCTGCTTTCCTCTCGAGCTGTAAAAGAGGTTTCAGGCCTCCAGTCGAGTTGAATTGGGGATCTGGGGCTTTTCTCGAATTTGCAAACGGGGTATCAGGCCTCCCTTCTTGTTGTGAGTTGATTCTCGGGGTTCCATTTGAATCAGTGCAAGGGAATCAGGCCTTATCTCGAGTGAATAGGGAACTCTGTGTCTCTCAATTTGTGGCAAGACCGCTGGGTTCCTTTCCAGTTTCAAGCTGAGACCGGCCTCCTCTTAAGGTGCAACGGCGATGTCAGCATTCCCTTCCACATGAATCTGGGGAATCGACCCTCATCTCAAAGTTGAGGAGGAGAAAACGGAGCTCTTGTTGGGTTGTGGCGAAAACTCAGCATTCCTCTTGAGTGGAAACGTGTATCTCGGGAAGCTTCTGGGGTTTCATAAAGGGTGTCAAGTTTCCTTTTGAGTTCCAAGAGGGAACGGGGGTTTCCTGGGATATGCTGCAGCATAAAAGGGCCTCATCTCACGTTGAGGGGAGAATTTTGTGGTTTTTATGGAGTTGTGGCGGGAAGCTCAGGGTTCCTCTAGAGTTGCGTGGGGACCTGGGGGACCCGCTAGTGTTTCCTCAGGGAAGTCATATCTGCTTTTGAGTTGTGAGTGGCACTTCAGGATACCTCTCCCATCGCTGCAGGGATGAATAGGGCCTCATCTCGAGTTGAGGCGGGAACCTCGGGGTTCCTCTCCAGCTCTTACAGGGATCTCATGGTTTCTGTGGAATTTGAACAGGGGAGGCAGGTCTTGTCCTGTGTTGAGGCGTGGAATTCGGCTTGCCTCTCGAGTTGGGAATGGGGTCTCAAGCCTCTTGTCAAGTTGGATTTTTAACCTGCAGCTTTTTTTCGAGCATGCAACTGGGGTATCTGTGCCCCTTGGTGTTTCGACTCAGTACTCGGGGTTCCATTCAAATAAGGCCTTATCTCGAGTGGATGGGGAAATCGGTGTCTTTGGGATTGTGGCACGACCCACGAGCTTTCCTGTCGAGTTTCAATGTGAGACCGGCCTCTTCTTGAGGTGCGACGGGAACGTTGGGATTCCTTTCCAGACAAAGCAGGGGAGTTGCCCATCATCTCGAAATGAGGAGGGGCAAAGGGGCTCAGATTGAGGCGTGTCGGGAAACTCTGTGTTCACCTTAATTGGGGACGGGTATGTCGGGGAACTTCTTGAGTTTCATAAAGGGTATCAAGTACCATTTCGAGTTTCAAGAGGGAACGTGGGATTACTCTTGAGATGCTGCAGTGGGAAAGGGCCTCATCTCACGTTGAAGGAAGAATCCCGTGGTTTTCCTCGAGGCTTGGCAGGAAGTTTGAGGTTCCTCTTGGGTTGCGACGTGGACCTCAGGATCCAGCTAGTATTGCCTCTCATTTCGAGTTGTGACGCGCACCTCGGATTCCTCACAAGTCACTGCAGGGTAAATATTCCTCAGATAGACTTGTGTCTAGAAACTCCATGTTCCTCTCCAGTGGGGACAGGGATCACCGGGTTGCATTCAAGGTTCCCCTGGGGAGTCAAGCCTCGTCTCGATTTGAAGCAAAGAACTCTACTCTACTCTCAAGTTGCAACGGGTATCTCCTGGAGCCCTTTAAGTGGCCTTAAGATAGTGAAGACTCCTGTGGAGTTTTCAGAGGGAACTCGGGATTGCTCTCTAGGCGCTCCACGAAAGAAGGGCTTCATCTCGCGATGATGGAGGAATCTCGTGGTTTTTCTCGAGTTGCGGTGGGAAGTTTGGGGGTTTCTCTCGAGTTATGACTGGGAACTCAGGGAGCATCCCGTGTTTCCCCAGGGAATTCCAGTCTCCATTAGATTTGAGATGGGGAGCGTGGGATTGCCCTCGAGTCACGGTAGGGGAATTGGGCCTCAATTTGCGTGAAGGGGGAATCTCGAGGTCTCTCTCGAGTTGTGGAAGGAAACTTTGGGGTCCCTGGAGTTGCAATGGTGAACTCAGGGAACTTCTCATGGTGCCTATGGGAGGTCAGAAATCCTTTCGAGTTGTGAGGGGCCTCTTAGGATTCCTCTGGGGTCAGTGCAATGGAAGAGGGTCTCATCTCCAGTTGAGGCAGGAACCTCAGGTTTCCTCTCCTGTTCTGACATGGATCTCGGGGTGTGTCTGCAGTTTCAAACAGGGAGTCAGGTCTCAACTTATGTTGGGGCATGGAACTCTGCTTTCCTCTCGAGCTGTAAAAGAGGTTTTAGGCCTCCAGTCGAGTTGAACTGGGGACCTGGGGCTTTTCTCGAATTAGGAAATGGAGTATAAGACCTCCCTTCAGGTTGCGAGTTGATTCTCGGGGTTCCGTTCAAATCGGTGCAAGGGAATCAGGCCTTATCTCGAGTGGATGGGAAATCCATGTCTCTCGAACTGTGGCCAGACCCCCAGGTCCTCTCCAGTTTCACGTTGAGACCGACCTCCACTTGAGGTGCGATGGGGACATTAGCATTCCTTTCCAGACAAAACTGGGGAATCGACCCTCATCTGGAGTTGAGGAGGGAAAAATGGGGCTCTTCCTGGGTTGTAGCGGGAAACTCAGCATTCCTCTGGAGTGGGGACGGGTATCTCAGGAAGCTTCTTGGGTTTCATAAAGGGTGCCAAGTTCCCTTTCTACGTCCAAGAGGGAACGTGTGATTTCTTGGGAAACGCTGCAACATCAAAGGGCCTCGTCTCACATTGAGGGGAGAATTTCGTGGTTTTTGTGGAGTTGTGGCGGTGAGCTTAGGGTTCCTCTCGAGTTGCATGGGGACCTGGTGGACCTGCTCGGATTTCCTCAGGGAAGTCAGATCTGCTTTCGAGTTGCATGGGGCACTTTGGAATTCCTCTCCCTTCACTGCAGGGGTGAATATGGCTTCATCTCGACTTGAGACAGGAACCTCAGGTTTCCACTCTGGCTCTGATAGGGATCTTGGGGTCCCTATGGAGATTCCACTGGGGAGTCAGACGTCATCTCGTGTTGGGACATGGAACTCTGCTTCCCTCTCGAGGTGGAAAAGGGGTGTGGGGCCTCCTGTCGAGTTGAGGTAGGGATCACGGGCTATTTCTAGAGGCACGATGGGGCTCTCAGTCCTCCCATCGTGTCGTGAGTTGATACTCGGGATGACATTCGAGTTGTTGCATGGGAACGAGGCCTTATCTCGAGTGGACGGGGACATCAGGGTCTTTTCAAATGCTAGCACGACCCTTGGAGTTCCTCTCAAGTTTCAAGGTCAGACGGGCCTCCTCCTGAGGTGCGACGGGTACGTCGGGATTCCTTTGCAGACGAAGCAGGAGAATGGACCCTCAACTCGAGATGAGGAGGGGAAACCTGGGCTCTTCTTGAGTTGTGACGGGAAACTCGGTGTTCCTCTTGAGTGGAGACAGGTATGTCGGGGAACTTATTGAGTTGCCTAAAGGGTGTCAAGTACCCTTTCGAGGCTCAAGAGGGAAGGTGGGATTTCTGTCCAGACGCAGCAGCAGAAAGGGGCCTCATCTCGCCTTGAGGGGAGAATCTCCTGGGGTTTCTCGAATTGCAGAGGAAACTTGGGGTTCCCCTCGAGTTGTGACAGGGACTTCAAACCAGCTCATGTTGCCTCAGGAAAGTCAAGTCTCCATTTGAGTTGCGAGGACGAGTGCAGGAGTGCTGTGGTGTCACAGCAGGGGAATCAGGCCTCAAATCGCATGGAAAGGGGAATCTCAAGGTGTTTTTCGAGTTGCAGCAGGAAGTGTGCATTCCTTCGAGTTGCCACGGGGACCTCAGGGTACTTCTCATTGTGCTTATTGGAAGCCAGGAATCCTGTCAAATTGTGAGGGCCCTCTCAGGATTCCCCTGGGGTTGGTGCAATGGAGGAGGGCCTCATCTCCAGTTGAGGTGGGAACCTCAGGGTTCCTCTCCTGTTCTGACGTGGATCTCGGGGTGTGTCTTCCATTTCAAACAGGGAGTCAGGTCTTGAATTGTGTTAAGGCATGGAACTCTGCTCTCCTCTCAAGCTGTAAAAGAGGTTTCAGGCCTCCAGTCCAGTTGAATTGGGGATCTGGGGCTTTTCTCGAATTTGCAAATGGGGTATCAGTCCTCCCTTTGTGTTGTGAGTTGATTCTCGGGGTTCCATTCGAATTAGTGCAAGGGAATCAGGCCTTATCTCGAGTGGATAGGGAACTCTGTGTCTCTTGATTTGTGGCAAGACCCCCGGGTTCCTTTCCAGTTTCAGTTTGAGACCGGCCTCCTCTTGAGGTGCGACTGGGACGTCGGCATTCCCTTCCAGATGAAGCAGGGGTATCGACCATCATTTCAAGTTGAGGAGGAGAAAAAGTGGCACTTCATGGGTTTTGGCGGGAAACTCAGTTTTCCTCAGGAGTGGGGACAGGTATCTTGGGAAGCTTCTTGGGTTTCATAAAGGGTGTCAAGTTCCCTTTCTACTTCCAAGAGGGAACGTGGGATTTCTTGGTAAACAATGCAGTGTAAAAGGGCCTCATCTTACATGGAGGGGAGAATTCCGTGGTTTTTGTGGAGTTGTAGTGGGAAACTAAGGGTTCTTCTCAAGTTGCATAGGGACCTGGGGGACCTGCTCGTGTTTCCTCAGGGAAGTCAGATCTGCTATCAAGTTGCAAGGGGCACCTCGGAATTCCTCTTCTGTCACTGCAGGGATGAATAAGGCCTCATCTCGAGTTGAGGCGGGAACCTCAGGGTTCCTCTCCATTTCTGACATCGATTTCAGGGTTTCTGTGGAGTTTGAACAGGGGAGGCAGGCCTCATCTTGTGTTGAAGAATGGAACTCATCTTCCCTCTCGAGTTGTGAATGGGGTGTCAGGCCTCTTGTCATGTTGGATTTGGAACCTGTGGCTTTTTCTGGAGGATGCAACCGGGGTATCAGTGCCCATTGGTGTTGCAACTCAGTACTCGGGATTCCATTCAAATAAGGCCTTATCTAGAGTGGATGGGGAAATCGGTGTCTTTGGGATTGTGGCACGACCCTACGAGGTTTCCTGTCGAGTGTCAATGTGAGAACGGCCTCCTCTTGAGTTGTGATGGGAATATCAGGATTCCTTTCCAGATAAAGCAGGAGAATCGACCCTCATCTCGAGATGAGGAGGGGCAAAAGTGCTCAGAATGAAGTGTGCCTGGGAACTCGGCATTCTTCTCAAGTGGGGACGTGTATGTTGGGGAACTTCTTGAATTGCATAAAGGTGTTGAGTACCTATTTCAAATTTCAAGAGGGTACATGGGATTGCTCTTGAGATGCTGCAGTGGGAAAGGGACTCATTTCACGTTGAGGGGAGAATCCCGTGGTTTTCCTCAAGGTTTGGCAGGAAATTTAGGGTTCCTCTCGAGTTGTGATGTGGACCTCATGGTCACGCTCGTATTGCCTCTGGGAAGTCAGGTCTCATTTCGAGTTGTGACAGGCACCTCTGGATTCCTCTCAAGTCACTTCAGGGGAAATAGGCCTGATAGACTTGTGTGCAGAAATTCCGTGTTCCTCTCCAGTGGCCACAGGGATCTCTGGTTTGCGTTCAAGGTTTACCTGGAGAGTCAGCCCTCATCTCGAGTTGAAGGAAGGAACTCTGCTCTCCTCTCGAGTTGTAACGGGCGTCTCCTGGAGCCCTTGAGTGACCTAAAGGGAGTCAAGCCTCCTATGGAGTTTTGAGAGGGAACTTGGGATTGCTCTCTAGGCCCTGCAGGAAAAGAAGGGCCTCATCTCACGATGACGGGGGAATCTCATGGTTTTTCTCGAGTTATGGCGGGAAGTTTGGGGTTTCTCTTGAGTTACGACTGGGAACTCAGGGAGCCTCTCTTGTAGCCCCAGAGAAGTCCAATCTCCATTTGAGTTGCGATGAGGAGCTCGGGATTTCTCTCGAGTCACGGCAGGGGTATCGGGCCTCAATTCGCTTAGAAGGGGGAATCTCAAGGTATTTCTCCAGTTGCCCAGAAACCTTTTGGGTCTCTCGAGTTGCGACGGTGAACTCAGGGAACTTCTCATGGTGCCTATGGGAAGTCATGAATCCTTTCGAGTTGTGAGGGGCCTCTTACGATTCCTCTGGGGTCAGTGCAATGGAAGAGGGCCTCATCTCCAGTTCAAGCAGGGACCTCAGGTTTCTTCTCCTTTTCTGACATGGATCTTGGGGTGTGTCTGCAGTTTCAAACAGGGAGTCAGGTCTCGACTTATATTGAGGCATGGCACTCTGCTTTCCTCTCGAGCTGTAAAAGAGTTTTCAGGCCTCCAGTCGAGTTGAATTGGGGACCTGAGGCTTTTCTCGAATTCGGAAATGGGGTATAAGTCCTCCCTTTGGGTTGTGAGTAGATTTTTGGGGTTCTGTTCGTATCATTGCAAGGGAATCAGGCCTTAACTCGAGTGGTTGAGGAAATCCATGTCTCTCGAATTGTGGCAAACCCCCAGGACCTCTCCAGTTTTACACTGAGACCAACCTCCTATTGAGGTGTGACGGGGACATCTGCATTCCTTCCAGACAAAGCTGGGGAATCGACCCTCATCTCGACTTGAGGAGGGGAAAACGGGGCTCTTGTTGAGTTGTGGTGGGAAACTCAGCATCTTCTGGAGTGGGGCGGGTATCTCGGGAAGCCTCTGGGGTTTCGCAAAGGGTGTCAAGTTCCCTTTCGAGTTCCAAGAGGAAACGTGGGATTTCTTGGGAAACGTTGCAACGTAAAATGGCCTCTTATCGTGTTGAGGGGAGAATTTCATGGTTTTTGTGGAGTTGTGGTGGGAAGCATAGGGTTTCTCTCGTGTTGCGTGGTAATCTGGGGGACCAGCTCGTGTTTCCTCAGGAAGTCAGATCTGCTTTCGAATGCGAGGGGCACCTTGGGATTCCTCTCCCATTGCTGCAGGGCTGAATATGGCTTCATCTCGAGTTAAGGCGGGACCTCAGGGTTCCTTTCCTTTTCTGACATTGATCTGAGGGTTTCTGTGGTGTTTGAACAGGGGAGGCAGGCCTCGTCTTGTGTTGAGACATGAAACTCAGCTTGCCTCTCGAGTTGGGAATGGGGTGTCAAGCCTCTTGTCGAGTTGGATTTGTAACATGCGGCTTTTTATGGAGGATGCAACTGGGGTGTCAGTGCCCATTGGTGTTGTGACACAGTACTCGAGGTTCCATTCGAATCAGGCCTTATCTCGAGTGGATGGGGAAATCGGTGTCTTTGGGATTACGAGGTTTCCTGTAGGTTTTCAATGTGAGACCGGCCTCCTCTTGAGGTGCGATGGGATTCCTTTCCAGACAAAGCAGGGGAATCGGCCTTCATCTCGAGATTGGGAGTGGCAAAGGGGCTCAGATTGAGGTGTGTTGGGAACCTCAGTATTCCTCTCAAGTGGGGACAGGAATGTCGGTGAACTTCTTGAGTTTCATAAAGGGTGTTGAGTACCGTTTCAAGTTTCAAGAGGGAACGTGGGATTTCTCTCGAGACGCTGCATTGGGAAAGGGCCTCATCTCGCATTGAGGGGAGAATCCCGTGGTTTTCCTCGAGGCTTGGCGGGAAGTTTGGGGTTCCTCTTGATTTGCGACGTGGAGCTCAGGATCCCACTCATATTACCTCATGGAAGTCAGGTCTCATTTTGAGTTGTGACGCGCACCTCAGGATTCCTCACAAGTCACTTCAGGGTAGATATTCCTCAGATAGACTTGTGTCCAGAAACTCCATGTTCCTCTCCAGTGGGGACAGGGATCTCCAGGTTGTGTTCAAGTTTCCCCTGGGGAGTCAGCCCTTGTCTTGAGTTGAAGCAAAGAACTCTACTCTCTTCTTGAGTTGCAACAGGTATCTCCTGGACCCCTTTAAGTGGCCTTAAGGGAGTCAAGACTCCTATGGAGTTTTCAGAGGGAACTCAGGATTGCTCTCTAGGCCCTCCAAGAAAGAAGGGCTTCATCTCGCGATGATGGGGCAATCTCGTGGTTTTTCTCGAGTTGCGGGAGGAAATTTGGGGTTTCTCTCGAGTTACGACGGAGAACTCGGGAAGCGTTTCGTGTTGCCCCAGGGAAGTCCAGTCTCCATTAGATTTGAGATGGGGAGCGCAGGATTGCTCTTGATTCAAGGCAGGGGAATCAGGCTTCAATTCGCGTTGAAGGGGGAATCTCAAGGTCTTTATCAAGTTGCGGCAGGAAACTTCAGGTTCCCTCGAGTTGCCATGGTGACCTAGGGAACTTCTCATGGTGCCTATGGGAAGTCAGGAATCCTTTCGAGTTGTGAGGGGCCTCTCGGGATTCCTCTGGTGTCTGTACAATGGAAGAGGGCCTCATTTCCAGTTGAGGTGGGAACCTCTGTATTCCTCTCCTTTTCTGACGTGGATTTTGGGGTGTGTCTGCAGTTTCAAACAGGGAGTCAGGTCTCGACTTAGGTTGAGGCATGGAACTCTGCTTTCCTCTCCAGCTGTAAAAGAGGTTTCAGTCCTCCAGTCGAGTTGAACTGGGGACCTGGGGCTTTTCTCGAATTTGGAACTGGGTTATCAGTCCTCTCTTCGTGTTGTGAGTTGATTCTCAGGGTTCCGTTCTAATCGGTGCAAGGGAATCAGGACTTATCTCGAGTGGATGGGGAAATCCGTGTCTCTCGAATTGTGGCAAGACCCCTGGGTTCCTCTCCAGTTTCAATTTGAGACCAGCCTCCTCTTGAGGTGCGACAGGGACGTCGGCATTCCCTTCCAGATGAAGCAGGGGATTTGACCCTCATTTCGAGTTGAGGAGGGGAAAAAGTGGCTCTTCTTGGGTTGTGGTGGGAGACTCAGCGTTCCTCTGGAGTGGGGACGGGTATCTCGGGAAGCTTCTGGGGTTTCATAAAAAGTGTCAAGATCTCTATCTATTTCCAAGAGGGAACGTGGGATTTCTTAGGAAACACTGCAATGTAAAAGGGCTTCACCTCTCGTGAAGGGGAGAATTCCATGGTTTTTGTGGAGTTGTAGTATGAAGCTTAGGGTTGCTCTCAAGATGAGTGGGGACCTGGGGGACCCACTCATGTTTCCTCAGGGAAGTCAGATCTGCTTTCGAGTTGCAAGGGGCACCTCGGGATTCCTCTTGTGTTGCTGGAAGGATGAATAGGGCCTCATCTCGAGTTGAGGCGTGAACTTCAGGGTTCATCTCCATTTCTGTCATCGATCTCAGGGTTTCTGTGGAGTTTAAACAGGGTAGGAAGGCCTCGTGTTGTGTTGAGTTATGGAACTCCACTTCCCTCTCCAGGTGTGAATGGAGTGTCAGGCCTCTTGTCAAGTTGCATTTGGAACCTGTGGCTTTTTGTGGAGGATGCAACTGGGGTGTCAGTGCCCCTTGGTGTTGAGACTCAGTACTCGGAGTTCCATTCGACTCAGGCCTTATCTCGAGTGGATGGGGAAATCGGTGTCTTTGGGATTGTGACAGAACCCACGAGGTTTCCTGTCGAATGTCAAGGTGAGACCGGCCTCCTCTTGAGTTGCGACGGGAATGTCGGGATTCCTTTCCAGACAAAGCAGGAGAATCGACTGTCATCTTGAGATAAGGAGGGGCAAAAGAGCTCAGAATGAAGTATGCCCGGAACTCTGTATTCCTCTCAGGTGGGGACGCGTATGTTGGGGAACTTCTTGAATTGCATAAAGGTGTCGAGTACTGATTCGAATTTCAATAGGGTACGTGGGATTGCTCTTGAGACGCTGCAGTGGGAAAGGGCCTCATCTCGTGTTGAGGGGAGAATCCTGTGGTTTTCCTCGAGGTTTGGCAGGAAGTTTGGTGTTCCTCTCGAGTTGTGACGTGGAACTCAGGGTCCTGTTCGTATTGCCTCTGGGAAGTCAGGTCTCATTTAAAGTTGTAACAGGCACCTCTGGATTCCTCTCAAGTCACTGCAGGGGAAATAGGCCTCAGATAGACTTGTGTCCAGAAACTCCGTGTTCCTCTCCAGTGGTGACAGGGACCTCTGGGTTGCGTTCAAGGTTCACCTGGGGAGTCAGGCCTCATCTCGAGTTGAAGGAAGGAACTCTGCTCTCCTCTCGAGTTGTAACGGGCATCTCCTGGAGCCCTTGAGTGGCCTAAAGGGAGTCAAGACTCCTATGGAGTTTTGAGAGGGAACTCGGGATTGCTCTCTAGCCGCCCCACCCCCACCCCTCCATCTCACGATGACAGGGGAATCTCGTGGTTTTTCTTGAGTTGCGGTGGGAAGTTTGGGGTTTCTCTCGAGTTACGACTGGGAACTCAGGGAGCCTCGCATGTTGCCCCAGAGAAGTCCAGTCTCCATTCGACTTGCAATGGGGAGCGGGGGATTGCTCTCCAGTCATGGCAGGACAATCGGGACTCAATTCGTGTAGGAGGGGGAATTTCAAGGTCTTTATCGAGTTGTGGCTGGAAACTTTGGGGTCCCTCGAGTTGTGACGGTGACCTCAGGGAACTTCTCATGGTGCCTATGGGAAGTCAGGTATCCTTTCATGTTGTGAGAGGCCTCTTAGGATTTCTCTGGGGTCAGTGCAATGGAAGAGGGCCTCATCTCCAGTTGAGGCGGGGACCTCAGGATTCCTCTCCTTTTCTGACATGGATCTCGGTGTGTGTCTGCAGTTTCAAACAGGGAGTCAGGTCTCGACTTAGGTTGAGGCATGGAGCTCTGCTTTCCTCTCCAGCTGTAAAAGAGTTCTCAGGCCTCCAGTCGAGTTGATTTGGGGACCTGGGGCTTTTCTCGAATTTGGAAATGGGGTATAAGTCCTCCCTTCGGGTTGTGAGTTGATTCTCGGGGTTCCATTCGAATTGGTGCAAGGGCATCAGGCCTTATCACTAGTGGATGTGGAACTCTGTGTCTCTCGAACTGTGGCAAGACCCCCGGGTTCCTCTCCAGTTTCCTTTTAAGACGTGCCTCCTCTTGAAGTGCAACTGGTACATCGGCATTCCCTTCCAGACGAAGCAAGGAATCAACCCTCATTTTGAGTTGAGGAGGGGGAAAGTGGCACTTCTTGGGTTGTGGCAGGAAACTCAGCATTCCTCTCGTGTGGGGACAGTTGTCTTGGGAAGCTTCTGGGGTTTCATAAAGGGTATCAAGTTCCCTTTCTACTTCCAAGAGGGAACGTGGGATTCCTTGGGAAACACTGCAGCGTAAAAGGGCCCCATCTTGTGTGAAGCGGAGAATTCTTTGGTTTTTGTGGAGTTGTAGTGGGGGGCTTAGGGTTGCTCTCAAGATGCGTGGGGACCTGGGGGACCCGCTCGTGTTTCCTCAGGGAATTCAGGTCTGTTTTCGAGTTGCTAGGGGCACCTCCGGATTCCTCTTGTGTCAATGCAGGGATGAATAGGGCCTTATCTCGAATTGAGGCGTGAACCTCAGGGTTCCTCTCCATTTCTGTCATCGATCTCAGGGTTTCTGTGGAGTTTGAACAGGGGAGGCAGGCCTCGTCTTGTGTTGAGTTACGGAAATCCGTTTCCATCTCAAGTTGTGAATGGTGTGTCAGGCCTCTTGTGGAGTTACATTTGGAACCTGTGGCTTTTTCTGGAGGATGCAACTGGGGTGTCAGTGCCCATTGGTGTTGCGACTCAGTACTCAGGTTTCCATTCAAATCAGGCCTTATCTCGAGTGGATGGGGAAATGGGTGTCTTTGGGTTTGTGACACAACCCACGAAGTTTCCTGTCGAGTGTCAAGGTGAGACTGGCATCCTCTTGAGTTGCTACGGAAATGTCGGGGTTCCTTTCCAGACAAAGCAGGAGAATCGACCCTCATCTCGAGATGAGGAGGGGCAAAAGAGGTCAGAATGAAGTGTGCCCGGGAACTCGGTATTCCTCTCTAATGGGGACGCGTATGTCAGGAAACTTCTTGAATTGCATAAAGGCGTAGAGTACCGATTCGAATTTCCAGAGGGTACGTGGGATTTCTCTCGAGATACTCCAGTGGAATAGAGCCTCATCTCGCGTTGAGCGGAGAATCCCGTGGTTTTCCTCGAGGTTTGGCAGGAAGTTTGGTGTTCCTCTCGAGTTGTGACGTCAATCTTAGGGTCCTGCTCGTATTGCCTCTGGGAAGTTAGGTCTCATTGCAACTTGTGGCAGGCACCTCTGGATTCCTCTCAACTCACTGCAGGGGAAATAGGCCTCAGACAGACTTGTGTCCAGAAACTCCGTGTTCCTCTCCAGTAGTGACAGGGATCTCTGGGTTGCATTCAAGGTTCACCTGGGGAGTCAGGCCTCGTCTAGAGTTAAAGGAAGGACCTCTGCTCTCCTCTCAAGTTGTAACGGGCATCTCCTGGAGCCACTGAGTGGCCTAAAGGGAGTCAAGACTCCTATGGAGTTTTGAGAGGGAACTCGGGATTGCTGTCTAGACCCTGCAGGAAAAGAAGGGCCTCATTTCGCGATGACGGGGGAATCTCGTGGTTTTTCTTGAGTTGTGGCGGGAAGTTGGGGTTTCTCTCGAGTTACGATAGGGAACTCAGGGAGCCTCAAGTGTTGCCCCAGAGAAGTTCAGTCTCCATTCAACTTGCGATGTGGAGCGGGGGGTTGCTCTCGAGTCATGGAAGGGCAATCAGGCCTCAGTTCGCGTAGAAGGGGGAATTTCAAGGTCTTTATCGAGTTGCAGCTGGAAACTTTGGGGTCCCTCGAGTTGCCACGGTGACCTCAGGGAACTTCTCATGGTGCCTATGGGAAGTCAGGTATCCTTTCATGTTGTCAGAGGAAGAGGGCCTCATCTCCAGTTGAGGTGGGAACCTCAGGATTCCTCTCCTTTTCTGACGTGGATTTTGGGGTGTGTCTGCAGTTTCAAACAGGGAGTCAGGTCTCGACTTAGGTTGAGGCATGGAACTCTGCTTTCCTCTCCAGCTGTAAAAGAGTTCTCAGGCCTCCAGTCGAGTTGATTTGGGGACCTGGGGCTTTTCTCGAATTTGGAAATGGGGTATAAGTCCTCCCTTCGGGTTGTGAGTTGATTCTCGGGGTTCCATTCGAATTGGTGCAAGGGAATCAGGCCTTATCTCGAGTGGATGTGGAACTCCGTGTCTCTCGAACTGTGGCAAGACCCCCGGGTTCCTCTCCAGTTTCCATTTGAGACCAGCCTCTTCTTGAGGTGCGAAGAGGACGTCGGCATTCCCTTCCAGATGAAGCACGGGAATCGACCCTCATTTCGAGTTGAGGTGGGGGAAAAGTGGCACTTCTTGGGTTGTGGCGGGAAACTCACTGTTCCTCTCGAGTGGGGACAGTTATCTCAGGAAGCTTCTGGGGTTTCATAAAGGGTGTCAAGTTCCCTTTCTACTTCCAAGAGGGAACGTGGGATTTCTTGGGAAACACTGCAGCGTAAAAGGGCCTCATCTCGTGTGGAGGGGAGAATTCCTTGGTTTTTGTGGAGTTGTAGTGGGAAGCTTAGGGTTGCTCTCAAGTTGCATGGTGACCTGGGGGCCCCACTCGTGTTTCCTCAGGGAAGTCAGATCTGCTTTCAAGTTGTGAGGGGCACCTCGGGATTCCTCTTGTGTTGATGCAGGGATGAATAGGGCCTCATATCGAATTGAGGCATGAACTTCAGGGTTCCTCTCCATTTCTGGCATCAATCTCAGGGTTTCTGTGGAGTTTGAATAGGGGAGGCAGTCCTCGTCTTGTGTTGAGTTATGGAACTCTGATTGCCTCTCAAGTTGTGAATGGGGTATCAGGCCTCTTGTAGAGTTGCATTTGGAACCTATGGCTTTTTCTGGAGGATGCAACCTGGGTGTCAGAGCCCCTTGGTGTTGCAATCAGTACTTGGGGTTCCATTCGACTCAGGCCTTATCTCGAGTGGATGGGGAAATCGGTGTCCTTGGGATTGTGACACGACCCACGAGGTTTCCTGTCGAGTTTCAGTGTGAGACCGGCCTCCTCTTGAGGTGTGATGGAATGTCGGGATTCCTTTCCAGACAGCAGGAGAATCGACCCTCATCTCGAGATGAGGAGGGGCAACAGAGGTCAGAATGAAGTGTGCCTGGGAACTCGGTATTCCTCTCAAATGGGGACGCATATGTCGAGGAATTTCTTGAATTGCATAAAGGTTTCGAGTACAGATTTGAAATTCAAGAGGGTACGTGGGATTTTTCTTGAGACACTGCAGTGGGAAAGGGCCTCATCTCGCGCTGAGGGGAGAATCCCGTGGTTTTCCTCGAGGTTTGGCAGGAAGTTTGGTGTTCCTCTCGAGTTGTGACATGGAACTCAGGGTCCTGCTAGTATTGCCTCTGGGAAGTCAGGTCTCATTTAAAGTTGTGACAGGCACCTCTGGATTCCTTTCAAGTCACTGCAGGGGAAATAGGCCTCAGATAGACTTGTGTCCAGAAACTCCGTGTTCCTCTCCAGTGGCGACAGAGATCTGTGGGTTGCACTCAAGGTTCACCTGGGGAGTCAGGCTTCATCTCGAGTTGAAGGAAGGAATTCTGCTCTCCTCTCGAGTTGCAACGGGCATCTCTTGGAGCCATTGAGTGGCCTAAAGGGAGTCAAGCCTCCTATGGAGTTTTGAGAGGGAACTCAGTATTGCTTTCTAAGCCCTGCAGGAAAAGAAGTGCCTCATCTCGCGATGACAGGGTAATCTCGTGGCTTTTCTCGAGTTTTGGCGGGAAGTTTGGGGTTTCTCTCGAGTTACGACGGGGAACTCAGGGAGCCTCCCGTGTTGCCCCAGAGAAGTCCAGTCTCCATTCAACTTGCTATGGGGTGCGGGGGATTGCTCTTGAGTCACGGCAGGGCAATCAGGCCTCAGTTCGCGTAGAAGGGGGAATCTCAAGGTCTTTCTCGAGATGCAGCTGGAAACTTTGGGGCCCCTTGAGTTGCGACGGTAACCTCAGGTAACTTCTCATGGTGCCTATGGGAAGTCAGGAATCCTTTCGTTGTGAGGGGCCCATAGGATTCCTCTGGGGTCAGTGCAATTGAAGAGGGCCTCATCTCCAGTTGAGGTGAGAACCTCAGGTTTCCTCTCCTTTTCTGACGTGGATCTTGGTGTGTGTCTGCAGTTTCAAAAAGGAATAAGTCTCGACTTATGTTGAGGCATGGAACTCTGCTTTCCTCTCCAGCTGTAAAGAGGTTTCAAGCCTCCAGTCGAGTAGAATTGCGGATCTGGTGCTTTTCTCGAATTAGGAAACGGGGTATAAGTCTTCCCTTCATTTTGTGAATTGATTTTCAGGGTTCCGTTCGTATCCGTGCAAGGGAATCAGGCCTTATCTCGAGTGGATGGGGGAATCCGTGTCTCTCGAATTGTGGCAAACCCCCAGGTCCTCTTCAGTTTCCGTTTGAGACCAACCTCCTCTTGTGGTGCGACAGGGACATCAGCATTCCTTTCCAGATGAAGCAGGGGAATCGACCCTCATCTCGAGTTGAGGAGGGGAAAACGGGGCTCTTCCTATGTTGGGGCGGGAAACTCAACATTCCTCTGGAATGGGGACGGGTATCTTGGGAAGCTTCTGGGGTTTCATAAAGGGTGTCAAGTACCCTTTCGAGTTCTAAGAAGGAAAGTGGGATTTCTTGGGAAACGCTGCAATGTAAAAGGGCCTCATGTCGCACTGTGGGGAGAATTTCGTCATTTTTGTTTAGTTGTGGTGGGAAGCTTAGGGTTCCTCTCGAGTTGCATGGGGATCTGGGGGACCCACTCGTGTTTCCTCAGGGAAGTCAGATCTGCTTTCGAGTTGCCAGGGGCACTTCGGAATTCCTCTTCTGTCGCTGCAGGGATGAATAGGGCCTCATCTCGAGTTTAGGCGGAAACCACAGGATTTCTCTCCAGCTCTGACAGGGATTTGGGTGTCCCTATGGAGATTCCACTGGGGTTTCAGACGTTGTCTTGTGTTGGGGCATGGAACTCCACTTCCCTCTCCAGGTGGAAAAGTGGTGTCAGGCCTCCTGTCGAGTTGAGGTAGGGTTCAGGGGCTATTTCTAGAGGTGCCACGGAGCTCTCAGTCATCCCTTCGTGTCATGAGTTGATACTCGGGGTGACATTCGAGTCGTTGCAGGGGAATGAGGCCTTATCTCAAGTGGACGGGGACATCGGGGTCTTTTCAAATGGTAGCATGACCACTGGAGTTCCTCCGAGCTTCAAGGTGAGACCGGCCTCCTCCTGAGGTGCAACGGGAATGTCAGGATTCCTTTGCAGATGAAGCATTAGAATGGACCCTCAACTCGACATGAGGAGGGGAAACCTGGGTTCTTCTTGAGTTGTGGTGGGAAACTCTGTGTTCCTCTCGAGTGGAGACGGGTATGTCGGGGAACTTCTTGAGTTTCCTAAATGGTGTCAAGTACCCTTTCGAAGCTTAAGAGGGAAGGTAGGATTTCTCTCGAGACATTGTAGCCAAAAGGGGCCTCATCTCTCGTTGACGGGAATAGTCTCCTGGGGTTTCTCGAGTTGCGGCAGAAAACCTGGGCTCCTCTCGAGTTGTGACAGGGACCTCAATCCAGCTCGTGTGGCTTCAAGAAAGTCAAGTCTCCATTCAAGTTCCGAGGGCAACCACAGGAGTGCTTTGGAGTCACATCAGGGGAATCAAGCCTCAATTGTCATGGAAGGGGGAATCTCAAGGTGTTTTTCGAGTTGCAGCAGGTAGTGGGGGTTCCCTCGTGTTGCCACGTGGACCTCAGGGTACTTCTCATGGTGCCTATTGGAAGTCAGGAATCCTGTTTAGTTGTGAGGTGCCTCTCGGGATTCCCCTGGGGTCGGTGCAATGGAGGAGGGCCTCATCTCCAGTTGAGGCGGGAACCTCAGGGTTCCTCTCCTATTCTGACATGGATCTCAGGGTGTGTCTCCCATTTCAAACAGGGAGTCAGTCTCGACTTGTGTTAAGGCATAGAAGTCTGCTTTCCTCTCGAGCTGTAAAAGAGTTTTCAGGCCTCCAGTCCAGTTGAATTGGGGATCTGGGGCTTTTCTCGAATTTGCAAATGGGGTATCAGTCCTCCCTTCTTGTTGTGAGTTGATTCTCTGGGTTCCATTCGAATCAGCGCAAGGGAATCAGGCCTTATCTCGAGTGGATGGGGAACTCAGAGTCTCTCGATTTGTGGCAAGACCCCAGGGTTCCTCTCCAGTTTCAAGTTGAGACCGGCCTCCTCTTGAGGTGCGACTGGGACATTGGCATTCCTTTCCAGATGAAGCTGGGGAATTGACTCTCATCTCGAGTTGAGGAGGGGAAAACTTGGCTGTTGTTGGGTTTTGGCGAGAAACTCAGTGTTCCTCTCGAGTGGGGACGGGTATCTGAGGAAGCTTCTTGGGTTTCATAAAGGGTGTCAAATTCCCTTTCGAGTTCCAAGAGAGAAGGGGGCGTTTCCTGGGATATGCTGCAGCGTAAAAGGGCCTCATCTCGCATTAAAGCGAGAATTTTGTGGTTTTGTGGAGTTGTGGCTGGAATTTAGGGTTCCTCTAGAGTTGCGTGGGGACCTGGGGGATGCACTCGTGTTTCCTCTTGCATCACTACAGGAATGAATGGGGCCTCATCTCGAGTTGAGGCGTGAACCTCAGGATTCCTCTCCATTTCTGATTCGATCTCAGGGTTTCTGTGGAGTTTGAACTGGGGAGGCAGGCCTCGTCTTGTGTTGAGGCATGAAACTTGGCTTGCCTCTTGAGTTGGGAATGGGGTGTCAGGCCTCTTGTCGAGTTGCATTTGGAACCTGTGGCTTTTTCAAGAGGATGCAACTGGGATCTTAGTGCCCCTTCGTGTTGCAACTGAGTACTTGGGATTTCATTTGAATCATGCCTTATCTCAGTGGATGTGGAAATCTGTGTCTTTGGGATTGTGGCATGGCCCACGAAGTTTCCTGTCGAATTTCAATGTGAGACCGGCCTCCTCTTGAGATGTGACAGGTTCGTCGGGATTCCTTTCCAGACAAAGCAGGGGAATTGACCCTCATTTGAGATGAGGAGTGACAAAGCAGCTCAGGTTGAGGTGTGCTGGGAAACTCTATGTTCCTCTCACATGAGGACAGGTATGTCGGAAAATTCTTGAGTTGCATGAAGGGTGTCCAGTAACGTTTCGAGTTTCAAGAGGGAACGTGGGATTTCTCTCGAGACGCTGCAGTGGGAAAGGGCCTCATCTCCTGTTGAGGGGAGAATCCCCTTGTTTTCCTCGAGTCTTGGTGGGAAGTTTGGGGTTCTTCACGAGTTGCGACATGGACTTCAAGGTCCCGCTCGTATTGCCTCAGGGAAATCAGGTCTCATTTCGAGATATGACAGGCACCTCTGGATTCCTCACAAGTCACTGCAGGGGAAATACGCCTCAGATAGACTTGTGTCCAGAAACTCTGTGTTCCTCTCCAGTGGTGACAGGGATGTCCAGGTTGCAATTAAGGTCCAACTAGGGAGTCAGTCGAGTTGAAGCAAAGAACTCTGCTCTCCTCTCAAGTTGCTACGGGCATCTCCTGGAGCCCTTTGAGTGGCCTAAATGGAGTCAAGCCTCCTATGGAGTTTTGAGAGGGAACTCGGGATTGCTCTTTATGCCCTGCAGGTAAAGAAGGGCCTCATCTCGCGATGACGGGGGAATCTAGTGGTTTTTCACGAGTTTGGGTGGGAAGCTTGGGGTTTCTCTCGAGTTGTGATGGGGACCTCAGGGAACTGCTCATGTTGCGAGTAGTCAGGTCTCTTTTTGAGTTGTGAGGGGCACGTCAGGATTCCTCTCGAGTTGGTGCAGGGGACTAGGGCTTCGTCTCGAGTTGAGGCGGGAAACTCAGGTTTCCTCTCCAGCTCTGACAGGGATCTCAGGGTTCCTATGGAGATTCCACTGGCGAGTCAAACGTTGTCTTGTGTTGGGGCATGGGACTCCGCTTCCCTCTCCAGGTGGAAAAGGGGTGTCAGGCTCCTATCAAGTTGAGGTAGGGATCATGGGCTATTTCTAGAGGCCCCAAGGGGCTCTCAGTCCTCCTTTTGTGTTGTGAGTTGATACTCGGCATGATATTTGAGTCGTTGCAGGGGAATGAGGCCTTATCTTGAGTGGCTGGTTACATCGGGGTCTTTTCAAATAGTGGCCCGACCCCTGGAGTTCCTCTTGAGTTTCAAGGTGAGACCGGCCTCCTCCTGAAGTGCGACAGGAACACGGGGTTCCTTTGCAGAGTAAGCAGGGGAATGGACCCTCATCTCGAGATGAGGAGGGGGAAATGGGGCTCTTCTTGAGTTGTGGCGGAAAACTCACTGTTCCTCTCGATGGGAGAAGGGTATGTCGGGAACTTCTTGAGTTGCCTAAATGGTGTCAATTGCCCTTTCGAGGCTCAAGAAGGAAGGTGGGATTTCTCTCGAGATGCTGCAGTGGAAAGGGGCCTGATCTCGTGTTGAGGGGAGAATCCCCTGGGTTTTCTCGAGTTGCGGCAGGAAACTTGGTGTTCCTCTCCAGTTGTGATGGGGACCTCAGGGACCTGCTCGTGTTGCCTCAGGAAAGTCAAGTCTCCATTCGAGTTTCGAGGGGCCTCTTGGGATTCATCTCCAGTCGGTGCAGGAGCACAGGGCCTCATCTCGAGTTGAGGCTGGAACCTCAGTGTTCCTCTCCAGTTCTGACATGGATCTCAGGGTTCTTATGGAGTTTCAGTATGGGAATCAGGCCTCGTCTTGTGTGGAGACATGGAACTCCGCTTCCCTCTCGAGGTGTAAAAGGGGTATCAGGCTTCCCGTTGAGTTGGCATAGGGATCTGGGGCTTTTTCTTGAGGTACCCTGGTGCTGTCACACCTCCCTTTGTGTTTTAAGTCCATCCTCGGGGTTGCAGTCGAGTCAGTGCAGGGGAATCAGTCTTATCTGTAGTAGATGGGGAAATCTGGGCCTTTTTGAATTGAGGCACGACTCCTGGGAATGCATTCGAGTTTCAAGGTGAGACCAGCCTCCTCTTGAGGGGCGACGACAACACTGGGATTCCTTTACTGATGAAGCAGAGTAATCAACAGTCATCTCGAGTTGAGGAGGGAGAAATAGGGCTCTTCTTGAGCTGTGGCGGGAAACTCAGCAGTCCTCTCAAGTGGGCACGGATATCTCGGGAAGCTTCTGGGGTTTCATAAAGGGTGTCAAGTTCCCTTTCCAGTTCCAAGAGGGAACGTGAGATTTCTTGGGAAACACTGCAGCATAAAAGGGCCTCATTTCGTGTGGATGGGAGAATTTCATGGTTTTTGTGGAATTGTGGTGGGAAGCTTAGGGTTCCTCTCGAGTTGTGTGGGGACTTGGGGGACCCGCTCGAGTTTTCTCAGGGAAGTCAGATCTGATTTCGAGTTGTGAGGGGCACCTTGGGATTCCTCTCACGTCGCTGCAGGGATGAATAGGGCCTCATCTCGACTTAAGGCGGGAACCTCAGGGTTCTTCTCCATTTCTGACATCCATCTCGAGGTCTCTGTGGAGTTTGAACAGGGGAAGCAGGCCTCGTCTTGTGTTGAGGCACTGAACTCGGCTTGCCTCTTGAGTTGTGCATGAGGTGTCAGGCCTCTTGCCCAGTTGGATTTGGAACCTGCATCTTTTTCTGGAGGACACAACCAGGGTGTCAGTGGCCCTTCGTGTTGTGACTTTATTCTCAGTGTTACTTTGGAGTCTGTACTGGGCATCAGGCCTTATCTCGAGTAGATGGGGAAATCGGTGTCTTTGTCTCTTAATTTCTGTCATACTGAGAAAGGATTTTGATTTTTTTACTAGTAATATATAGGAATATTTTGGACAATATGAAAAGTCTCATTGATTAACCTATTGTATTTTTATTGATTCTGCTTGCTACTAGTACTATGATTCCTCTATAGAAGTCGACTGAATTCATAAAATTCGTGATTTTTATAGTAAGAATTTAATTTTAAAAATTGTGACAATCCAAAAGCAATATTTTATATAGACCACATTTTGTTTATTCATTCATCTGTCAATGAAATTCCACCTTCTGACTATTGTTAATAATGTTGCTTTGAACATTGGTACCCAAACATCTATTTGAGTCCAGAAATTTGAGTAATGATTTGATTGAGAATTTTGAGTTCCTTTTGTAATCCAGATCTTTCTGTGAGATTTTTGAGAATGAATTATTTTAAATATTGTAGTTTGTTCTCTTCATTAAGAATGAACACTATGTCTGCATAGAACCATTTTTCTGGACGACTGTATTTTTCATTTGTTGGAATTTTTTTAAGGGATGGGGGTTGCATGGGAATTTTTCAAAGATTATTTTAGTAAGGTGTGACTTAACAAAACCTGAAATATCTCGAACCATTGATGAAAATGATTTTAGAGCATCTCTAGGAAGTAAAATGTAAATATAGGCAGTGTTTATAAAAACTTTCATTAACATTTAGTATTTTATGTGTAAAAGTCTCTATTTTTAACAAATAAATGTTGGCAATTTAAATTCCAGAAAAATTATGAAATGAAAAATCATTTTAAGTTGTTTAAGAAAAGTCATCAATTTTGAAATCTGTTATTGGCATCAATCAGGTTTAAAAACTGTGTTTACTATAAATTCATATTAACTTGTGAACTCATGAGAAATAATATTATTAAGAAAGAATAAGTCTCTCTAGGTGTTTAAAAATAATTTTCTAAACTTGTTTTTTTTCTAAGTCTGAGGATGAAAAGGAACAATTAAAGAAATACATTGAATTAAAACAATCGCTGGAAAATAGCTTGGACCAAGAAAAGAAGAAAAACAGTGAGTTAGAAAAAGAGATTACTGGGTAAGATTTTAATATTTCTGATAATCTCAACTATTAATAAAAGTATAATTTTATTTAAAACCTTAGATACAGATTCATTTTTACGTGTATTTTCATAATTAAACACACTATCCTATTTCAAGGTTTACTGTGGAAAGTCAGTGCAATATGAAATGTTTTTGACTGAAGCAGTGTTATACTTATCTGTAATGATTTCTAAAACAGTAACAACCGTGACTCTGCATATAGTAATGTCACTCTCTTCCTCATTATGCTGAATTTTTACTTCTGCAAAGTATCTTTGGTTTTTTTGGTAATTCTGCCTTCTTTTAATTGTGTTCCTTCCCGTAATCATTCAAGTAATTTATTATCTAAAAACCTACCTGTGTTATTGTTGGACAACATTAAAAAGTATCTTGATTTGGCTTATATTTTCTTTTTGCCCCCAAATTTTAGATAAAATGTACATACAAAAATCTATGTGTAACTTAATAATAATATTAGTGACCATGTTTTGATCAGTAAGATAAAAAACTGCTTCGGTTTTTTTCTTTTTTTTTTTTTTTCTGAGTGCAGTTAACTCTCATCATCTACAGATTCAGCCAACCCAAGATCAATGGTATTCAGGGGAAAAAAATTTGAGAAAGTTCCAAAAAGCAAAACTTGGATTGGTCTCAAGCTGGCAACTATTTCCATAGTGTTTATACTGTATTTATAACTATTTACAAAGCATTTACATTGTATTAGATAATGTAAGTGATCTAGGGATGACTGAAAGTATAGGGAAGGTGTGCTTAGGGAAACTTGAGTATCCGTGGATTTTGTATCTACAGAGTGTTGGGTTTTTTTTTTAACCAGTCCTCTGTGGATGCTGAGGGATACAAAGGGTTCTTCTCTGATTCCCATTAATATTTTTCTCTTTTAATTTTTTCTACATTGCTTTGCATTTTGTTAACAATGTGCTGGGCAAGATTTCTACACCTCTTAAAACAGTCTTGAAGAGACTGGTACCCTCGCTCTCTCTTCTCATTTCCTTTCTTCTGAAACTCTCAGCCTGGGTTATTTCCCATTTAACTCAGGCTCCAAAGATTTTTCTTTTTTTTTCAATTTTGGGTAAGAATCTTGTTGGCTTTTTGTATCTACTTTCTTTTCTTTTAGTAGAGGCTGTGGTCAGTAGGAAAAAACATGTCTTGTGTTTTTTGAAGAAACATTCATATATAATATCTCTTCATCTTTAGTTTGAATACTGATCTCTGGTTTATAACTAACATTTAATAATACATTAATATTTCACACTAGTATGCTAAAAATTGATGTTAACTTATTTATAAGAACTCATATATTACATATATCACACACAGTATATTTAAATGTAAAATTTTTCTTCATAATATTTATCTAAGATTAGAATTTAGTTATTATGCTTTCAAGGAATATAAACTTGAACAATGAGAAAGGATTATAATTTATATTTTGTTTGTTTTATCTGATAGAACATATATCTGTTTAATTATTAGATATCTGCTCTTAAAGAACTTACTCATTCTATACATTTCTACAGATTTAAGAAACTCTTAAAAATGACAAGAAGGAAGTTAAATGAATATGAAAATGGAGAGCGTAGTTTCCATGGAGATTTAAAAACCAGTCAAACTGAAATGGATATTCAAATTAATATGCTAAAACAGAAGGTAATTTTTAATCAGTTTTAGAACCCCCAAATCACTTAATTTGGGGAAATATAAATCATTCCATGCTTTCCGCAGTGAAACACAGATTTGTCTATTATTTTTTTAGGTTGGACACCAGTGAAAAAGACAGATTTTCCCTATATCATTTTGAGATAAAAAGGGCACACTTTTGACTCTCTCTGTCTTGAACCCTGGCTGGTGATCTGAAGCTAAGCAGCACAGCATTAATGACCCCAAAGTATCCATTGTTTTTGGTGACAGGTTTGTTGAAATCTAATGAACATACCATGCAGTTCATTCATTTAAACCCTACAGTTCAGTAACTTTATTGTGTTTAAAGAGTTATACAGACATTACCACATTAGAACATTTTCATCATCCTCCAAAGAAATAACCCTGTGCCAGTTTTCCTTTCCTGATCTTCCCAGCCTGAGGAAACCATGACTCTACTCCCTGACTCTGTAGATGTCCCTTTTCTGGACATTTTGTGTCAGTGGAATCACACAATATGGGATCCTTTGTGACTGCCTTCTTTCATTTAGCATAAAATTTTCAAGGTACATCTAACATGTATCAGTATTTCCTTGATTTTATTGCTCAGTAATATTCTATTGTATGGATGTACCACATTCAATTTATTCATTCATCATCTGATGGACCTTTGGGAATGTTTCTACTTTTTGGCTAATGCCAGTAATGTTGCTGTGCACATTTATGTCTAAGTTTTGGTGTGAACATATTTTTTCATTTCTTTTGGGAAAACAGTTATGAATAGAATTGCTGTCAGATCAGATCAGTCGCTCAGTCGTGTCCGACTTTTTGTGACCCCATGAATCGCAGCACACCAGGCCTCCCTGTCTATCACCAGCTCCCGGAGTTCACTCAGACTCACGTCCATTGAGTCAGTGATGCCATCCAGCCATCTCATCCTCTACCATCCCCTTCTCCTCCTGCCCCCAATCCCTCCCAGCATCAGCGTCTTTTCCAATGAGTCAACTCTTCACATGAGGTGGCCAAAGTACTGGAGTTTCAGCTTTAGCATCATTCCTTCCAAAGAAATCCCAGGGCTGATCTCCTTCAGAATGGACTGGTTGGATCTCCTTGCAGTCCAAGGGACTTTCAAGAGTCTTCTCCAACACCACAGTTCAAAAGCATCAATTCTTCAGCGCTCAACCTTCTTCACAGTCCAACTCTCACATCCATACATGACCACAGGAAAAACCATAGCCTTGACTAGACGAACCTTGGTTGCAAAAGTGATGTCTCTGCTTTTGAATATGCTATCTAGGTTGGTCATAACTTTCCTTCCAAGGAGTAAGCGTCTTTTAATTTCATGGCTGCAGTCACCATCTGCAGTGATTTTGGAGCCCAGAAAAATAAAGTCTGACAGTGTTTCCACTGTTTCCCCATCTATTTCCCATGAAGTGATGGGACTGGATGCCATGATCTTCGTTTTCTGAATGTTGAGCTTTAAGCCAACTTTTTCACTCTCCACTTTCACTTTCATCAAGAGGCTTTTTAGTTCCTCTTCACTTTCTGCCATAAGGGTGGAGTCATCTGCATATCTGAGGTTATTGATATTTCTCCCGGCAATCTTGATTCCAGCTTGTGTTTCTTCCAGTCCAGCTTTTCTCATGATGCACTCTGCATATAAGTTAAATAAACAGGATGACAATATACAGCCTTGACGTACTCCTTTTCCTATTTGGAACCAGTCTGTTGTTCCATGTCCAGTTCTAACTGTTGCTTCCTGACCTGCATACAAATTTCTCAAGAGGCAGATCAGGTGGTTTGGTATTCCCATCTCTTTCAGAATTTTCCACAGTTTATTGTGATCCACACAGTCAAAGGCTTTCGCATAGTCAATAAAGCAAAAATAGATGTTTTTCTGGAACTCTCTTACTTTTTCCATGATCCAGCAGATGTTGGCAATTTGATCTCTGGTTCCTCTGCCTTTTCTAAAACCAGCTTGAACATCAGGAATTTCATGGTTCACATATTGCTGAAGCCCGGCTTGGAGAATTTTGAGCATTACTTTACTAGCCTGTGTACACAGCAACTCTGTTTAACCTTTTGAGGGCCTGCCATACTGTTTTCCAGCATGGCTGCATCATTTTATATTTTTATCCAAAGTATGTAAAACGTTCCTATTTCTATACATTCCTGTCAACACTAGTCATTACCTGTCTCTGTGAGTATAGCCATCCTAGCAAGTATGAAGTGGCATCTCATGGTGTTTTATTTCTCTCTCTGAGGAGAGGACAATGAAGATTGAGTTCTAGATTAGTAACTAGTCAAAGCTACCCATCTCTTTTAAAATTTTACTAAATTGAGATGAGGTCAAAAGTCTGATTTTGGTAATTAAACTATTTCTAGTTATTTCTTATAGTACAAATCATATGTCTCATTGCTTACTAGTCTCCATTGCTTTCAAACTTGAGCATAAATTCTAAGGAGTCACACCTGCCTATTTGTAAGAAATTGTAATTGAAGGGAACCCGAAAAAACTTCTTCATGAATAGTTCTTAAGTCTTCCTTCTAGTTATATGCTTCTCCTCATTAACATTGTCATTAAAAATCTCACCTTTTATTATATTCCAGTTTGTAGGAGACTAGTTCCTACCTGCATTTAAGTTATGTTTCTTTATTTTCTCTTTTTCAAAAATCCATTTTTCTTTTTTTCCTAATCAGCCTTAAGTTTAGTGGCTTCAATAAACAACATTGGTTTCGTTCAAAATCTGCACTTAGGAAAAGGTGGCCAGGACGGCTGTCTTCTCATCCCCTTGGCTTCAGGTGGGGCAGCTCGAGGGCTGGGGGCTGGAATCGGGTGAAGGTGTGTTCATTCCCATGTCTGATAGTTGGTATCTGTGGTTGGCTGGACTTTGGTGAAGGCAGACAAGTGAAACACCTACCCTGAACACCTAGGCTCTGTTTGCAGCCTGGCCTTACTCGCAACATGGAGCCTGATTCCCAGGTTGAGAGCCAGGCAGAAGCTCTGCTGCCTTGTCTAACCTCGCTTTGCAGTTCACACAGCATCATTTTCATCATCTTCTGTTCAATAGGAGCAAGTCACTTATACTTGGTCTATATTCTACCATTTTTTACAGAATAAAGTTTTTAAAATGAATGGGTACATTTAAAAACTAGCACAGTTACTCACTGGCCACAATTTTTTATATTCCTCCCAATTAAAAATACCCTTTGCCCTACCCGTCCCCTCACAAGTCTCAGTTGTTAACAGTGTCAGGCCCAGGCTCAAGTACGGGTCTTACTGTCTTCATCAGGTACAGGTGGCACAAGCAGATGAGGGTTCTTGGTGTGATTTCTAGAGTGTGACCCTGTGAGCACAACCCTCTCAGTACTAAGACTCGATAACTAAAGGGACAAGTTATCTGCCACCCACATCCCCACCATTCTGCTGAATGACTAGACTCTCCCGTTCAGAAATGGGAAACAGGAGGCACCATAGTCCATAGCAGTTCTGAGGTCCAGTTTGCTGCTGCCAGCTCTTTGATGAGGACTTGGTTCTGCCCATAGGAGTGCTTCTCCTTTGCTCTACCCTCTGAGCTCTGTGTGCTGTCCTTTTCATAAGAAATGACTTCTGTCTATAGCTGAGTCATGTTTCTTAAGCCAGCTTCCTCTTTATTGAACTTCTAAGAAAATCCCAAAGGGCTATTCTCATTTGTATTCCTTGGTCTCTGTTAGGCCAAGCAGTGTTTTGTTTTGTTTTGTTTTTGTTTTGTTTTTTTTTTGCTGCCAAGGTTCTCTTTAAAGCTTTTAGTGTCCTGAAAATTGGATTGGGGTTCATGTCATTGGAGAGGCTACCCTCACAAATCTTTTAAATTTTTAAGAGAAGCTCTGCACCTTGGGCTTCTTGTGAAGCTTTGTAGGATGATGCCTTTTAAATTTGTATGCCTTTAAGATCTTTAAAGGAATTTGAGGCACCACCTTAAGTCTTTCCAGGGTCTTAATGAAGGGTTTTACAGGCTTCACCTTTAGACCATGTTTTCCTGGCAGCACCGTAGATTTGATCTTAGCCCAGAAGCTGTTTCTTTCTTTTAGCATCATGTGACCACTGGACATGTGGAGATGCTGTAAAGGAGATAACAGATATTGAACCCAAACATAATTGAGCCTTGTTCCTTTACATTTAATAGCCCCCCCTTTTTTTGATAGCTTATCACTCTCATTGATGTTACTTTCAGCTGATTCATAGCAAGAGTCTCCTTTCCTCTGTGTTTCAGTGTTGTTTTCTTCTCTTGCCTAGATGCTGTCACCAACAGCCTCTTTAAGGGCCATCAGGATTCAATTTACAATGTCATGAAGCCCTTTGGGTTTTAATTTCTCTCTCTGCATCCATTCAGATCTCACCTACCTCCAGGTTAAAAGGCATTCTCACATCTTTTAGTTCTTTTTTAATGGCATTTTTAACATCAGTATCTGTGCCAGGTATTTATTGCCAGCGAATTGTATAATAAACCATGTCAAAGCCTAGTGGCTCAAAACAGCATTTACTTTGTTCAAACATTTGTGTTGGGGCAAGGCTCAGTGAATGAGGCCAGCACGTTTCTTTTCCAGTCAGCATCAGCTGGGATACTGTGAAGGTGGGGACCAGAGTCATCTGAAGATTAGTTCATGCACATGTCTGGCAGTTGGAGATAGCTTTTGGATGGGGCATTAGTTGGGGGCGGTCAGTGGGGGCACTGACAAGGTGTTCAGTGTGTGGTCTGGGCTTCTTCGCAGCATAGTGACTGATGCTAAATGTGGGCTTTCACACAGAGCAAAAGTCAGTTTCCCCAGACTCCGTCCAGTAGAAATCAGTTACTGAGGCCAGCATATATTTAAGGGGAGGACATTTCAGAGAAATGTGTCAAAGAATTTGTAGACAGTTTCAGTACCACCACATCCACTCACTTCGACTTACCAAGTAATCATTCTGTCTAAAGGAAAGTTCTTTGCAACTTGGTGTTACTGAAATTCCCGCAAATTTTGTTTGTTGTTTTGTTTGGTATGTTCTGTTCTGTTAAAAGTAACAAATGGTTACAAAAATGAGGCATTTTTTGTTGTTATTGTTGTTCAGAAAAATGTGTGGATCATCTCACTAAGCTACTAGGAGATGGGATTTCTTTAACCTTTTGAATTATTTTTCTTTGGAATGCAGCTCAAATTAGCAAAAACTATTCATAGTTCATTGAGTTAGACAAGGCTGTGGTCCTAGTGTGATTAGATTGACTAGTTTTCTGTGAGTATGGTTTCAGTGTGTCTGCCCTCTGATGCCCTCTTGCAACACCACCATTTTACTTGGGTTTCTCTTACCTTGGGCGTGGGGTATCTCTTCACAGCTGCTCCAGCAAAGCGCAGTCAACACTCCTTACCTTGGACGAGGGGTATCTCCTCACCGCCGCCCTTCCTGACCTTCAATGTGGGATAGCTCCTCTAGGCCCTCCTGTGCCCGCGCAACCACGGTGTGGGGTTGCTCTTCCCTGCCGCGGCCCCTGGCCTCGGGCCTAAGGGCGTGGGGTATCTCCTCCCAGCTGCCGCCCCTGACCTCCGACGTGGGGTAACTCCACTCGTCGCTGCCCTGACCTCGGACGCTGGGTATCTCCTCTCGGCCACCCTTCCTGTGGTCATGTATGGATGTGAGAGTTGGACTCTGAAGAAGGCTGAGTGCTGAAGAATTGATGCTTTTGAACTGTGGTGTTGGAGAAGACTCTTGAGAGTCCCTTGGACTGCAAGGAGATCCAACCAGTCCATTCTGAGGGAGATCAGCCCTGGGATTTCTTTGGAAGGAATGATGCTAAAGCTGAAACTCCAGTACTTTGGCCACCTCATGTGAAGAGTTGACTCATTGGGAAAGACTCTAATGCTGGGAGGGATTGGGGGCAAGAGGAGAAGGGGATGACAGAGGATGAGATGGCTGGATGGCATCACTGGCTCAATGGACGTGAGTCTGAGTGAACTCCGGGAGTTGGTGATGGACAGGGAGGCCTTGCATGCTGTGATTCTTGGGGTCACAAAAAGTCGAACACGACTGAGCGACTGATCTGATCTGATTTGGTCTGATTCATAGTTCAGAAAAATACATGGGATTAGAATCCATATTTATAAGATTTATTAATGAGAGTCTTATTTTCACAATCTTCTTTTGGGAAGCATTTATTAACTCAGCCCTAGATAACTCAATACAGTATCCCTCAAATTTCTTTAAAACATGGGGCATTAAGATGGGGGGAAGGAGTAAGAGACATTCTACTAAGAGGTGACTTGTAGTCATTTTATGGAGAAAAAATAGAAAAGAATGTAAAATCAAGTGCAAATGTTGTGTGACAAAGATGATGACAGTGAAGAATATATTTTGTGATTCTTGGTGGTTTGAACTTCTTTCTTGATTCTCTGAGTAATCCCTGGTTCTACATTCTACAATACGAATACCATCATATCTATTTGATCCTGGGTTTGAGTTAGGCTGTGCTCAGTGCACTTGCCTCATTACCAAACAGTATTGTTTTATTCTTGCAGATTGATGATCTTACAGCAGAGCTGGAAACTGCATCTTCAAAAGGTCTGCACCTGGATGCAAAAAATCAAGTTCTTCGAGAGGAGTTATTATCTATGAAAGGAATGCAAAAGAAATGTGAAAAACTAGAGAAGAATAAAAAGAAGTTGGAGCAAGAAGTAGTGAACCTCAGAAGTCATATAGAAATGAATATGATAGAACACAGTGAAGTAGAGCAGTATAAATGGGAGATTGAAGAAAGGGCGAGACAGGATCCTGTAGAGAAATTAAAGTAAGTCAACCAATTTTTGCAGGCTAATTTGTTCATCTGTCATGTGCTTGAATTCACCTCATTGTAAATTATGTTTTGGATCTATACAGCTTATGTGTTTCCTCTACTTCCCTTAGAGCAGTTGGTTTGGTAGTTTTCTGGAAGGAAGAGGGCACTTGTTTCTCCCTTTAAATATTTCCGTTTCCATCACAGTTATCACCAAATTGACCTATCAGAATGATTCTCACTAGAGAATCCTTTCATTTATAAGACCAATTGGTATAAAACAAGACTACTAGGAGGAAAAGAAAATATTGTGGTTTAGAACTGGTACCATCCTCTTGAATTATGTTTAAGTTGTCTTGTTCAATTTTTAAAATTTTAAGTTGATCCTCTTGTTCTTTGAATTATCAGATTATATAAGCACCACTATAACAATAATTCCACTTTAATTTTATAATTCACATTTAATTCACTTCACATTGACAATAATTGTTTTAAACTTCTGCTTTTTTTTAACCTTTAAAATTGCTTTCTGAATCACTGAACCAATAAAATCAATAAACACTAGGAGTATGTTTATTTAGCCCACTGTACCCTCATGAGCAATTACTTCAATCATCAGAGCAAAAGAAAATCTTTCATGTACTGAGTACTTTTCCTAACTGCATGTTATAGAAGAATCTCCCTGTTTGTCTCAACACTTTTACTTTGTACATATTTCTATATTATATGTAGCAATTTTGACCCCCAAATAATCTGCTTTGAATTATTTCATCACTGCCTTCCAAACTACCCCAATGCTAATTCATAATTTAAAAATAAAATATATGCATTTTTAATGTAAAGAAAATGTTAGTTCTTTTCAGAATGGCACAAAGTTTCCACAATTGCGTTTACATTAGTGTGCCTTGTCTAATCCTCCATAGTTTTAACCTTCTATAAGTGATATAATTTTTAAACCTTTGAACTCACATTCACAAGGAAAATGAGCATCTGTCAATAGAATCATTAACAGGTATCCTCCCAATTCCATTCAGATGGCACGGTGGTAAAGAATCTGCCTGCCAATGCAGGAGATGCAAGAGACACTAGTTCGATCCCTGGGTCAGGAAGATCCCCTGGAACAGGAAACGGCAACTCACTCCAGTCTACTTGCCTGTGAAATTCCATGAATAGAGGAGCCTGGTGGGCTACAGTCCAGTGGCCCCAAAGAGTCAAATACGACTGAGCGCACACGAACACACACACACACACTCAACAGCTCATTTAGAGATTACGTCTGCTGGCAGTGCTTTGGACAGTATGCTCTTTTGTTGTTTTAGTTATAATTGCCCACATGTGTTAAGGCAATGTTAGCTCCCATGGTGAAGCTAGTTATAGTTCATGTCTCAAGTCTATTTGCTTCCTTTAATATGTAGGCAGTACGAGGTTTAGTTATTTATGCATTTTATTCATAGTGTTTATATGCATATATACCTTCTAATTAAATGTTTAGTATGTTTATATACTTTTGTATATAGTCTGTAATGTAATCTAGGATGAGGATTATAATAGTGATGATAAAGATGATGATATCAGTTTTGTTTCTGAAATTTAGGAAAGCAGGAATCACAACGTCATGGAAATAGTGCTGTTCCCTAAATTCACCAAATGTCATGTGTATAGCAAGTGATTCAATTATACATATACATGTACCTTTTCTGTTTCAAACTCTCTCCCCTTTTACATTGTTACATAATATTGAGCAGCACTCCCTGTGCAGTAGGTGGGTCTTCATTCAACATCCATTTTAAGTATAGCAGTGTGTTCGTCACATCTTTTCTTTTTAAATTTCTGCATGTAAATGATATCATGCGATATTTCTCTATGTCTGACTTCACTCAGTATGACAATCTCTAATTCCATCCATGTTGCTTCAAATTACATCACTTCATTCTTTTTAGCAGCTGAATAATATCAGTTTTTAATACTTTTAATGTGTGTGTTATGACTGACATTTTGGATGTTCCAAGGGAAGTGTGCTTTTCTTTTCTGTGCATGCGTTCAACCCAACTTCATCCGATTTCTGAACTTCTGTGGATGTAGATAGCTGTGAATATAGACACATTTCATAAGCATTTTGCAAGAATTTAATGTATCCACAATGTCAATGGGAAGAATAGTAAGAAAGGCCCTGGAATGATCTCTTGACATTTCACAGAAAAGAATTGCATGCTTCTGTAAGTGTGGCTTTCATAATTATGATATTCCACAGCTAGGAATTTGATGATCTGAAAGCAGTTGTTAGACAAATCCCTTACATTTTAAATAATATTTCATTTTATAATCAATTTTGTTGTTGTATAATTCTGACATGTAAAAGCATTGTTAAACCTGCAGGCCTTGAACTTTTCTTATAACTTGGTTCATGACAAGTATGACCCCTTCATCATTACTTGAAATAGTAGCCCAAAGATAAAAATGATTTCAAGAGACATTGTTAATAATACCTGTATCTGCACTGATCTGTTTTCAATCTATTTTTGTTTTGAATATTCATACAGTCCTAATAAACTCCTACATCTAAAATTTTATCATTAAGATAAAGTCAGCAAAATGTTTTTGAAAGGTCTCTAAAGGAGGAGTCAGTTGTCCTAATTGTCTTCACAAATATAAAATGAAAGTGAAAGTCTCTCAGTTGTGTCTGACTCTTTGTGACCCTGTGTACTCTACAGTCCATGGAATTCTCCAGGCCAGAATACTGGAGTGGGTAACCTTGCCCTTCTCCAGAGGATCTTCCCAACCCAGGGATCGAACCCAGGTCTCCCTCATTTCAGGGAGATTCTTTACCAGCTGAGTCACAAGGGAAGCCCAAGAATATTGGAGTGGGTTGCCTATCCCTTCTCCCGCGAATCTTCCCAACCCAGGAATCAAATGAGGTCTCCTGCATTGCAGGCAGATTCTTTACCAAATGTGTGACTTTCAAATAAGAAATATATAGAAAGATTATGCAAAGAAGTCTCAAAAGCAACAGGAAGAAAAGAAGCAATCTAACATCAATGTACAAGGTTTTTCTTTTTTCCTTCATTGGAGTATCACTGTTATTCAGTACTGTGCTAGTTTCTACTGTATAGTGAGGTGAGTTAGCTATATGTTTGCATACTTCCCCTCCCTCCGACTCCTGATATCCCATCATCTAGGTCACCGCAGAGCACTGAGTTGAGCTCTCTGTGCTTTACAGCAGGCTCCCACTAGCTCTCTGGCCATCATCAAAAATCTACAAACAAGAAACGCTAGAGAAGGTACAGAGAAAAGGGAACCCTCTTGCACTGTTGGTGGGAACTTAAATTGATATAGCCACTGTGCAGACAGGTATGGAGGTTCCTTAAGAAACTAAAAGAGTAGAACTGCCATTGACTCAAGAATTCCACTACTGGGCATATACCTGAGAAAACCACAATTCAAAAAGACACATGGACCTGCAGCACTATTTACAACAGCTGGGACATGGAAGTAACCTAAATGTCCACTAAATATAGAAACTCTTAAATAGATTCTTTACTAAAGGAGATAAGCAGAAGTCAAATGATCACATAAAGGATAGTCACTGTCATTAGTCATTATCAAAATGCAAATGAAAACAAAAATGAGATTATGCTAAACATGTATTTCAATTGTTAGAGTTAAATAAAACAAATTACAAAATGGTATAATTCAAAATCGGTGTGTATATATATAACTTTTGAACAGCTTTCAATGCAGGGCATCAAATTTCTAAATTATCTCTTTAAGTATTAATCTTCATAAGAGTATAAATCTATTCCTACTCCGTATGCTGCTGCTGCTGCTGCTAAGTCGCTTCAGTCATGTCCAACTCTGTGCGACCCCATGGATGGCAGCCCACCAGGCTCCCCCATCCCTGGGATTCTCCAGGCAAGCACACTGGAGTGGGTTGCCATTTCCTTCTCCAATGCATGAAAGTGAAAAGTGAAAGTGAAGTCGCTCAGTCGTGTCCAACCCTCAGCGACCCCATGGACTGCAGCCTTCCAGGCTCCTCTGACCATGGGATTTTCCAGACAAGAGTACTGGAGTGGGGTGCCATTGCCTTAGTTAAATCTAATATTCTTCTCCATTGCATTTTGTGAGTTGGGGTCTATGTGTGTTTGTAGCGTGTGCTACAAAAAATACAGTTCTATTACTTTATAATCACTGTACCAAGAGTTGCCACAATTAACTTAAGGGCATGCTTACCTGGGGAGAGAATACAGTAACTTCTTAGAGCTTTAGTCTGTGACAACTGAGGGCAGTTGATAGAAATAGGAGTCTTGGCTGGACACACGGCAGCACAGCTAGAAATATTTCTGTCCTCTCTTCCAGTTTAGCCTGATATTGTAACTAATGTTGACATGAGGGGTCATGCCTGGAAATTCAGTATTCTGTTTCCAGTTTGTACATCTGAAAAGGAGTGAGTGAGCGTTCCTCTGTATCCCCCTGTAGTCTGGGAAGTGGTGAGGACTATCTGACTCATGTGGACGTAGAGATGGAAGATCTGTATTGAAGATGACACAGCTGCCCTGACAGTCCTGGATTTCTTACTGTAGAACACTTACTGTCAGAAAAACAAAATTCCCTGTAAGACAGTGTATATTAACATCTTTTTAGACCATCTTTATTTTATAAAAATAATATAGCATCATGAATTATTGTTTTGCAATGTTTATATTTCTTAGTAATTACAAAAATCAGCAAGAGATATAAAGAATGTAGAGAACATGTGGTGTAGACAGGTCTGGTTTTACTTGTTGCACCAAACTTCTTGAGTGGCAGGCAGAAAGGTTTAGCTCAATTAGAAAGTGACCTGGGGAAGAAGCTGATCCCGAGGGTAAGAATAATTCGTATTTAAAGAGCCCTAATTGTTATGAAGATAGAAGATATTTTAGAGGGCAGTTAAACCTGGTATCAAATTCTTGGTATCATGAATTACCTAACTGCCAAAAAAAAAAAAACAAAAACAATATATATATATATATATATATATATATATATATATATATAAACCTTTCACAGTTTCTATCAGCTTTTAACTCAAAAACTCAATTAATAAAGGTAAGCATTATATTTAACTTGAATCTAAACAGGTGAGCATGCCTCATTTTGGTCCAGTGTTGAATTTAGTTTTAAATGTACCTGTTTATATGTAACATCAGGCAAAAAACACTCATTTCAGAAAATTTAGGAAGGAAACTTTTGTTGTTATTGTTGTTTAATTTCAAAACTCTGATTCAGATAGCCTTTTTACTTTTCTGACCCACATCATTATATTATCAAATAAAAAATTACAAAAGTACTTTATAATATTGTGGGCCAGTATACCAAAGTTTACCAACTTCTGCATCACTATCATAATAATTTAAATGCCAACTTTTATTAAGTGATACTATGTGTTAAGTATGTATTTAAGAAGTTTGCATGTATTAAATCTGGTGATATCTCATTAAAATTAATTGTATATAACTAAGGAATAAGATAGTAAATGAACTTTATTAAAAGGATTTTTCACCCTGTTTACATCAAATCCTGTTTGTTAAAAATAACTTTTATGGTAACTGAATCTGACAATATGAAAGAGATTTTGGTATGCTTTAATTTTAATCTTTAGAAGCTTCAAATAGGAATTCAGTTCCATTCAGTTCAGTTGGTCAGTTGTAACCGACGCTTTGTGACCCCATGGACTGCAGCACACAAGGAATTAGACTTCTGGAGTCACCAGTTTTAGACTTCTATTTCCTATCTTCAATTTGATTTTACAAACTTGCTTTCAATAGCACCATGTACATTTTAATGATAGATAATGTACATGCTTATTATAATCTTCACATAGTGGAAAGACCAGAAAAGCAAACATGAGTTATTTGGATAAAAACAAAAGTGGCTACATAACCTGAACAATTTAGTGGCTCTTCTTTCTGAGTGTAGTAGTCATGCTATCTAAAGGTTTCCAGAAGTTGGAAACCAGCAGCGACATTGGAAGATTTGAGAAGAAAAATTTTGATGAGATTGAGTTTATAAACTAAGTGTAACTTGGATAGGATTTGAATAGCTTTAACATTTCTTACTTTAAATATGATTTTACATTGATAATTCCGCTTAAGATTCATAAAATCTTGCTCCATTTGACAAAGAAGAGCAAAGTTAAGAATAAAAAAATATTTCAGTAAATTAAGAACACTGTATTTTTTATTGCAAGTTCTGTTTTTTGACTTATTCTGGCTACTTTTTGAACCTGAGTTTCCATATGACTTTCAAATGTACTACCCTGTGTGAAAAAATGAAAGTGTTAGTAGCTCAGGGATGTCTGACTCTTTGTGACCCCATAGACTGTAACCCACCAGGCTCCTCTGTTCATGGAATTGTCCAGGCAAGAATACTAGAGTGGGTAGCTGTTCCCTTCTCCAGGGGATCTTCTTGACCTAGGGATATTCAAATGTACTATCCTACTTGAACAGAAAGGAATAATTTAGACAGAAGTCCAAAAAATGAGAGAAGACCTTATATAAAAAGAAGATACAATAAAAGAAAAAAAAAAAAAAAACTGACAGTAGTTTCTGAAGGCAGAGGTTAACTCATCAAATGTAGGGCATGATGCATAATGGACTGAAAAGACTGATGGCTCATTCAACAAGCAATTTTAATCAGTATCCAAGTATTACACTCTAATTTAAATTAAATAGGTGAATAAACATGGATAAAGGTGTCAGGATAAGGTAATGAAAAAAATAGGCACTGTTTCATAGTCTTATACACATAAAATCATATCTTAATAATGTCATCTATCAGACCCCTGTTTCTGATCATTTTAAAGACTCAGTCAAAGCATTTTTATATTTTTTAAAATCACATTTTCATTGGGAGAATTCTATAATAATAAGTTAAGTTTAAATACCTTCTGATCCTTAATATATATTATATGTAAAATATAAATATATATAAGCAGCCTGAAATATTGTAGCTGGTATAGTAGATTCATGTTCAGCTTTCCTTTTCCTAGGGAAAAGGAATTCCCCAGGGTGCTCAAGTGTTGGATGGACTGTTCCTTCTGCCCTATATGTGTGTCTACAGTTTCGTAGCTGAAATGTTGACCCTCGTCCTTACTTAAAACTGTTAGAATATGGATATAGGCATGTCTCTTCTTTGCAGTGGCTTCATCTCTGTGAACTTTCAAATTAGTTAGCACATAACCATGGAAGTTATGTTTGATATACTGAAAACAATGATGTAATTTGCAACTGCTACAAGAATGGGTGAAAAGAGTATAATTTCTAGACACACACACCCTCTGCACTTGAACTGCACTGGTCTAAAAAGACTGATGATTCTTTCAACAAGCAATTTTAATCAGTATCCAAGTACTACAGTCTACACTGAATTAAATAAGTAAATAAAACAAGAGGGTATAGGAGGTTGTTCTGAATTTTGGGTAGAAAGCCTCGCTTACATCTTGGGGTCTATTGTAGAGAAACAATCAAGTTGACTCATTTTAATTTATTCAATAAATTAAGAAATTGCTTTTGTGAGAAAATATACTATATACTCCATAGAAAGATGTATAGACTATCACAAGAAGCTTAAAATCTAGCTATAGCAAAGGACAAGTACTTAATGAAGATGGACAACCTCAGCTCAACATATTCACATTCACATAAACAAACATACACACACAAAAAAACCACAAGAATGAATGAATTAAATGGGACCAGCAGAACAACAGCAATTATCAAGGATGTGAGTAATTTAGGAAGATCGTGGAGATAATTGTGGCTGATATTTCTTACATGCAGTAAGTATGTGAGGGGTGAGCATTCTAGTTAGAACTCCTAGCTGAAACCTAAGTGCCAGATGTACCTACTTCTTATCTCTTGGGTGTTCCTGGACAGAAAGATCAGCTTAATGACTCTTGTCCAAGTTGGAAAATCTGAATAAAAATTATGACTACTGGGACTTTCCTGGTGGTCCAGTGGTTAAGACTCCCTGATTCCACTGCAAGGGTCCAGATTTGATCCCTAGCCTGGGAAATAGGATCCCACATGCCTTGTGGCCAAACTAAAATAAATAAATGAATAAAAACAAAAAATTATATATTTAAAAAATGACTGTTGCTTTTATAGACATTACATTGAAATACACACTTTTAAAAAATAAATAGTATCCCATAATACCCAATGGTCAGCTCACTGATTAGGTTTTATAGTAGAAGGGCTAAATATGCATAACATCAAAGACAAACATGATTTGGAAATACCACTGGAAGATCATCATTTTAAAATTAACTATCTTTATCCCCAAAACAATTTTAAGTGGCTTACAAAATATTTACAGGAACAATAAAATTAATTTTGAATTGATAATAATGGAAAACAGAATAGAGAGGTGAAAATAGCCCCCAATCCCTCCCAGCATCAGAATCTTTTCCAATGAGTCAACTCTTGGCATGAGGTGGCCAAAGTACTGGAGTTTCAGCCTCAGCATCAGTCCTTCCAATGAACACCCAGGACTAGTCTCCTTTAGGATGGACTATTTGGATCTACTTGCAGTCCAAGGGACTCGCAAGAGTCTTCTTCAACACCACAGTTCAAAAGCATCAATTCTTCGGTGCTCAGCTTTCTTTACAGTCCAACTCTCACATCCATACATGACCACTGGAAAAACCATAGCCTTGACTAGGCAATAGCAATGAAATTACTGACTTCATTCCATCAGCAAGTGTCAAGTCTTCTGCAGCCAGATTTAGCTAATATATTCTGTTCAGTGCCTATTTCAACTGCCTTTCAGAGGAAGTTTGCTATCACCTCTAAAGGGACACAAGATACTTTACTTGACTACTTATAGGGTAGCTCAGCCACCTCATACAATTTTTTCAAGATATTAACTGCATTCAACTCCTTCTGGAAATATGGATATGACACTGTGTATAAAGGGATTCAGGCTTCCCCAGTGGCTCAGCAGTAAAGAGTCTGCCTGCTGAGCTGCAGGAGATGCAGTTTCAGTCCCTGGGTCAGGAAGATCCCCTGGGGGAGAGTATGGCAATCCACTCCAGTGTTCTTTCCTAGAGAGTCCCATAGACAGAGGAGTCTGGTGAGCTGCAGTCCAGAGGGTCACAAAGAGTCGGACACGACTGAAGCAACTTATGACTATGCACATAAAGGGACTTATTTGGCAGATTCATTTAGGACCATGGGAGGAGGTCATCTGGAGAAGGTGACATTTGGTTGACTGGCACACTGGACCTGCGTGCACCTCACCCTCTCCCTTGTCTTTAGAATGCGCATTCTGTCCATCATTCCTTCAATGAGAGGTATTTCCAAAGACCACACAAGCAGTCTTGAGAGAGCAACTTGCTGTTGAGACCATCTGGACAGTATACATGCTTGAAGCTGGTCAAGACCTCTGTATAAATATTTGAAATTCTGACTGGTGGGTATTGAGGTCTAGTTGTCTCACAGCCTCCCATGAAAAGCCCTATATGTGAGACTATAAGAAATAGTTTGATGCTTATTCTAGAACATGAGTTCAACTTTAATTCAATTGTATTTTACTGACCTGCCTTAAAGTTAATTCAACTTATTGGGATATCAGGGCTTCCCCAGTGGTTCAACGATAAAGAATCCACCTACAGTGCAGGAGACCCAGGTTTGATCCCTGGGTCAGCAAGATCCCCTGGAGGAGGAAATGGCAACCCACTCCGGTATTCTTGCCTAGAGAATTCCATGGAAAGGGAAGCTTGGTGGGTTACAGTCCATGGGGTTGCAAAGAGTCAGACATGACTTAGAGACTAAACAACAACAAGAATATCTGGGTGTTGACACCAAGGATGAGAAGAATCAGGACTTTTTGTTTGATGATGGGTTACTGGAACCTGAGAGTCACAGTTTCCTGCACAGAGAGGAGTGTTATCAACTTATCAGGGAATGAGAGAATTTCTTAAAAGAAAATTTAAATTTCTGAAAAAAAAAACATATATACAGTGAGAAACAGAGTACTAACATAATTGGAAATCTCAATTACACAAAAATCTTTAAGAACACTGAAAGTTTATTTTTCAGGACTGACTCAGAGGCATAGTAACTAGATTAGATAGTTTTCTCTGGTGCCATCTATTGTCTGAAAGATGTAAGAATTCTAGGATCTACAGTATATGGGAAACACTTTTTTTTTTTTTTTTTTTTTGAGTTTCATCCTTTTCTTTTTCTTTTCTTTTTTTTTTTTAAATTTTATTTTATTTTTAAACTTTACATAATTGTATTAGTTTTGCCAAATATCAAAATGAATCCGCCACAGGTATACATGTGTTCCCCATCCTGACCTTTTAAAGTTCATTCCTCTCAAGCAGTGCCAATGTGAAAGAGCATTTGCTAGGAAAGTCTGCTTTCTTAAGGCTGGTTCATGGTGAGCATTTAAGTATTTGAGTGGAAGTAGCATATATTTTCTTGATGACCTCCTTTACCACATTAGTTGCCAAGTTCCAAACCAAAGATCCTTAATACAAACCCTTTTTACCTTGTCACTTTTCATCCAATTCTTTGCTTTTAAAAATTCAATGTATCAATAAATCCATTCAGTAAGTTTCTAATTTAGATGTATTTTTCAATTCTATTTTATTTTCTAAGGTTTCCAATCATTTGCAGAATGCCTCCCAACTTTTGTCATTTTCAATTTTTTTTTTTTGACAATTTTCTTTAGGATGTTTTTAGAATTATTTTTAAATTCTTACTTGCCAACTCCAATTTTGGTTCAATGTGTATTTGCTTTTGGAATTTTCCCTCTTGTATGGGCATAAAATCTTTCCTGTTATCATGCTTAGTAATTTGTTTATTACATGCCATACAGACTACAAAGATGTTCTACAGGATTTCTCAAATCAATGAAGCTTCAGTTATTTTTCTGATGCAATTAAGAGTGATAAGCTCCATTCAATAGAAAACTGATTCTTTTGGTTTTGGCAACATGCACTGTATCTCCAGTTCACCCCTCATACTAGTACTAGGTACTCACATAAATACTTGAGCTTTCTCAGTCTCTTCAGCACAAAAATATAGAATTGTCTATTCTTGTGTTTCAGAGGTTTTTGACATATCTTTAACCCCCCACTCCAAGCAATTTAAAATTTGGCAAATGCTGTGAAGGGAAAACAGCTCTGTGTTTGTAGCCATGCAAATTTCCCAGTTTGTGTACTCTGCTGCTGCTGCTGCTAATTCACTTCAGTCGTGTCCGACTCTGTGCGACCCCATGGACAGCAGCCCACCAGGCTCCCTCCGTCCCTGGGATTCTCCAGGCAAGAACACTGGAGTGGGTTGCGTTTCCTTCTCCAATGCATGACAGTGAAAAGTGAAAGTGATGTCGCTCAGTCGTGTCTGACTCTTAGCGACCCCATGGACTTCAGCCTACCAGGCTCCTCCATCCATGGGATTTTCCAGGCAAGATTTCTGGAGTGGGGTGCCATCGCCTTCTCCAAGGGTACTCTAGTACTGTGTAATCACCAAAAGTTCTGAAAGTTTTTCTGAGAGCAGCTGAAATATTGTTTTAGTGAAACCGTCATACAAAACGCACATAAGAACAATCAAGTTGATGATGAAAAACTGTATTTAGTAACTGGGATGGTTTTGCCTCCCTTTGATGCTCTCAGGCATATGACTCTTATTTAAAAGTCCTTCTGGGACTTTCCTGGTGGGCCAATGGTTAAGAGTCCACCTGCCACTACAGAGGACATGGGTTCAATCCCTGGTCCAGGAAGATAACCACAAGCCACATTCCATCTAAGCTGTGCACCACAACTGCTGAACCTGTGATATTAGAGCCCATGGTCTAGAGCCTATGGTCTGCAACAGAAAGTAGCCCTACTCTCTGCAACTAGAGAAAGCCCATGCACAGCAAGGAAGATCCTGCACAGCCAAAAATAGATAGATAGGTAGATAGATAATTTTTTTAAAATAAAGTCCTTTCGTCTCCTCAGAAGGCACCTACAATAACAGGTTCTATAGCACCCTCCATGGGTCTCACCCGTCAGTGCAACAAAAAATATTACATTTCAGTGCTGAGGGCATCAAGTAACATTTTTAGGAACTTCCATGTGGTTTTTGAAATACTTTAAATGAGAGCTACATTTTAAAATATATCAACTATTTAAAAGAACCTCTACAGTATTAGAGTGTAGGACTCTAGTGGGATTTCAAGTGTCAGAAAAAAAACAACCACAATATTACTGAGAGTAAAAATTGCCTCTTCAAACTAACACTAACAGAATTGCTATTATAATTATGAAGCTGTTTCAAAATAATAATTCACAATAACCTACTAATTATTCCCTAGGAATCTCTTGGAAATGAACATGTTTGGAACCTTCAGTTATTGGGTCCCTAATGACTTGAGAATGTATATAAAAGTCCTTGGTTCTATTGGTGAAATTATTCATCTAGGTAATAGGAAAATGTCTCCTTCTTTGGTAAGTAGCTTCTGTGTTTACCAGATTGGCTTTATTGATGCAAAAATAGACTTTTATGGATCTGAGACCTCTGACATGTGTCAAAATAGTTACAAAATCATATGTATTAGCATATTACCCACAAATAAATTTACCCGTGTCATTCTTCTATAGCTTCTACAGGGATCTGAGACACTTACCTTGTTTAAATAATTTTTTTTTGTTAACAGAAATAAACTGAAACATGAATGGCTAGCATGTAGCCAACTAAAACATGATAGTTTCAATTAATTTATTTTCTATTCTAACATTGTTTTGCTATACATTTATGAAAATTTTAGCAAATCACGTCAGTTTGATTGAATCTTTTTGGTCATTCCCATTGAAAGCAAGAATCCAAGATTCACTCTCATCTCTGACTTTTCCCCTCCCTCATGCTTCTCTTCTCACTCACGTTTGTCTACATGGATGGTGGTGGTGGTGGTAGAGGTGATTTGGTTACTAAGTCATGTTCAACTCTTCATGGACTGTGGCCCCACCCAGCTCCTCTGTCCATTGGATTTCCCAGGTAAGAATACTAGAATGGGTTGCCATTTCTTTCACCAGGGAATCTTCCTGACCAGGGATCAAACTCAGGTCTCCTGCATTGTAGGTAGATTCTTTAAGGGCTGAGCCACCAGGAAAATCCTTCTTAGTCTATTGGAAGGGATGCTCGCTGTGAATCCCCAAGAGTAATGGACTGTGTTTTCAGGAAATAACTGAGTCATTCTGCACTGTCTTCAGCAAGTCTGCACCACAGCCTGTCTCACGGAGGCTGCACTGTTAATTCTCTAACCACCTTCATGGTTGTCCTCATGAACTTTGACTTCACACATATCTGAATTTGAATTATACCTGTCAACTACTTATAGAGTGACTCAGAACATTAAGCTTCAATGTCCCAATGCAACATACAGAATCAATAATGAGAATCTAGCTTACACAGCCAATCTGTCTTGAAGTTTTGGAGGCAGGAGCCTGGGCTCCAATCCTATTTTCATCACATCTTAGCTCTCCAGCTCTCTGTGCTTTAGCTCCCTCAACTGTAAGAGAAAGACGACAGTAACAGCAACTGCTGTGAAACTTTGTGAGTGTACTTTTGTGTGACAAGTAAATAAATTATATGTAAAGTGTTTAGAATATTGCATTTCACATCACAATCATTATATAAATGATAACTATTATTTAAAAAATCTGGTGACATAGTTCTAATTATTAGCTAGGGATAAGCGAGAGCAGTGGGGTTGTTTCTTTTGTTGTTTAGTCGTTAAGCCGTGTCCGACTCTTTGTGACCCCATGGACTGAAGCCCATCAGGCTTCTCTGTCCATGAGACTCTCCAGGCAAGGATACTGGAGTGGGTTCCCATTTCCTTCTCTTGAAGGTCTTCCCAGATCAGGGATTGAACCCACATCTCCTGCTTTGACAAATGGATTCTTTACTGCTGAGTAGATAGCAGTGGAGTAATTGAAACTAATCTTCACTCTTTACCTATTATGTGCCAGTCTATCTAAAGTGAGACAGCAAAAAAGTATAGATAGATAGTTTTCCTAATTTAACCTGACAGAGAAACCATGTGAAATACTGTTGTCATTATTATAGTAAAATTTTAAATATATATATAATGTTATATGTAATAATATACATATAGTATATGTATTAAGTATAGCAGATTCTCTCTCTCTCTCTCTCTCTCTCTCTCTCTCTCTATATATATATATATATATATATATATATATATGTATTATACACACACACACACACACATAACTGTTCAAGGTCATACAGTCCAGGTGGCTAATATGAGATTCTAACCAAATGCTTATTAACTCTAAATTTAGGTCTTTCATTTCTTAACACTCTGATTACCTTGAAAACAGGCAAAATAAGAATAAATTAACTACTATTTTAACAAGGTACTGCATCTCATTCACACTCTTTGAGGTAATAACATAAGACAGCATCCTAACCCTTCTAATTCTCTTAGACTTTTCTGTGCCTATGGTATAGCATACTTTTAGTAATTAGATGATATTACAACAATGAAGTTCTTAGCCCTGTAGCTGTCTCAGTAATTTTATATAAGTGAGAGAATTACCCCAACCATTTGTTCTAGCCAACTGTGGCACTAGTAGCAAAGCTCACTGGAGGTTTCACTTGCTTGTTTTATAGATTTCAAAGTCATCTTTTAAGGTTACAATAAAAAGTCTTATATTTCAAAGTCATGTTCAAATTCTCCTTGCTTCCAGAAAATCTCTGAGATTACAGAAACAGATATTGACAAAATTCTTAGACTCAATTATCCTGAATTATATTAGGATAAAAGTTAAACACAGCTATTTGTGTTTGTTCACTTATATAATTAGTGAGGAGGCTATATAGAGTGATTTTTAAAGATGAGAAGTTAACTTAATACTAATTTTTTGCCCACTTTACTCAGTCATCTAATATTTATGTGCTTACTAGAAGCCAAGAATGATAAAGAATGCCAAAGAGAAAAGCAGTTAATCACTTTAATCTCCTTGACTTAGTATCTTGATAGGATTTAAGGAATTGCCTTAAACTCCTCCCTGTCTAAAACATGCTCTCAGCTGATGTTTACTGACATTTGCTTTCATTTCACTAATATTATTTTTGCTTTTATTATTTTTTTAATAGCTGAAGTATATCTCATTGCATCAGTCTAATTACAGTCAAGAGTGCAACACACTACTATCTATTAAATACTGGACAGAAGGAGTACATTGTTCTAGAATTATCATTGCAAGATGTACTCAAGTTAACATACTTTTAATAACAGATATATTTTTCCTTTTATCATCATTTCATTTATTACTTCATTATTCATTTAATCCTCTGTACTAGCTAGAGGTCTATACTTGAGAATTAAAAAAGGTAAGAAATAAGAGATGTTATCTGCACATGTCTGTCCAGTGGAAGAACTAGCTATTAATCAAACAAATAAAATAAAACTATCAACCATGAGATAAAGATACTAAATTCTGAAATATGTTTCTCATAACTTATATTTGGAAGGAGACATAAATGGCAACCCACTCCAGTATTCTTGCCTGGAGAATCCCATGGACAGAGGAGCCTGGCGGGCTACAGTTCACAGGGTCACAAAGAGTCAGACACAACTTCACTTTCACTTTCACTTTGGTCTGGGACTCTTGACTTGATTGCTTGTTTTTTTGTTGAAACAATAAAATAACCTTATAACTATATCTATTCTTTTTCTCTTTCTATCAACATAGCATCTTAGGATGTTAGAATTCTCATAAGAAGAAAACAGCACAGAATATGGACTTTTTAGATGGAACCTGTACCTTGGTAACAGAATTTATTGTTAGGGTTTCCAACTCATCCTGAACTGCAGATTGTCCTGTTTCTCCTGTTTCCGACTTTGTACTCTATGATTTTAATGGGGAGCATTGGATTGATGATGTTAATCAGGGTTGATCCGCACCTTCAAACGGATCAATGGATCAAATGGATCAAAAATACCCCCACGTATTTTTTCCTTAGTAACCTATCCTTTGTAGACCTTTGCTATTCTTCAGTCATCGTTAACAATATGCTTGTCAACCTCCTCTCTCAGAACAAGTCAATTTCCTATCACAGCTGTGCCCTGCAGTTCTATTTCTTCTGTACTTTCGCAGATACCAAATCCTTTATCTTGGCTGCCATGGCGTATGACCACTATGTTGCCATCTGTAACCCTTTACTGTACACGGCTATGATGTCTCAGGGTATCTACATATGGTTGATCATCTTGTCATACTTTGGAGGCAATACGAGTTCCCTGGTGCACACATCCTTTGCATTTATTCTGAAATACTGCGATAAAAATGTCATTAGTCATTTTTTCTGTGACCTCCCTCCCTTGCTTAAGTTATTGTGCACAGACACGTCACTTAATGAGTGGCTTCTCTGCACGTACGGCAGCTCAGTGGAAATTATCTGTTTCATCGTCATCATCATCTCCTACTTTTACATTCTCCTCTCAGTTTTAAAGATCCGTTCTTTCAGCAGGAGGAAGAAGACCTTCTTTACCTGTGCTTCTCACCTGACATGTGGCCATCTACCAGGGAACTCTGCTCTTCATTTACTCATGACCCAGCAACCTGTATTCTCCCAACACTGATAAAATCATCTCAGTGTTCTACACCATCATCATCCCAGTGCTGAATCCCTTGATTTATAGTTTGAGAAACAAAGACGTGAAAGACGCTGCTGAAAGAGTCTTAAAACCAAAGCTAAATCCCTCCTGAGATATAAGGTTCCAGGATTCATCTAAATCCCTGATTACAAGCTCCAGCTGTGTGTATGCTCAGTCATGTCCAGCTCTTTGTGACCCCGTGGACTATAGCCCACCAGCTGCTTTTGTCCTTGGAATTATCCAGACAAGAATACTGGAGTGGGTTGCCATTTCCTCCTCCAGGGAATCTTCCTCACCCAGGGATGGAACCTGTATCTCTTGCTTATCCTCCACTGACAGGCGGATTCTTTACCCCTGCAATGCCTGGGACAAACTGTAGCTAAGAACCTGCAACAACCTTGCCAGCACATACACAATTTCTCACACAAGCATTTTATCAAACACTTGTTTTCACAGAGCCAAACACATTTAATAGCCCCCAGATAAAGGAAACATTTAAAAGTTTCAAAATTGCTGCAAACTAATAGTTGGATAACTTTCCAACTATTCAGTTCAGTCACTCAGTGGTGTCTGACTCTGCAACCCCATGGACTGCAGCACGCCAGGCTTCCCTATCCATCACCAACTCCCGGAGCTTGTTCAAACTCATGTCCATTGAGTTGATGATGCCATCCAACGATCTCATCCTCTGTTGTCTCCTTCTCCTCCTGCCTTCAGTCTTTCCAGCTATGGGGTCTTTTCCAGTGAGTCAGTTCTTCATATCAGGTGACCAAAGTATTGGAGCTTTAGCTTCGGCATCAGTCCTTCCAATGAATATTCCTTTGTTATTGACTGGTTTGATCTTCTTACAGGCCAAGGGACTCTCAAGAGTCTTCTCCAACATGACGGTTCAAAAGCATCAATTCTTTGGTGCTCAGCCTTCTTTATGGCCCATCTTTCACATCCATACATGACTACTGGAAAAACTATAGCTTTAACTTGACAGATCTTTGTTGCTAAAGTAATGTCTCTGCTTTTTAATATGCTGTCTGGGTTTGTCATACCTGTTCTCCCATGGAGCAAGCATCTTTTAATTTCATGGCTGCAGTTATCATCTGCAGTGATTTTGGAGCCCAAGAAAATAAAGTCTGTCAATTCCAACCATTAGGAGCTGGGAGTTAATGCTAGAACAGATTGTAATAGGTTTTCTTAAAAGATATAGTAAGAACCTCAGAGATTGTGTCTGTGTGTGTTTTCATGTGTAGAATATCTCATTAACAAGATTGCATTTACAAAATTACTGGATTAGGGAGGAAGCCATATTCCTTTGGTTTCTGTGCTATCTCTTGTACCCAACTAGTCAATTGTACTTTGGTCAAGTTACTTATTTTTTCTGTCTCAATTGTCTGACCTGTAAAATGAGGAGAGTATAGTACGTACATCAATGACTGTTGCATGTTTGACTAAATGCTGACAATCATGCCTGAATCATTTTAAACACTTGATAGATCTTAAATACATATATTTCTTTAATCATTTAAAATATACAAAGTGCAACAAGATGGTGTGAGGCAGGGGTGCTAGGAAAGCAATCAAAACAATATCAAATACCTTTTCTTAAATGCTGTCCAATAACAAGTCAAGAACCTTCTATACCCAATCTAATCCAAATTAATTTGAAAACTTTTTCTAAGTGGCATCTTGTAGACTAAAGGTTAATTGCAAGCAGAGTATTTGTTTTCCTCCCTATCTTTTATTTTTATGTGTGAAAGTATTACTGAAAGTATGGAACATCCTTTTCTGGTACCTCAGAAACACAATGAGCTACTGAGCATATAACCTGTGTCTTCAATGGCCGGTCAACTGACGTGACATTCAGAAGTGCCACAGAGAACAGTCACTTGAAGTCTAGACATAAAAGGACATGTATGATTTCAAAATACATTTCTATAACTTATATTTTTGCTGTTTGTTATTATTTTCATTATTATTATTTATTATATCATTATTTAATTGCCAGTTATATATCTGTTGGTGAGGTATCTGTTCAAATCATGTCCCTATTTTTAATTGGGTTGTGTTTTTATTATTTATAAACATTTTTGTAAGTCTAGCTACAAATTCTTTGTTGCAAAAATGTTTTACAAATATTTTCTTCATTTCATCTATAAATCTAACATCTATATTACATAATAATACATAGCGTTATGTAATAATACAAAACATTAAAAATGATTTCATAAAATTATGTAACAGGAATAATTAATAATCAACAAAACATTTTCCCCCTCTGCTTATATTCTATTCATACTGCTTCAGTTTTTACTTGCTATATAAACACTGTCTTAAAATGGCACAGGTTAAATAACTGGGCTGAATTATGTTATTCTTCATGTTGACCATGGTCAGATTGTATCAATCCATATAGGATCCCACAGACAGAGGAGCCTGGTGGGCTACAGTCCAGGGGGTCTCAAAACAACAACAACCAAGTATAAACATTAGTTTGAAGGTTCTTGTTGTTTTATTTCAAAAGTAGTTATTTCAAAAGTATCTTACAAATAACAACCTGTGAAAAATTGAACTTCATGTGAACAATATATCATATTCTTTAGGTCTAAAAAATATACACGTCATTCATATTCCAATTTTCACATATTATCCAAGACACACACACATACAAATACGTGACACACATATAAATGCATGAAAACACAATGGAGATGAGTCTATATATTTCAGAAACAATTGAAAGTGAAAGTCACTCAGTCATGTCTGACTCTTTGTGACTCCATGAACTATATAGTCCATGGAATTCTCCAGGCTAGAATACTGGAGTGGGTAGCTATCTCCTTCTCCAAGAGCTCGTTCCCAACCCAGGGATCAAACCCAGGTCTTCCTCATTGCAGGCAGATTCTTTACCGGCTGAGCTATGAGGGAAGCCTACAGCATTTATTATCACTCATCTCATTTCCATTTTATAAAGAAAAAGTCTTTTTTATATTTCACTGGAGTGGGTAGCTGTTCTTTTCTCCAGGGGATCTTCCCAACCCAGGGATTGAAGCCAGGTCTCCCACATTGCAGGTAGATTCTCTACCATCTGAGCCACCAGGGAAGTGCAAAAATATTGGAGTGGGTAGCCTACCCATTCTCCAGGGATCTTTCTGGCACAGGAATCGAACCAGGGTCTCCTGTATTGCAGGCTGATTCTTTACCAGCTGAGCTACAGGGAGGCTCAAGAGATAAAAATATATGTGTTAAATAAGTTTGTAGAAATGTTTCCCTTCAGTGAGTAAAGAGACTCTTTCTTTGGCACCAGATTATTCCCACAAAAAGGTAATTAATATTATGACAAAACAAAAATACACATCTAGAGAACTGCTCATTAATACTTGTTTAATGTCTCACCAAATACTGAACATAACACAAACCCAAACCAGAAACATAATTATTGTATTATGATCAATCCATGGTATGCTCATTATTTCTGGAACTGATACAGATACTCTTAAAACAATCATGGTTTTGAGAAATATTAGAATTGTTATCTTGGTTTGTATCCACATGAATATTCACAGAAAATGCTTAGTCCTGAAGCTGACAGCCAGGTATCTCTAACATTAGAGTCCACCCACATTATTTTGAAGAGGAGAAGACAGGTAAATTCATCAAATGTATTCTCTGAAGTAAAGAAAGGAAGGCTCAGAGACAAGCTTGTAGAAAGTAACATGCCTCACAAATTACATTTAGATTAGGTTCAGTTTCCCAATGTTCTATACCAGGTACTTGTTTTATTGAGTAAAAACAGTTATGCCTTTTTCAAGAGTGGGTGCATGAATGTATAATTTTCTGAATATGAAGACAATTGCAGATAGAATTGTGTTCTATCTTATGATATACTGCAGATGTGCAGAAGTGTTACACATCCATGAGTCCTTTTCTTGATCATTTTCTGAAAGCTTAGACAAGAACAAAGAAAAATGGATGGAGGGAATTGCTCCTCCATGACTGGGTTCATTTTCTTGGGAATACTGATAACACCGAGCACAAAGTGACCATACTTACCATGGTTCTAATTGTTTATCTCATTGGCTATTTGGCAAATCTTGGGATGATATTCCTGATTAGGACCCCCAGCTGGACCCCCAGCTGCACACATCCATGTACTTTTCCCCCAGTCACCTCTCCTTCTGTGTCCTCTGCTATTCCACTGCAATTCACCCCAAGATGACCATGGACCTATTTGCCAAGAGCAAATCAATCCCCTTCTATGGCTGTGTTCTGCAATTCTTGGTCTTCTGTATCTTTGCAGATTCTGAGTGTCTCCTGCTGGCAGTAATGGCCTATGATCAGTACAAGGCCATCAGCAGCCCCTTGCTCTATGTGGTCAGCGTGTCCAGCCGGATGTGCCCCCTGCTCGTGGCTGGGGTTTATCTGGTGGGAATGGCACATACTCCGATACACACAACATTAGCATTTCGCTTATGTTTCTGTGGGTCAAATGAGATTAACCATTTCTTCTGTGATTTACCTCCACTTTTCCTCCTCTCCCGCTCTGATATACAGGTAAATGAATTCAGGTAAATAGCGTTATTCACTATTTTTGGTTTTATTGAACTGAGTACCATTTCAGGAGTCCTTTTCTCTTATTATATCATCCTATCAATCTTGAAGATCCACTCTTCTGAGGGGAAGTTCAAAGCTTTCTCCATCTGCACCTCTCATTTAAATGTTGTGACAATTTTCTAGGGAACTGTACTTTTCTTGTATTTCAGGCCAAATACTTCCTACTCTCCACATCAAGACAAAATGACCTAATTGTTCTACATCCTTATGATTCCCATGTTAAATCCTCTGTTATATAGCCTACAGAACAAAGATGTGAAACAGGCCCTGAAAAACTGGAAAATAAAAGGTGGTTTTAAAGGGTGTACTATAAATATATAGACATACATACATATGTCTGTTGTTTTTGTAAAATTATATTCATGATCCAAGGGAAATGAAATTGTTTCAAATACTTTAAAGGAGTGAATAACTATTTTTAATAAAGTGTAATCTTTAAAAATACTACCATTCCAAAACACAGCTTTCATTGTGTATAACAACTAATATATAGCACTTCCTTTTTGCCAAATACTTCCAGAATTTTGCAATTTTGTCAACTATTATGATTAATTCTTTCATTCAAATATTATTTCAATTACCCTAAGATTTATTGTATATTTACTGAGAGAACTTTGAGCATTTAGGTCCTTTATATTCTATGATACAGACTGCATTTTCTATATTAATAACTATAAGCTAGAGCTAATAGCAAGCATTAATTAACTACATAGTCAGGTACTTCCTAAGAAGCCTCAAAATCACTCTGAAATAAAAATTGAGGACTATAAATCCAGCAGAGGCAAGACTATCAAAAGAGAAAAGGCAGTCTCTTCAATAAGTGGTGCTTGGAAAATTGTGTAGCCAGTGTAAATGAATGAAATTAGAATATTCTCTAACACTGTACACAAAAATAAGTGCAAAATGGATTAAAGACATAAATATAAGATGAGGTATTACAAAACTCTTAGAGGAAAACATAGGCATAACAGTCTTTGACATTCATTACAGCAATATTTTTTTTGTATCCACCTCCTAAGGCAACAGAAATAAAAACAAAAATAAACCAATGGACCTATTTAAACTAAAACAACAACAAAAACTTCTGCACAGCAAAGGATACCATAAACACAATGAAAGGACAACCCATAGAATGGGAGACAATATTTGTAAACAATGTGAGCAACTAGGGATTAATTTCAAAATTTACAAACAGCTAATGCAGCTCAGTATATAAAACAAACAATCCAAACAAAAACATGCACAGAAGATCTGAATAGACATTTCTCCAAACAAAACATACAGGTGGTCAAGAGGCACATCAAAAGATTATCAACATGTGAATCATTAAAGAAACGCAAATTAAAACCACAAAGAGATATTATCTCACACTGGTTAAAATGGCCATAATCAAAAAGCCTACAAACAGTAAATGCTGGGGAGGGTGCCACTTCATTTCAGTTCAGTCACTCAGTCGTGTCCAACTCTTTGTGACCCCATGGACTGCAGCACGCCTGGCCTCCATGTCCATCACCAACCCCCGGAGCTTACTCAAACTCATGTCCATTGCCATGAGATGCCATCCAACCATCTCATCCTCTGTCATCCCCTTCTCCTGCCTTCAATCTTTCCCAGCATGAGGGTCTTTTCAAATGAGTCAGCTCTTCACATCAGGTGGCCAAAGTATTGGAGTTTCAGCCTCAACATCAGTCCTTCCAATGAATATTCAGGACTGATCTCCTTTAGGATGGACTGGTTGGATCTCCTTGCAGTCCAAGGGACTCTCAAGAGTCTTCTCCAACACCACAGTTCAAAAGCCTCAATTCTTCGGTGCCCAGCTTTCTTTCTAGTCCAACTCTCACATGCATACATGACCACTAGTAAAACCATAGCCTTGACTAGACAGACCTTTGTTGGCAGAGTAATGTCTCTGCTTTTTAATATGTTGTCTAGGTTGGTCATTGCGGAGAAGGCAATGGCACCCCACTCCAGTACTCTTGCCTGGAAAATCCCATGGACGGAGGAGCCTGGTGGGCTGCAGTCCATGGGGTCGCGAAGAGTCGGACACGACTGAGCAACTTCACTTTCACTTTCACTTTCCTGCATTGGAGAAGGAAATGGCAACCCACTCCAGTGTTCTTGCCTGGAGAGTCCCAGGGATGGGAGAGACTGGTGGGATGCCGTGTATGGGGTCGCACAGAGTCGGACACCACTGAAGCGACTTAGCAGCAGCAGCAGCAGGTTGGTCATAAGTTTTCTTCCAAGGAGTAAGGGTCTTTTAATTTCATGGCTGCAGTCACCATCTGCAGTGTTTTGAAGCCTAAAAAAATAAAGTCAGCCACTGTTTCCACTGTTTTTCCATCTATTTGCCATGAAGTGATGGGATCAGATGCCATAATCTTTGTTTCCTGAATGTTGATCTTTAAGCCAACTTTTTCACTCTCCTCTTTCACTTTCACCAAGAGGCTTTTTAGTTCTTCTTCACTTTCTGTCATAAAGGTGGTGTCATCTGCATATCTGAGGTTATATTATTTTTCCTGGCAATCGTGATTCCAGCCTGTGCTTCATCCATCCCAGCATTTCGCATGATGTACTCTGCATATACATTAAATAAGCAGAGTGACAATAAACAGCCTTGACATACTCCTTTTCCTATTTGGAACCAGTCTGTTGTTCCATGTCCAGTTGCTTCATGACCTGCATACAGATTTGTCAAGAGGCAGGTCAGGAGAGGGTATGGAGAATAGAAGAACCTCCTACACTGTTGTGGGAATGTAAATTGGTACAGCCACTATGGAGAACAGTATGAAGATCCCTTAAAAACTTAAAAATGGAGCTAGCACATGATCCAACCATCCCCATCCAGGGCATATATTCAGAGAAAACTCTAGTTTGAAAGGATATGTGTACCCCAATGTTCATTACAGTGCTGTTTACAATAGCCAAGACATAGAAGTAACCTAAATGTCTGTTAACAGATGAATGGATAAAGACAATTCAGAACATATTTATAATGGAGGATTTGTTGCTATTCAGTCATTTAGTCATGTCCAACCCTTTGCGAGCCCATGGACTGCAGCATGCCAGGCCTCCCTGTCCTTCATTATCTCCCAGAGCTTGCTCAAACTCATGTCCATTGGGTCGCCATCCAACCATCTCATCCTCTGTCATCCCCTTCTCATTCTGCATTCAACCTTTCCCAGCATCAGGGTCTTTTCTAAAGAGTCAGTTCTTTGCATTGGGTGGCCAAAGTATTGGAGTTTCAGCTCCAGCATCAGTCCTTCCAATGAATATTCAGGACTGATTTCTTTTAGGATGGATTGCTTTGCTCTTATTGCAGTCCAAGGGACTTCATACCCAAAGTTTGCTCTAAGATCTTTATATCTGGTATGATTGGGCTACTTCCAAAGATACCAGAACTATGATTCATTGGAAAATGAGTGTCCAATGATTATGATTGTCATTGCAAAAGACCCTGATGCTGGGAATGATTGAAAGCCAGAGGAGGAGGGGATGACAGAGAATGAGATGGTTGGATGGCATCACCAAGTCAGTTCAGTTCAGTTCAGATGCTTAGTCATGTCTGACTCTTTGCAACCTCATGGACTGCAAGATGCCAGGCTTCCCTGCCCATCACCAACTCCCAGAGCTTACTCAAACTCATGTCCATCGAGTATATGACAACATCTGGTCCCATCACTTCATGGCAAATAGATGGGAAATCAATGGAAACAGTCACAGACTTTATTTTCTTGGGCACCAAAGTGACTGACTCCATGGACATGAGTTTGAGCAAGCTCCTGGAGTTGGTGATGGACAGGGAAGCCTGGCATGCCGCAGTCCATGGGGTAGCATAGAGTCAGACACGATTGAGTGACTGAACTGACTCACTGAAAGAGTTCCGTTGCTGTCTAGAAGGGAGAATTTGGGAGGATGTAATATGAGTGAGTCTTCTGTCTCATAGAATGAATGTGGATAGTAGCAAACAAATAACTTTTTTAAGAAAAATTATGAACTCTGTTTATTTACAAAAATCACTTGTGTAAAAAGTTTTAAATGAGTCATCTTTGCATATATGAACTTTATCAGTAGAAAATTCTGGACACAGTTACATTCTTATTTTTGTTCCTCAGCCTCCACTTTAATAGACAGAAATATTACTACTATACTTAGTAGTAAATGAACATTTAGATAGTATTACCTTTTCAAATTCTTGCACTAGAAATTTTAGGAAATGAAAAAAAAAATCATTGATTTTTCCTGAGGTCTTAAATGTAATATAAATATTCTTATATAAATAAAATGTAATTCAGAAAGAAAAAAATGCATTATTTAGGAAATGTGAGGGAGTCATAAAGTCATTGAAATGCCTGTAAGTAATGTGGTAGGATGAGAATAAGACAATGTGTGGTGATGATTGTTACTAATGTTATAGCATCGTTATTCATAATGGATAAAAAGTAGAAAAAACCTGAAAGTCACTTAACTGAAGAGGGGATCTGCAAAGTGTATTGTATCTTTAAAATGAAATATTATTGTCCCAAAATGATGAAACAAAATACTGATAAGTGGAACAACATGGATGCAACTTGAAAACATTATTTTCAAGGAAAGAAGCCTGACAGGAAAATAAACAAATAAACAAATGAACAAAACAAATGAGAACAAAAAAAGGTATCACATGATTCTGTTTGTATGAGACATCCGTAATAGGAAACCACATAGAATTAGTGGTTGCTGTGGGCTAAGGAAGGAGAACTGACGGGTAGCAAGTGGGGGGTTCTTATTGAAGTAATGAAAATATTCTGGATTTAGAGACTGGAGATAACTGAACAATCTTGAAAGTATAATTAAAAAACAATGAAAACAAGAACTGCATACTTACATAAGAAAGAGCATATGGTCAAAGTGTAGCAATATTTCTAAATGTATTGAAGGAGACTGTTTCAAAGACAAAATGACCAATCCAAAGGAGCTGAAAATGACGGCGGGAGGATCTTTTTGAGTTTCATTAGGTTTCCTCTTTGACTGGACAAGGAAGAGATAGTTTCAGGGTAACTGTGAAGCACACCATACAAACAAATTGCTATTTTCTTCTACCATAGATCAATTTGGCAGCAATAGTGAGGCTTCAAAACTCAGCTTTTGCAAAGTTGTTTCTGAATTCACAGGGGAATACACAGAAGCAGAAACATAATTAATGAAATGTTTGCTAACATCAAAACCCAGGGGCAGTAACTCAGGGATTTAAGTCCCCATACACCTGGTAAAATAAAAGACCATCTACTTATTATCATTTAGCTACCCAAGATCTACTCACTTCAGGTAGGTTTCCAGGTCCTATCTTAAAGAATATAAGAGGAAATAACTTTTTGAGAAAGAAAAAATGTATTTGTAAGTGAAGCATTTATGCCTACTTACTCAGTTAAATTAACTCTGCATTTATTTGCCAGAAATGATTTTGATTTCTCTGATTGGGAACCATCTTCCTGAACTTGTTAATAACCACAGTATGACTTCTTAATGATTTTATTTTCTTGTTGGCTCACAAAAAATCTTTTACTCCTTTTATCATTGGATAAGTGTATACATGAATTGAAGGTTTGTTTCATTTTGTTTAAAAAATAATACAACCACCACAGTAAAAATAAAAACTTTCAAATTAATTCTCATGTGAAAAAACATCATATCTATTTAGGCTTAAGGAAGAAGTTCATTAAATGCATTCTATTCTCATATACCTCAAAAACGTATACAAGTCAAGAGGGAGGTGATATATTTATAATAGTGGCTGAGTTGCTTTGCTACATGGCAGAAACCAACACAACACTGTAAAGCAGTTTTACTCCAATTAAAAAAATAGGCATAGTAAACACGACACACACACAGATACATACACGAGAGAGGGTATGTGTCTCTCAGAATAATTTATTGTCTCTCGTCTAATTTCCATTTTATAATATTACAGCCCATTTAAAATCCAAACAGATGCAAATGTGTTCTATTGTTTTCAATTCCTTTTAGATCTTTTCTTTCACTCATCAAGCGACTTGATTTTTGACAACTATCTCTGCAAAGGGGTAATGAGTATTATGACAGATCAATAATAAATTACTAGGAATAAAGGCTGATAATAATACTTAAATGTTTCACTATTAAATACAACATAAAACCAGTAACAAAATAGTGATCATTATTATTAGTCAGTGACAGAGTCATTATTTCAGGAATTAATACAAATATTCTTAAGCCAATCATGTAGTGAGAAACATTAAAGCTGTAATCCCATTTTGTTTCCATGTAAATACTTTCAAGTGGAGAGAATCCTTAGCCCTGTCTACAGCTCAGCATCTCTAATACATTAGAGTCTTGTTCATATTATTTTGAAGAGGAAAAGAGAGATCAGTTCAGTTCAGTTCAGTCACTCAGTCATGTCCAACTCTTTGCGACCCAATGAATTGCAGCACACCAGGCATCCCTGTCCATCACCAACTCCCAGAGTTCACTCAGACTCATGTCCATCGAGTCAGTGATGCCATCCAGCCATCTCATCCTCTGTCATCCCCTTCTCCTCCTGCCCCCTATCCCTCCCAGCATCAGAGTCTTTTCCAATGAGTCACCTCTTCGCATCAGGTGGCCAAAGTGCTAGAGTTCCAGCTTTAGCATCATTCCTTCCAAAGAAATCCCAGGGCTGATCTCTTTTAGAATGGACTGGTTGTATCTCCTTGCAAGTCCAAGGGACTCTCAAGAGTCTTCTCCAACACCACAATTCAAAAGCATCAATTCTTCGGCGCTCAGCCTTCTTCACAGTCCAACTCTCACATCCATACGTGACCACTGGAAAAACCTTAGCCTTGACTAGACGGACCTTTGTTGGCAAAGCAATGTCTCTGCTTTTCAATATGCTATCTAGGTTGGTCATAACTTTCCTTCCAAGGAGTAAACGTCTTTTAATTTCATGGCTGCAGTCACCATCTGCAGTGATTTTGGAGCCCAAAATATAAAGTCTGACACTGTTTCCCCATCTATTTCCCATGAAGTGATGGGACCAGATGCCATGATCTTTGTTTTCTGAATGTTGAGCTTTAAGCCAACTTTTTCACTCTCCACTTTCACTTTCATCAAGAGGCTTTTTAGTTCCTCTTCACTTTCTGCCATAAGGGTGGTGTCATCTGCATATCTGAGGTTATTGATATTTCTCCCAGCAAACTTGATTCCAGCTTGTGTTTCTTCCAGCCCAGCATTTCTCATGATGTACTCTGCATATAAGTTAAATGATCAGGGTGACAATATACAGCCTTGACGTACTCCTTTTCCTATTTGGAACCAGTCTAAATTAATTCAAATATATCCATTGAGATAAAAATATCAGACTCCGACATGACCTTGTAGGAAGTAATATGCCTCATAAATGACATAATAGATTTGGTTCAGTTTCTCAGCAGTCTATTCTAGGTGATTTTTGTTATTGGGTAATAGATACCTGAAGAAGTATTAGTCACTCAGTCATGCTGGACTCTTTGTGCCCCCTAGAACTGTAGCCCACCATCCTCCTCTGTCCACAGAATTCTTCAGACAAGAATACTGGAGTGAGTAGCCATTCCCTTCTCCAAGGGATCTTCCTGACTTTGGGATCAAACCTGGGTCTCCCATGTTGCAGGCAGATTCTTTATTGTCTGAACCAACAAAGAAGCCCCAATAGATAGCTTTGCCTCTTTAAAGAGCGGGCACTTGACTGGATGCTTTTCTGAATACAAAAACACAATTATAGAAAGAAATGTGTTCTGTCTTATGATATTTTGCAGATGTGCAAAAGTGTTACCTATCCATGTATCTTTGTTATTTATTTTTTAAAATATTTTTCTAAGAGTATAGACAAGAACAAAGAGGAATGGACAGAGATAATTGCTCCTCCGTGAATGAATTCATTTTCTTGGGTATTACTGAGAAGACTGAGAACAAAGTGACCCTATTTACCTTGTTTCTCCTTGTTTATCTCATCAGTCTTCTGGCAAATCTTGGAATGATAACCCTGATTAGGATGGACCCCCAGCTGCACACACCCATGTACTTTTTCCTCAGCCACCTCTCCTTCTGTGACCTCTGCTATTCCACAGCCACTGGCCCCAAGATGTTGGTGGACCTATTTGCCAAGAACAAGTCAATCTCTTTCTGTGGCTGTGCTCTGCAATTCTTGGTCTTCTGTATCTTGGCAGATTCTGAGTGTCTCCTGCTGGCAGTGATGGCCTATGACCAGTACAAGGCCGTGAGCAGCCCCTTGCTCTATGTGGTCAGCGTGTCCAGCGGGGCGTGCTCTCTGCTTGTGGCTGGGATTTACCTGGTGGGAAATGGCACCATTTGGCAGATGCTCTGATACACACGACATTAGCAATCCACTTACACTTTTGTGGGTGAAATGAGATTAACCACTTCTTCTGTGACTTACCTCCACTCTACCTTCTTTCCTGCTCTGATACACAGGTCAATGGATTGACAGTATTTATTGTTTTTGGAGTTATTGAATTGAGCTCAATTTCAGGAGTTCCTGTCTCTTATTATTATATCATCCTTGCAGTCTCAAAGATCCATTTTGCTGAGGGGAGGTTCAAAGCTTTCTCCACCTGCACCTCCCACCTAACTGCTGTGGCAATTTCCCAGGAAACTATGCTTTTTATGTACTTTGGGCCAAGTTCACTCTACTCTTTAGATCAAGACAAAATGACCTCATTGTTTTACACCCTTATGATTCCCATGTCAAATCTTCTGATTTATAGCCTATGGAACAAGGATGTGAAAAATGCCTTAGGAAAACTAAAAATAAAAGGTGGCTTCAAAGATTTATATCACACATATGCACACACATATAGTAATTACTTTTGCAAAATTATACAGTATGACACATGAGAAATATAATTTTATCAAGTTATTTAATAAATGAGTAGCTATACTAAAGTTCAGCCATAGGGAATTGTTGCAGTTTTCAAAACTTGTCATGCTTCATTGTATGTCTTGACCTTATCTATGAAACTTTCTCTGTGCAAAACTTCCTGGCTCTTCAAATTCTATCATTTTTGTGTGTATCCATTCATTCAAACATTATTATTTCAAGTATATTATTATTTATCAACTATTTAATTATTCTTTGTCTGCCTCTAAGTGCTTTACATTTCTTGAAAAACTCATTAGTTTGTATAAAAATGGACCTTGTAATCTAGATGAATAAAGAAACATTTATTAACTAACCACACACACAATTCATAATAAAGTTTAAGACTTTCATCAATTAAAAAAACAGGGTTAAAAATCTAGGAACAAATGTCAAAACATAGTGTGCAGAAGAAAGGTTTTCTTGAATGGAGATATTAATTGTCAGATCCAAAAATAAATTTGGGAAGGAAATGATTCTAGAAAGATAATTTGACACTTACAGAGGTCTTGAGTTGAGCAGCTGTATACCTTTCCAGGGGATTCCCAGTGGCTCAGTGGTAAACAATCTGCCTGCCAATGCAAGTGATACAGGATCTCGGATTCAATCCTTGGGGCAGGTAGAGCCCCTGGAGTAGGAAATGGCAACTTGCTCCAATACTCTTGCTTGGAAAGTTCCATGTACAGAGGAGCCTGGCAGGCTGTGGTCCCTGGGGTCACAAAGAGTTGGATGTGACTGAATACACAGATGCACACATACACACAGCTTTTTAGAATTAAGAAATCCAAAACTGAAAGCAATTTAAAGTGCCTTGGTAAATTGCTTAGTTTTCCTTAATAATTAGCTATCAACTCCTCCTCTTCTTAGGTTTGATTAAATGTTCCTTTTTATAGTTCACAGACAACCATTTCCTTTAATCATTCTATTTGATATTGTCCTGTTTGTGAAATCATGGCCTACAGTATGAGATTGTGAACAACCTTTGCTCAAGGATTCTACATTCTGTCTGTATTATCCAAAGCACTTACCTAATGTTTGGGACACAAATGGAGAACGAGAGAGAGAGAGAACAAAGCAAAGAAAAAGGAAGGAATAAAAAGAGTAGATAACATTTTTGAGTGTTTATTAGACATCAATAATTAACAAAATAAAATTTAACTGAAGATATAGTATGTGCCTTGAATACATATATGTAATAAATTTTAAGAAAGAATATAAAATGGCTGTGAATACTAGGGTGCTTATCTATAAAGAAGATACACATCACACTAGAAGTAAAGAGCATTCATCTGTATACATTCTTAATATGTATCTATTTTGTGGGTTTCTGCTCTAGAATCTGATGCTAAGGCACTGAATCAGCATGTCTAAACAATACAGATATATTTGAAGAAGCATGTAAAATTCATGTACTTATTTATTACAGTTGCAAAAGTTAGAAAACCAGTTTCTTAGATTTTCTAGCTATCATTGTAGAGTGTCTTTGTGCAAAAACATTTCAGAATGTAATTAAAGCCCAAGAAGATTCTCTGGCTTCCACAGGGGGACTTGTGAGAAACTGACCTCTTACACAGAATCACACTGGAAAGAATTTATGAAGAATTGTTTTTTTAAATAAAAGACTTCAGGGGTTTTCACCTCTGGTATGTTTTCTCAGTTTACACACAATATTTTAGAACTGTTATTTATGAGGAGAAACATGGTAGAAATCATTTTTTGAGATATATTGTCCAAGAAACAGAGAAGGCAATGGCAGCCCACTCCAGTGCTCTTGCCTGAAAAATCCCATGGACAGAGGAGCCTGGTAGGCTGCAGTCCAGGGGGTCGCTAAGAGTCGGACATGACTGAGCGACTTCACTTTCACTTTTCACTTTCACGCATTGGAGAGGGAAATGGCAACCCACTCCAGTGTTCTTGCCTGGAGAATCCCAGGGATGGGGGAGCCTGGTGGGCTGCCATCTATGGGGTCGCACAGAGTCGGACACGACTGAAGTGACTTAGCAGCAGTCCAAGAAAATGGAGTGTTGGTGGATTGTTGCTAATTTAGAGAATATAAATGTGTAATCTGGTTAGGTAATCTCTCTCTTTTTGACTGCCCTGTATCAGAGCATCTAAAGATTCATTTATCTACATACTGGCTGTTATTATGAGATCTAGTGGATGTGAACTAAAGGCAAGAATATTTTAAGTCCTATAAATGGAATTATAAAATTAAAAATTGACTTATTCAATTGTCTGAGGGCCTCCCACCTCAATTTACCAATATCTCCCTGGAAGGAACTTGTACATATAGATACACCTCAGCTTTTGTGACCATCCTAAGGATATGGTAAAGAATCTGCCTGGAATATGGGAGACCTGGGTTTGATCTCTGGGTCAGAAAGATTCCTTGGAGAAGGGAATGGCTACCCATTTCAGTATCCTTTCCTGGAGAATACCATGGACATAGGTTCCTGGTGGGTTATAGTCCATGAGGTCACAAAGAGTCTGACATGACTGAGTGACTAACACTTTAAGGGTCGACATGTCTCCAGATCATCTGACTCTGACAGACAGTAAGACCTTCATTCAAGAATGTCACAGAAAATTTAAACCATATCAAACACTTTCCCAACCATGACAGTATATAACTGGAAATCAGTTAAAGAAATAAGTTTTAAAATTTGCAAATGTATGGAGATTAAACATATCCCTGAACAACCAGTAGTTCAGAGAAGAAATCAAAAAAGAATTAAAAAATATACTGAGACAAATGGAAATAGAAAAATGTCATGCCAAAAATTAGAGGACAATAACAAATTACAACAAACACAGCTTTAAGAGAAAAGTTTGTAGTGAAAAAATGCTTACATTAAAAAAAAAAAAAAAAAAAGCTAGACCTTTTATACCCCAAGGAACTAAAAAAGGAGAACTTTGAGCTTTAAGCCAACTTTTTCACTCTCCACTTTCACTTTCATCAAGAGGCTCTTTAGTTCTTCTTCCCTTTCTGCCATAAGGGTGGTGTCATCTGCATATCTGAGGTTATTGATATTTCTCCTGGAAATCTTGATTCCAGCTTGTGCTTCTTCCAGCCCAGCGTTTCTCATGATGTACTCTGCATATAAGTTAAATAAGCAGGGTGACAATATACAGCCTTGACGTACTCCCTTTCCTATTTGGAACCAGTCTGTTTTTCCATGTCCACTTCTAACTGTTGCTTCCTGACCTGCATACAGATTTCTCAAAATGCAGGTCAGATGGTCTGGTATTCCCATCTCCTTCAGAATTTTCCACAGTTTATTGTGACCCACACAGTCAAAGTCTTTGGCATAGTCAATAAAGCAGAAATAGATGTTTTTCTGAAACTCTCTTGCTTTTTTGATGATCCAGCGGATGTTGGCAATTTGACCTCTGGTTCATGTGCCTTTTCTAAAACCAGTTTGAACATCTGGGATTTCACAGTTCACATATTTTGAAGCCTGGCTTGGAGAATTTTGAATAAACTCTTCAGATTTTCTGAAATCTGTATTAGCTTAGAAAGGGCAAAATCTCTAAATTGAATATGACCAGTGTTAATAAACTATATTCAAGGACTATTTGTGAGAGACCCTTTTGATAATGGAAGTGTCATTTCTGTGGTTCTGAAAACTGTAAAAGAGTCAAATGTTTATAGAATATACAGCTACAGCTAAAGACTTAAAATTAGGCAAAGAAATATATTCCAAGATACAGTACTTGGCAATAGAAGCACTCATATAAGTCTTTGAGTGTATTATTTATGGTATTTTAGCTTTTTAAATCTCATGTGACAACTATATTCATTAAGGAGACATCATCTAAAGTCTTACCCAGGTGAAGAGTTAGTCACCTAGTCGTGTCATCTCTTTGTGACCCCATAGACTGTAGCCCGGCTGCTCTGTCCATGGGATTCTCCAGAGAAAAATACTGGAGGGGATTGCCATTCCTTCTCCAGGGCATCTTCCTGACCTAGGGATTGAACCTGGGTCTCCTGCATTGCAGGGGGATTCTTTACCATCTGAGCCACCAGGGAAGCTCCCTTACCTAGGTGAGCACAGTACTAAATATTATGAATTTAGTCAGAAATTTTCATTTCTTTTCATCTTTTATTCATCCAGCAAGTATTCATTGAAGACCAAATGTGTTTTCTAGGTAATTTTCTAGGCATTAGAGATATAAGATACAATAATAATACCAGAAATTTCTACTCTTTTGGAGTGTATAGAGGGAGAAGGAAATGAAACAAATAAATTATTGCATGTAGTTAATGTATCATCTGTTTCTAAGCAAAAAAATATATTGTTAATGGGATAAAGAGTGATTGTCTCATTATATTAGATTTTCAGAAAAGAATTTTCTTGGAAGGTGCTATTTGAGTAGGCACATACATGATTTAATAGGGGCTTCTCCAGTAGCTCAGACGGTAAAGCGTCTGCCTGCAATGTGGAAGATCTGGGTTCGATCCCTGGGTCAGTACGTATACTGTATGTCACTGAGTTCAGTGTGAGGATTGTCATGGTTTAAAACAGACTCTACTTGAACAATCACTTATGAGCATTTGGAACAGAGCATACTATAAAGGACTTTCCTGGTGGCTCAGAAGGTAAAGCGTCCGCCTACAATGTGGGAGACCTAGGTTCGATCCTTGGGTCGGGAAGATCCCCTGGAAAAGGAAATGGCAACCCACTCCAGTATTCTTGTCTGGAAAATCCCATGGATGGAAAAGCCTGGTTGGCTACTGTCCATGGGGTCGCAAAGAGTCGGACATGACTGAGCAACTTCACTATCTATCTATCTATACTATAGAGGGCTTCCTAGGTGGCACTAGTGATAAGGTACCTGCAGGAGACATAAGCAGTTCTGGCTCAGTCCCAGCGTCTGGAAGATCCTCTGGAGGAAGGCATGGCAACCAAGTCCAATATTCTTGCCTGGAGAATCCCATGGGCTGAGGAGCCTGGTGGGCTACAGTCCAGGGTCCAAAGAGTCAACAGAGTGAAGTGACTTAGCACACAGCACGCACGTGCTATAGAGAGAAAGGATGATGATGTGTGGAAGGGATAGGTAGATAGGACTCTGTGATGCCCACAGGTAGAAACTATTTTTAAAATAGTGACAGAAGGGAAAGCTAGGAAATGATGACTATGAACTTTCTTAGTTCATTGAATTGGCTAAAGTAAAACAAGATCCAAAAGGGCAATAGTAGGCAATACAACTGAAAGGATGAATGTAAGAAACAGTCTGTGCTCAGCTGTACCATCAACCAGAAAGATGGAACACAGCTTATGGGTCACAACAGCTGTGTAAAGCACAGATTTACAAACAGCCAGGAAGCAGTGATGTACCAACAATACTAAAAATTAGTTTTATTTTTTTTAAGAATTGTGTGTGGTTTAGGAGGAAAGAGAGAGAAATGGAAGTCACATACCCTCCTTCCCTGTGTGTCTCTGTGTATCTTTTTCTGTCTCTTATAAGGACACTCTCATTGGATTTGGGATTCACTTTACGCTCATCTTGACTCTTACCTTAATTATATCTGCAAAGATCTTATTTCCAAATAAGGTGACATTCTGAGTTCTGGGTGATGGGTATTTGGGAGACACTATTCATCCACAGCTCTTCCATGCTGGCTCAGAAGTTGAAGAATTTCCCTGAAATGTAGGAAATCCAGGTTCGGACCCTGGGTCAGGAAGATCCCCTGGAGAAGGCAATGGCTACCCACTCCATCATTCTTTCCTTGAGATTTCCATGGACAGAATAACCTGGCAGGCTACAGTCCGTGGGGTGGCAAAGAGTCAGACATGACTGAACAACTCACAGTTTCACTTATCATACACCCACAACACACATCATTTTACACATGATATACAGCTATTTTATTTGACACTGAACTGAACAAAAACTAAGAGATCAAATAGCCAATTCATGGCTCTAAATTTATTATCTAGTGAGTTGACTACATAATTTGAGTCTTCATCTCTACAAGAAGATCTAATCAACACTATGTAATGATCAAATTTCTTTTGGACATACAGATCTTCAACCAAATTGTATTCAGTGATTCATTAATTTCCTGACACTCTCTTTCACATCTTTGTTCCTGAGGCTATAGATCAGAGGATTCAGCATGGGACTCACCACTGTATAAAATACAGAACCTACTTTGACCGTGAGCCATGAGTTTTTGGAGCTGGGTACACAATAAAGGAACAGGACAGTCCCATGGAACGTGGCGATGGCGGTCAGATGGGAGGCACAAGTAGAGAAGGCTATTTGGCACCCCCCAGCAGAGGGCATTTTTATGATAGTGACAAAAATGGACATATAAGTAGTGAGGACAATTGCCAGGCTGCTCACCTCATTGAATATGGCAATGGCAAAACAGAGCACTTGGCTGATGAAGGGGTCAGAGCAGGAGATGGAGACAATGACAGAGTGCTCACAGAGGAAATTATTTATGATGTTAGGCCCACAGAAGGATAATGCCAGGAGAAAACAGGTGAGTGTCAGGGAGGAGACTATATCCCATGTGCAGGGACTAGCCACTAACGATGCACAGAGCTTTGGGGACATGACCACTGTGTAGAGTAGAGGCTTACAAATGGCCACAAATCGGTCATAGACCATCACTGCCAACACGAATGCCTCTGCCACTGCAAACATACAAGCTGAGAAGAATTGCATGATGCATCCTGTGAATGAGACGGTTCTGTCTTCCACACCAAATTCTGCAAGAGTTTGGGTGTAACTGTGGTGGAATAGCAGAAATCAACAAAGGACAAGTGACTGAGAAACAAGTACACGGGGGTGTGGAGTTTGGCACTGATCCTGATGATGGTGATCATGCCCAGGTTCCCCACCACGGTGACTGCATAGACGGTGAGGAAAGCCAGGAACAAGGGAACCTGGAGGTCAGGATATTCTGAGAAGCCCAAGAGGGTGAACGTGGCTCCTGCACTCCGATTTCCTTCAGCAAACCACAAAATTGTTGTTGGAGAAAATCTGAGACAGTGATAATAAAATGATAACAATGATAATGCTGACATTTATCATGCAGCAGACATTGTATTAAAATATTGGTACATTAGTTTTGACCACTAAATAAGACTTATGAATTTCAAAACAACTGGTCTCATATTTTACAAAAGGAAATGGAAGTATATATGAGTTAAGACACTTGTTTGAATTAACACAACCTGCTAGTGATGAGTTAGGTTTGAAGTTGATCATGAGTGACAGAAATTGAATTTCATGTAGAGTTAGAAATGTTTTCTATAGTGTTGCAGAAAAACATGTTTTTCATAGTTCCACCATTCTGAAGGTCTGTGCTGTTTAGTGGGAGTAACATAACAATAAATGAAAACATAGCACTCAAATTTATTTTAAAAAGCAGGAGGAGTAATATTTTTAGAGGTCGTAGGACTTCTATCATTATATTCAAACTGAAGATCATCAAAAAGGCAGAGGTCATGAGTCACCACAAGAATCTTCACATTTTAGAAAACATAAATGAACATTGAAGGAAGTAAAGCTCTATCTTCAAGTTTTCCAATGCTTCCAGTTTGATGCTAAAATTATTGGCTTTGTGTTCAATGCAGCGACCTGGTAAAGCAATGAAGTTGTATTACAATTTGTAGTACCCTCACTTTTGTTTTCTTTCCTATTTGACTATCATTTGTCTCACATACTGCCACTGATGCTTTCAATATAGTCTTTTAAATTCTTTGATCAATATCTCTTAACTTGCTATCAATATTTTTAATCTAATAAATGTATTAGGAATATTATACATTTAAATCGTTATAGAATATCTGAATTACAGAGTAACTTAAAATATATTTTGCTCAACTCTTTCACACTCTATACTGTTTCTCAAGAAAATCAGAAAATATGGTAATAAACACAAGTGGTTACATTATCACCCTCAAAACTTCTGTTGACAGGAATATTGAGTTTGATTAAAACTACAGGTGATAATCTTGCTTTGAGTCATACAATCATTATTGTGCACATTATTTTGAGAAAGCAAAAGCATCTTGTACTGGTAAGCAGTTTATAACAACAGAAGTATACTTATTTAGCAAAGATTTTTAAATAAATTAACCAACAACAAGCACACATCTGAAATATTCATTAATAAAGGGACTATTTGTTTGAACCTCATAAACACAGATGCAATTTTAGTTTTGTCTGACCATGTGAAGGGAGAAATAATTCACTATTTCTTGAATAGCTTTATGGTACTTTTGACACTCAAAAAATGTATTTCCTATATGCAGAAAAGGGAATGAGTGGGAAGTGGAAAAGAGTTAGTGACAGACAGACTGACACAATGAAAGAAGTAAAGAGTTGGAAACATAAATTTAACTTCAGTTCCAAGCTTTGGCACTTACTGTATGATCTTTGGTGAATCACTCAGATTTTATGAGCCTCAACTTCTTTATCAGTAATAATGATATGATATTTTATAGGTATATAAGTATTAAGTTAGGAAATGGCATTAATATAATTTGCACAATCTTACAGTTATGCAGTTCAAAATATATAGGTTTTCCCACCCTCATCCATTTTAATTCTTAATACTCTGAATAATTGGTATTATTTTTAAATGTATTATTTTAAACAATCTAAGAAACAGATCAAGGTTCAAAGTTGGCAGCAGCAAAACTGCAGGAACAATTTGTGATGTCAAAGAGTAGCTCAACTCTTTTTCTGAATTTCCTCTTGACCCTGTTCATGTTAATTCATCAATCACTATCCTTCAGTAAATTGTTTCTGTTTCCCCTGTGTTTTCTCATTATTATCTGACTCTTATTAATCATCCCTTTTTAATATCATGGTCACCTAGGCTCAGGCAACTTCCCTGTGATGCTGCTAACCTGCACTGTGAGAAAATCAATTTCTTCTCTTCTTGATTACTGTGGTTGTTATGACACTTTCTGACTCTTAAAACTTTAATTTCTCCCTACTAACTAACTTATCAAATCTAAATTTCTCAGCTCAGTTTTACCTAAACCCTTATCCTAGCTATATTCTCCAGTTTTCAACCTTCTCTGCTCATGTCAGTATTCTCAGAATATAATTTCCTCTTTTTCTTACATACTGATGCAGCACTTGAACAAGACATAAAACATTTCATGAAAATTACTATCATGAGGACACTTTTCCTTTTCACTTCAGCCATATTTTCCACACCCTTGACATACCTGAAGACATTACTGTCAGAAAAATGGAATTGTATATTATGGTATTTATTATTATTTTATGCATATTATTCTTATCTTCTTTTGACTCAATTTTGAGGTGTTGAGGAATTACCAGGCATTATAACAGTCTTTTTAAAAATTTCATTGTGACTACTCTGCTAAGCACAGTGTGGATATCCTCAGAGCAAAAGTCAGGATGATACCCCAGTGAAGGGGGAGGATATCAAAGCTCAGCCCTCAGGAAAATGGACTCAGGAGACATTATCACACAAAGACTGACAAAGAGTGTCCACTGCTTTAGGGGTTTCAGGATCTCAGAGTTCACCAAAGGAGAGAAAAGAAACAAGATAGATCATCCCGCCTGAAACCAACTTACCCCAAGATTCCATTTCTACTATTAATTGTCTCCAGGGCAGTTCCCACTCAGAATTCAAACATCATGTAAAACATTAAGGAGTTAATCAATATAGCAGGAGCCCACAAAAATTCAATGTGACTGGAATATACTTCTTTCTTAATATCCAGAAAAACTCAGAGAAAGGAAGAAACAGAGAGAGAGAGATTTGGAAGCTGAATCTGATTCCTATGAACAAAATGTAGGGCTTATGTATGCTCCCATGACCTTGGGGATTTAGACCCCAGAGAAGATTTCTTGAGCTATTTATTTTTATATCACATATCAATAAATTAGCTTGAATGCTTTTTTTATGTGGCAACTTGCAAGAAGGTAGTTTTTTTTTTTTCTGAATCACTGGAAATGGCACCTCAAATACTCTATTTCATGAATTTCTTTTAAAAATAATTATAAAAAAATACATGAACTGAATAAGAAAACTTGGTGACTACAGTAAAACCCAAAATGAAAGATAAATAAGCTAAAATGAAACTGTTCAGAGATATTGTGAAGTGAAGTGAAGTGAACTCGCTCAGTCGTGTCTCACTCTTTGCGACCCCGTGGACTGTAGCCGGCCAGGCTCCTCTGTCCATGGGATTCTCCAGGAAGAATTCTGGAGTGGGTTGCCATTTCCTTCTCCAGGGGATCTTCCCAACCCAGGGATTGAACCCTGGTCTCCCGCATGGCAGGCAGATGCTTTATCCTCTGAGCCACCAGGGAATTCCCTCAGAGATATTAACCGCTATTATATATATTTACTTTGCGATTTTTCTTTCCCATTTTGTGTATGAAGTGCATTTGTTGCTTAACCTAAATAAATATTATTGTCTTCAGAAACAGTGATGTTCTTTACTGAAGCTAAATTGTGTTTTCTTCTAAATATAAGCAATCCACACTTCCTAGCTTATACAATTAAATAATACAGTCTCTTAAAAATGGCAAACACATTTTGGAAACTTGTTTAAGTCTCCAAAACCTCTGAATGTCAATCTACTGGTTCTACTACAGTGAAATATCACACAGTTAGACCACTGGCTTGCCTGGTGGCTCGGTGGTAAAAAAAAAAAAAAAAATCAGCTGCAGTGCAGGAGACAGAGATTCTACCCCTGCCTGGAGTCGGGAATAGCACTTGGTGAAGGCAATGGCCACCCACCCCAGTATTCTTGCCTGGGAAATCTGTTGGACATAGGAGCCTCGTGGGCTACAGTCCATGGATACACAAAAGATTTGGACACAGTTTAGCAACTAAACAGCAGCAACAAATGCTTTCCCTAGGCTCCTGACAACCTGACTAACACTTGCCAGACTCTACCAGGAACCCATAACACACCAGAGGCTGTTTCCTACCAGGCATAGAATTATTGTACATAGTATGGTCTCGATCCAAAATCCCACAAGTCTGCATGGTTATTCTCTCACTGAGACAGGCTTGAGTTCCACAGTGCATCTTCCCCCCATTGCTGACACCTCTGTACCCTGGACTAGCTTTGGAGCCAGTATCTACACCCTGGTCACCCAGAGCTAGCAACCTTGTTGGATATTAGTTCTCCAGGCTGCACAACAAATTGCCACCAACTTCGAGGCTTCAACTGCTATCACAGTTTCTGTAGCATAATAGTCTGGGAAGCGTAACTTCATAAGATACTGCTAAACTATTTTCAAAGTTATTTAACCCTTATCTGAAATGCATAAGCATTTAACTTGCTCCACATTTTCACCAGTATTTGAAACTCTTATTCATTTTAGCTATTCTAAAGGGAGTACAGTAGTTTCTCCTTGTGGTTTAAGTTTTAATTTTAATAAGAATGTCATTGATGACTAGCTATACTTAGTATTTTTTCACATGTTTGTGTGTTCTGTTTTGTCAAATGTGTGCTCAGATAGTTCATCAAAACTTTAAGTAGGCTTTTTTCTCATATTGAGTATAAAGACTTCCTCTGTATGTTTTACATTGAAATCATTTATCAAATATATTTTTCAAATACTTCCTCACAATCTATGGCTTGTATTTTCACCTTATTATTGGTGTCATTTATGCTTAATAAATTTTTACCAAACATTTTTTAATGGCAATGAAGCTCCTTTTATTGTTTTTTAAAGATCCATCCTTTTTATGTTCATTCAAAGAATTATCATCCTAACTTTTTTTTTAATCCTTTGAACAGTTTATTTTGCCATTTTCCAAGCATTTCTATTTTCTCATTACATTCTATTATATTTGTACACACACACGGTGGCTTTTCCACAAGAAAGAACATTCTGCTCCTAACTTTTGAAAGATTTTTTCTGTTTTATGCTAAATATTTTTCAGTTTTCATTTTTATGTTTACATCTATGATTCATTCATCTGTGATTCCTTGGAAAGAAAGCTATGACAATCCTAGACAGTGTATTAAAAAACAGAGGCATCACTTTGTTGACAAAGGTCCATATAGTCCAAGTTATTGTTTTTCCAATAGTCATGTATAGATGTGAGTGTTGGACCATAAAGAAGGCTGAGTGCTGAATTGTTGCTTTCAAATTGTGGTGCTGGAGAAAACTCTTGAGAGTCCATTGAACAGCAAGGAGATCAAACCAGGTCAATCCTACAGGAGATCAACCCTGAATTCTCATTGGAAGGACTGAGGCTGAAGCTGAAGCTCCAACATTTTGGCCACCGGTTGAGAAGAGTTGACTCATTGGAAAAGACCCTGATGCTGGGAAAGGTTGAGGGCAGGCAGAGAAGTGGGCAACAGAGAATGAGATAGTTGGATAGCTTCACTGACTTAATGGACATGAGTATGAGCAAACTGATATAGTGAAGGACAGATTGCTGTCATGCGTGCCTAAACACTTTAGTTTAAGACAATACTTGGTCATTGTATGATTGGAATAATTGTGTTGTTGATTGGTCACTCATATTTTATTGTTACTGTGTGTTTGATTGATTAGTTCTTGGAGTCCGTGTTGCCCTCCTGTCTTTAATTTTCCCAGACTTGTGTTTTGAAGAGGACATCATAAACAGTTTATGCCTTCTTTGTAGGAAGCTTGAACTTTCTCCTTAATCATTTTTCTTATGAGGTACATGCCAACTGTCCAAAACAGAAAAAAATAGCTTATTTCATCATATACCCATAAACTTTTAATACAATTGAATCCACTCAAAATAATTTATAAATACTACAAAAAGCAGTCATTTAAAAAAAATTTGGTTTACATATGGTTTACAGCTATTTTACTAAACACTGATGTATGCAAAAATCAATAATCATCAATAAAATGCTATCCTGCCACAGATATACTAACTTAAAGCCTTATATTTATCAAAAGATTTGAATCATCAATTACACCACAAGAACTGAACAATCTGTAGCATAGGATATCAATTTTTTTTTTCAGAAATAAAATAATGAATTTAAAAATAGTATGTGGAGTGACAAAGTGGTTTTGTGAAAACTAATCTTGTGAATGTATTTTTTACTTCTTTGTTCCTCAAGCTGTAGATCAAGGGGTTCAGCATAGGAATCACTACTGTGTAAAACACAGAAGTCACTTTGACTGTGAGCCAAGAAGTTTTGGGGTTAGAAATGCAGTAAAGGAAAAGGATGGTTCCATGGAACATGCTGATGGCTGTCAGGTGGGAAGCACAGGTGGAGAAGGTTTTCCAGCTCCCACTTGCAGAAGGCATCCCCATAACAGTGATAAAAATGAATATATAGGACATCAGAATAATCACCAGGCTGCTCGCCTCATTGAACATGGAGATAACAGAACATAACATCTGACTGATATAGGGATCTGAGCAGGAGACAGAAACAATTACAGAGTGGTCACAGATAAAATTATGGTGCTAGACTTGCAATAGGATAATGCAAGAAGAAAATATGTGTGTCATGGAGCACACTACACCCCATGAGTAAGAGCCAGCCACCAAGAGAGCACACCAAGAGATATCACAGTGGCATAGAGCAAGGGGTTTCAGACCTCCACAATGCGGTCATAAGCCATTGCTGCTAACATGAATGTTTCTGCTACACCAAACAGGCAAGCAAAACAAAAGTGCGCAATGCAACCAGAGAAAGAGATGGTTCTGTCCTCCACAATCAAATTCTCCAACAGTTTGGGTGTGATCCAACCAGTCCATTCTGAAGGAGATCAGCCCTGGGATTTCTTTGGAAGGAATGATGTTAAAGCTGAAACTCCAGTACTTTGGCCACCTCATGTGAAGAGTTGACTCATTGGAAAAGACTCTGATGCTGGGAGGGATTGGGGGCAGGAGGAGAAGGGGACAACAGAGGATGAGATGGCTGGATGGCATCACCAACTCGATGGACATGAGTCTGAGTGAACTCTGAGAGTTGGTGATGGACAGGGAGGCCTGGTGTGCTGCGATTCATGGGGTCGCAAAGAGTCGGACATGACTGAGTGAATGAACTGACAGTAGAAAAACAGAAATTGACAAAGGACAAGTGACTAAGGAAAAAGTACATGATCGTGTGGAGTTTTGAATTGACCTTGATGATTATGATCATGCCTAAATTCCCCACCACTGGAGAAGGCAATGGCAACCCACTCCAGTACTCCTGCCTGGAAAATCCCATGGGGTTGCTAAGAGTCGGACACGACTGAGCGACTTCACTTTCCCTTTTCACTTTCATGCACTGGAGAAGGAAATGGCAACCCACTCCAGTGTTCTTGCCTGGAGAATCCCAGGGACAGGGGAGCCTGGTGGACTGCCGTCTACGGGGTTGCACAGAGTTGGACACGACTGAAGTGACTTAGCAAATTCCCCATCACAGTGACTGTGTAGATAGACAAGAAAACAAGGAAAAGTGGGACCCAGAGTTCTGGATATTCTGAAAAACCCAGGAGAATTAATGTGAGTATGATACTCTGATTTCCTTCTGATAGCAGGATGATTCCTGTTGAACAAAGGACCAAACATTATTCCTGAAAAGTAGAAATGAATACAAAAGAGAAACAGAGAAGGCAGAAGCTTCATATGTCTCTGGGGGAGCTGGTATATATTCTCCAGATATGGTCCTCAAACCAGCAGCAGCAGGGACGCCTAAAAATATGTTAGGAATGCAAATTCTCAAGCCCTGTCTCCAACTTCCTGAATCAAAAACTCTGGAAAGTAGCTCACAAATTGTGATTTATCCAGGCCTCCAGGTGATTTCTGATGCATGATAAATTATGAGAACCACGGAAATACAGACTATTCATGCTATCATTTAAAATTTAGCCCTTAGTATTTTCAATATACAACTAAAATATAAATTTGGAACACAAAAGAAAGTGTAAATCTCAAAATTTTGAGATGCCAAAAAGAAGCAGAGTACTTTGTTATGGTTCTAACAGTTACACTAAGGATCAATAAGATCACATGGTGTGTAAAAGGTGCCGTATAAATCTCAGTATAATTTTTTTATATTCTAGTCATATTAAAGAATTGACTTTTAATTGACAAATTAAAAGTTTGTGAATTGGCATAAATCTTAAGTTGTAACTAGTTTATGCCTTCCATCTTGTGCTTAAATTAATTATAGAATCTTATTCATGAAATAATCATGTACCTTCCATCAAAACCTCCATTAAGGTTATACTGCCTCCTGGGATAATTATTGGGTTTTTATATTGACATTTTGCTTAACATTGACTCATTCATTAATTTAATCTAATTAACTTATATTAATTATTTGTAAATGTGATTTTAGATCATCTATTTTAATATATAAGGCTTCCATAGTGGCTTAATGGTAAAGAATACACCTTCAATGTAGGAGACACAGGAGACACAGGTTCGATTCCTGGGTGGGGAAGATTCCCTGGAGAAGGAAATGGCAACCCACCCCAGTACTGCTGTGGGCCTCTCTGGTGGCTGAGTCAGTAAATAATCCACCTGCAATGCAGGAGACCACCTGCAATGCAGGAGACCTGAGTTCAATCCCTAGGTCGGGAAGATCCCCTGGAGAAGGAGATGGCAACCCACTCCAGTATGACTTAGCAGCTAAACATTTTTGATATATATCTAAAATTATAGGTGAGTGTTAGTTGCTTTCTCGTGTCTGACTCTTTGAAAAACCATGGACTGTAGCTCATCAGGTTTCTCTGTCCATGTGATTCTCCAGGTAAGAATACTGGAGTGGATTGCCATTGCCTTCTCCAGGGGATCTTCCCAACTCAGAGATCAAACCCCGGTTTACTGAAGACAGATTCTTTACTGTCTCAGCCACCAATATATAATTAAATATATAATATAAAGTATATATAATGTTATGAGAAACAAAATGATATAATTTATATTTATAAATTATATATAATTATATATAATTAATTGTTATATTTACCAACAATAAATTTATACAAAATGCATTCAAGATACAGTGAAAATTACAAATTTTCTCTACCAATGAGTAAACCTCTGTTATGAGGAAGCAAACTTGGAGAAGATAGGGAAGCAAGAGCTGCAATGCCTTAAAATGAATGGCCCCGAGATACAGACATAAAACTTCAGTAAAATTAGATGGATGGTCTGCTTCATCTTTGTTTTGTCCAGATCAAGTGTCAGGCTACAGACGCAGCTCCATGAAGGCTTAGTTGATATCCACTACAAACAACCCTAGACATAAATAATATGTCATCAGAATTTTTTTTCCAATAGCAAGAGGGACTGGGCAGATACATTGTAAATATTCATTATTATTCAGGCTATTTTAACAAATGGCTTTCCTTCAACATTTGAAAATATTAGCAACACCCTGGTATATTAGGAAGACTGGAACCACTGTTTTAGTTTACTGATGCAATACTCATATCAATAACCAAAGAGACTGAAAAATTGATTTGGTGTTCAACGTTAGCAATTTCAAATGATTTTGCAGAAAATCAGTGGATTATTGGTAGGTTTGTATTCAAATTGGAACTGCTGCTGCCGCCAAGTTGCTTCAGTCGTGTCCGACTCTGTGCGACACCATAGACGGCAGCCCACCAGGGGATTTTCCAGGCAAGAGTACTGGAGTGGGGTGTCATTGCCTTCTCCGCAAACTGGAACCAGGTTTATGGAATTACAGAATTCTCTGCATCTTTGCAATTTCCCTGTTGCTCACTCCTACCACTTTCAGTAATACAAATGTTAATTGTGAAAACCACTTCATGCCATATTAGTGCAAATTAAAATGTTTCTGATCATAGAAAGGGATCATCTATAGTTTGTGGAATAATCTGTACGAGTGGTAGCTCCATCTTTTCCATTTAATTTGCAACATACAGAAAGAAACATGAACTGATATGAAACCAGATGTTCTTGATTAATTTACTGAGAATTTCTTTTTAGGATTAATGAACCTCCAGTATATTTCTTCTCATTATTCAAACATTCTTTAAGATATTAAAAGACTTTTGGCTTGCAAAAATGGCAGTATATTTCAATGAGCATGCCAGTAAAATGGCATTTTATTTCCAGGAACATTAGAAATATTAAAAAATACAAAGAAAAATTTAGAAACTGAATTCACAGTATAAATTCTGCCAAACTCTGGGGTCTTATATTTCCCCCCATGACCATGAATATATGAAGTACACAGAATTGTAATTGGAGTATTACTCAGTGGACCACAAGCCATTTAATTAGGTGAAACACTGTCTCTTGTGTCATTTTAGTGGATGGATTTTCTTCTAAATCATTAAAGATAATTACACCACCACATCTATCCCATGAATTACTTTTTTGATATTGAACTTTTAAAATAATAGGTATTCATCGAATAAACATAAAATGTAGACTTTGAAATATGGAAAAAATATAGAAATAATTGTTATTAACTGCATTTCAAATCCAGCATTCCAGTTTAGAGTAGAGAAATTTGGCCAGCTCTGCCTTAGGCAAAAGATAAAGATGGTCTTCGCCAGTGATGTAATGTGGATATCATTCACCATGATACAATGTTGTGAGAAAAGCTTCACTTCTGTGATAAAACCATACTGAAAATCTACAATCCCAATTTAATGTGAGAGAATCATTAGGTAAACCCATATCCAGAAACATTCTTCAGGATACCTCACCAATATTCCTTAGAATTGTCAAAGTCAAGAAAAAACAAGAAAGGAGTGAAACACTGTTTCAGACCAGAGGATACTGAGGAGATGTGAAAACTAATCCAATGCTGCACCCGGATTACATCTCAGAAAGAAAAGAGTGTATTAGTGGGAAAAAACAAACCAGATGGAATCAAATTAAATTTAAATTTCAGTCGTTAAAATATACCTTTAATTCTCTCTTAAATTTTATTTTACTGTGGTAATAACACAATATGAGATCTACCATCTTAAGATATTTTTAAGTGTATAATACAGTACTGTTGACTACACATATAGTTTTGTACAGCACAGCTGTGTGTCTTGCTAAATTAAAACTTCTTGACCATTGATTTGTAAATTTCTGCTTCCCTCTCCACTAGCCTCTGGTAGCTATTATTCCACTCCTTGATTCTGATATATCACATAAGTGGAATCCTACAGTATTTGTCTTTCTATGGCTGACATTTTCATTTAGCATAATGTCCTCAAGTTTCATCCATGTAGTCACATATTACACAATTTTCTTCTTTTTAAAGGTCAGGTTGTATTCTACTGTTCACATATGCACTGCATTATTTTATCCAACTATCTGTCCATAGATATTTCAGTGGTTTCCACTCCCTGGCTATTGTGAATGGTTCTACAGTGAATGTGGGAATGCTAACATATTTTTAAAAGCTTGACCTCAAATTTTTAGGATAATACTCATAAGCAGGATTTCTGGATCATGTACAGTTCAATTTTCAACTTAATAAAGAACCTCTATACCATTTTCCACAGCAGCTGCAACATTCTGCATTCCTACTAACAATGTACAGTGAGGTGTGATGAAAACTGAAATATCTTTGCAACTTATTTTTTAAATTAAAAATTATATAATTTATTCTTAAAATGTCATCATTCACATTAGTAGTCCCATTTTATTGTATCTCCAATACTACAAACAGCTCTGCTTTATGCCAACATACTATCAATTCTGAACTGAAAAAGTGTAAATGAAATAAGTAGCTCTCAATATCCCCACTTTGCATCATTTTGCTACATTTGCCAGACTTTGCTTTTAGTATCTGTGACTGTCAGTGTGTTGGGGCCAGGTTGAGGGGTAGTTTTGGGGAGTAGTAAGCAATGCTGGGAGGGATTGGGGGCAGGAGGACAAGGGGACAACAGAGGATGAGATGGCTGGATGGCATCACTGACTCATTGGATGTAAGTCTGAGTGAACTCTGGGAGTTGGTGATGGACAGGGAGGCCTGGCATGCTGCGATTCATGGGGTCGCAAAGAGTCGGACACGACTGAGCGACTGAACTGAACTGAACTGAAGCAATATTTTTTAAACTTATTATTAACTAAATAACAACTAATTAGTGAATGCAAACTTACAATTTCCTAATAATGTTGGGCTGGCCATAAAGCTCATTCCAGTTTTTCCATAACATGTTACAGAAAAGCCAGAACAAATTTTTTGACTAACCAAATATACACATTTCACAAAGAAGTAAGCAAGACACAACAAATCAAATTTCCTGGTCCAGAAAATTGGTATGTGAAGTCAGGGTTTGAACACAATATTTTCTTTGCATAAATAGATAATAAAAATCACAGTTGCTTTAGGGCCTCCTCCACTAATAGGTTCCCTGATGGCTCAGACAGTAAAGAATCTGCCTGCAATGTGGAAGAACTGGGTCCAATCCCTGGGTTAGGAAGAGCCCATGGAGGAGGGCACTGCAAGCCACTCCAGTATTCTTGCCTGGAGAATACCATGGACAAAGGATCCTGGTGGGCTACAGTCTCTGGGGTTGCAAAGAGTCAGACACAAATGAGTGACTAAGCACACCAGTAACAGCCATTACTGAAGTAATTGCTTAGAGTACAGTAATTGCTTGGAGTACAGTAACTGGCCTTGGAGTACCGAAGGAAGCAGGGCAAAGGTTAATAGAGTTCTGCCAAAGAACGCACTGGTCATAGCAAACACCGTCTTCAAACAACACAAGAGAAGACTCTACACATGGACATCACCAGATGGTCAACACCGAAATCAGATTGATGATATTCTTTGCAGTCAAAGATGCAGAAGCTCTATACAGTCAGCAAAATCAAGACTGGGGCTGACTGTGGCTCAGATCATGAACTCTGTATTGCTAAAGTCAGATTTAAATTGAAGAAAGTAGACCATTGAGGTAAAATCTAAATCAAATCCCTTACGACTATACAGTGGAAGTGAGAAATAGATTTAAGGGACTAGATCTGATAGACAGAGTGCCTGATGAACTATGGACGGAGGTTCATGACATTGTACAGGAGACAGGGATCAAGACCATCCCCAAGAAAAAAATGCAAAAATGCAAAATGGCTCTCTGAGGAGGCCTTACAAATAGCTGTGAAAAGAAGAGAAGCAAAAAGCAAAGAGAAAAGCAAAGATATACCCATTTGAATGCAGAGTTCCAAAGAATAGCAAGGAGAGATAAGAAAGATTTCCTCAGTGATCAGTGCAAAGAAATAGAGGAAAACATTCTATTCAATTACAATAGAATGAGAAAGACTAGAGATCTCTTCAAGAAAATTAGAGATACCAAGGGAACATTTCATGTAAAGATGGGCTCAATAAAGGACAGAAATGGTATGGACCTAATAGAAGCAGAAGATATTTAGAAGAGGTGGCAAGAATACACAGAAGAACTGTCCAAAAAAGATCTTCAGGACCCAGATAATCACGATGGCATGATCACTCACCTGGAACCAGACATTCTGGAATGCAAAGAGAGTGGGCCTAAGGAACCATCACTACAAACAAAGCTAGTGGAGGTGATGGGATTCCAGTTGAGGCTATTTTAAATCCTAAAAGATGATGCTCAGAAAGTTCTACGCTCAACATGCCAGGAAATTTGGAAAACTCAGCAGTGACCACAGGACTGGAAGAGGTCAGTTTTCATTCCAATCCCAAAGAAAGGCAATGCCAAAGAATGCTCAAACTACCACACAAGTGCACTCATCTCACACACTAGTAAAGTAATGCTCAAAATTCTCCAAGCCAGGCTTCAGCAATACGTGAACTGCGAAATTCCAGATGTTCAAGCTGATTTTAGAAAAGGCAGAGGAACCAGAGATCCAATTTCCAACATCCCCTGGATCATCAAAAAAGTAAGAGACTTCCAGAAAAGCATTTATTTACGATTTATTGACTATGACAAAGGCTTTGACTGTGTGGATCACAATAAACTGTGGAAAATTCTGGAAGAGATGAGAATACCAGACCACCTGACCTGCATTTTGAGAAATCTGTATGCAGGTCAGGAAGCAACAGTTAGAACTGGACATGGAACAACAGACTGGTTCCAAATAGGAAAAGGAGTACGTCAAGGCTGTATATTGTCACCCTGCTTATTTAACTTACATGGAGAGTACATCATGATAAAGCCTGGGCTAGATGAAGCACAAGCTGGAATAAAGACTGCCAGGAATATCAATAGCCTCAGATATGCAGCTGACAACACCTTTATGGCAGAAAGTGAAGAAGAACTAAAAAGCCTCTTGATGAAAGTGAAAGCGGAGAGTAAAATAGTTGGCTTAAAGCTCAACATTCAGAAAACAAAGATCATGGCATCCAATCCCATCACTTCATGGCAAATAGATGGGGAAACAGTGGAAACAGTGGCAGACTTTTCTTTTTTGGGGGGTGGGGTCTCCAAAGTCACTGCAGATGGTGATTGCAGCCATGAAATTAAAAGACCCTATTCCTTGGAAGATAAGTTATGACCAACCTAGACAGTATATTGAAAAGCAGGGACATTACTTTGTCAACAAAGGTCAGTCTAGTCAAAGTTATGGTTTTTCCAGTGGTCATGTATGGACTATAAAGAAATCTGAGCACCAAAGAATTGATGCTTTTGAATTGTGGTGTTGGAGAAGACTCTTGAGAGTCCCTTGGACTGAAAGGAGATCTAACCAGTCCATCCTAAAGGAAATCAATCCTGGATATTCATTGGAAGGACTGGTGTTGAAGCTGAAACTCCAATACTTTGGCCACCTGATGTGAAGAGCTGACTCACTTGAAAAGACCCTCATGCTGGGAAAGACTGAAGGTGGGAGAAGGGGATGACAGAGAATGAGATGGTTGGATGGCATCACTGACTCAATGGACAGGAGTTTGAGTAAACTCTTGGATTTGGTGATGGACAGGGGTGCCTGTCATGCTACAGTCCATGGGGTCGCAAAGAATTGAACATGACTGAGCAACTGAACTGAACTGAATAGCAGTTAACTTATAGTTTTGTGGGTTTTTTTGATATGATAGTGTCCTGTGTTTCTCCCAATCACACTCTCATTTTAATTTCTACATAATATTCACTGAATTGAATAAGAAGACTCTCATCATTTTTGTTTTGAGAGAAAAATATAATCTTGATGGCAAAAACTAACAAGGACAATAAAAGAAAATTACAGAATAATCTTACTAATGATCACAGAATTTTAAATTATACATAAAATATTGACACATTAAACCAATCAACTAATAGAAAGGTAAATATATAATTATAGTAATTTTCTTAGGAAAAAACACATATTTTGATATTAGAAAATTTTTAAAAATACAAGTTACCATATCAAAATATTAAAGGAGTTAAAATGAGGAAAATTAACTTGATAAATTCAACATTCACTCACTAAAAAACAAAATATAACAAACAGACACATACAAAACAAGTATGTGAGATAACTTTGTTTAACATTTTAAGCATGAAATGTTTCCTTGTTAGATGAGGAAGTCAAGGGTACCCACTTTTACTGTTTATTCAAAATTGTACTAATGTTTTCAGCTAGTTAACCAAACACAAGAAAAAAACAAAAAGAATAACATTGGAAACAACATATCCAGAAAATGTTTATTAGAGATTGTGTGATATGCATGCTGAAAATCAAAAGTAATCTACAAATAAATTATAAAATTATTTAAAAATATTGTTAGAGTTGCAAAAATGCATTGAATCCTAATTGAAAAACAATAAACATTTTACAAATGACATTTAAAATAGTATGAAAAATAATCACACATCCAGATTAATTTAAAAATATATGTAACAACTTTATAGAAATATGATATATCTTATATTGTAAAACATGAAGTAGATCTAAATTAACATAATAATGTAGCATGCTTATGATTTGGAAGACTTGAGGATGCAAACTTATCATTCTTTGCAAATAGATCTACAATTCTACTGTTTTTCTACACTAAATCTAAACAAGAATAATTCTAAAGTTTGTTTTAAAAGGTAAAAATAAAGAATATCTTAAACATTCTGCAAGATAATAAGTAACTTTTTAAGAGTTGTTCAACTTGATGTTAACGCCTATTAGTTAAGGGTAGTTCTGATTATAAAACAGCTAGAAGCATACAGAAAGTCTAGGAACAGAAGTATAGATATACTGATATTTACTTTATGAATATTCTGGCACCACAAAGCAGTGTTAAAATGAGTGCATTTTTCAATAAGTATTTCTGGGGTAAATATACACCAATAAGTCAAAATATAAAATTAGATTATAGTCATGCCCCATCAAAATTTACTTTCAGTTTGAAATAAATATAAAAATCAATGTAAAAAGAGAAAATAAAACTCTGAATTGAAAATAGAGGAAGTAGAATAGAAAATATAATACTGTATGAAATTTGTGATAATTTAGCACATAAAGTATGATAATATCTTTGTTATTTTGGAGGTAAGAAGTGAATCTTAAATAAGAAATTAAAAGCACTTCACTGTGTAAAGAAACAGTTTGATAAACATTAATCCATTAAACATAAGGAAATGTGTGCACCTAAATACATCACCAAACAAGTGAATAGACAAGCCACAATCTAGGAGAAAATATTCATGATACATACATCAAAGGACTTTTATTTAGAATGCATAATGAAATACATATTTCATAATAGAATATTAACAACATAATACAAAAATAGGTAAAAAAAAAAAAACCTGAATAGGACCTTCACAAAGAAGTAAGACAAGTCAAATGACTGATAACTAAATTATAGGAATTCAACCACATTAGTAAAGTGGAATTGAATTCATAACCAAAATGAAGTACCCCTACTCATCCACCAACCTCAAAATACTAAAATGTCTGCTATGACAGTATTAAATATTGGCAAGAATGGACAATAATTAGAACCCACATGCAATATAGTTGGAATTTAAACTAATACATCTATTTTGGAAAATTGTTTGATGGCACCTAGCAAAATATCAGAAACAAGCGCCTTTGATCCAAAACATTCAGAGACAGAGCATACCTCACCCAGTGAGTGCTCATGTGCAATGCAGCACATACTTGTGTAAGAATGTTCATGCAGCATTTCCATTAAAGACAAAAAGGGTGAAATAACCAGGAGTGAAATTGCTGGCTCATATGGTAGTTCTATTTTTAGCTTTTGTGTATGTGTTTATGTGCGTGTGTGTGCAAAACTCCATACTGTTTTCTAAGCAATATGCAGTTGGCTCTACTAATTTACATTCTCATCCACAATGCACAAGGTTTCTCTTTCTTCTAATTCTCTCCAAAAATTGTTATTTGCAGACTTTATAAAGAAAGGAGGAGGGTCAATTTAGGAGTATAAAGTCTACAAAATACTCTGTATAAAATAGATAAGCTACAAGGATACCGCTGCCTAGCTCCATAATTTCTAGCTATTATCTTTTGTGTGCTCTGCTGTGCTCAGTCACTTCAGTTGTGTCCAACTCTTTGTGACCCCATGGACTGTAGCCCACCAGGCTCCTCTGCCCATGGGATTGGGTTGCCATGCCTTCCTCCAGGGGATCTTCCCCACCCAGGAATCAAACCCATATCTCTGGCATCGCCTGCATTGCAGGCAGGTTCTTTACCCACTGAGACACTAAGTTTTAATAGCATATAGTCTAAAAACATAATGAACCACTGTGTTGTGCATCTAAAATTATTATAACACTGTAAATAAATAATACTTCAATAAAGAAGAGGAAATAGCCAAATTCCATTTGTAATAGAAGTATGAATAAACATATTATCATATCATATATTTATTTTGTGGAACATTCTTCAGCAACAAAAATGGAACTACTGTTATAGTCAATCACTTAAAAATTCTTTTGAAAAAAAATGCTGAGCCAAATAAGCCAGACATAAGGGAATATACTCTAAAATTTTAATAATACAAATTTCAAAAGCAACAAAGTTAAATTTTAACTGTCATAAAAGATATGACCAACCTAGCATATTGAAAAGTAGAGACATTATTTTGTCAACAAAGGTCCGTCTAGTCAAGGCTATGGTTTTTCCAGTGGGCATGTATGGATGTGAGAGTTGGACTGTGAAGAAAGCTGAGTGCCAAAGAATTGATGCTTTTGAACTGTGGTGTTGGAGAAGACTCTTGAAAGTCCCTTGGACTGCAAGGAGATCCAACCAGTCCATTCTGAAGGAGATCAGCCCTGGGATTTCTTTGGAAGGAATGATGCTAAAGCTGAAACTCCAGTACTTTGGCCACCTCATACGAAGAGTTGATTCATTGGAAAAGACTGTGATGCTGGGAGGGATTGGGGGCAGGAGGAGAAGGGGACGACAGAGGATGAGATGGCTGGATGGCATCACTGACTCGATGGATGTGAGTGTGAGTGAACTCCGGGAGTTGATGATGGACAGGGAGGCCTGGCGCACTGTGATTCATGGGGTCACAAAGAGTCAGACACAACTGAGCAACTGAACTGAACTGAACCTATTCTCTGTTTAGAAGAAAAAGTTTTGAACACAGCAATGAAGTTTGCTCCTAGAGGCATCAGAGAGGCACAGTGACTAGAAAAATGCTTACAGACATGCTGTAAAGAGCTGATAATGTCTTTAATTTCTTGGAGAAAGCAACATATAAGATTATTATACAGAATTACTTGTCTATTTATCACATTTCATAATTTGAGAGTGAGAAAAATAGAAAGGAAATGAAAGAAAGAGGGAAAAAAAAGAAAGAAGACATGGAACAGAAATCATTTGCAAATTCTGAGGATTTTAGGATGTGGACAGCCTTTTGATGTGCTGTGCTTAGTCACTCAGTCTTATCTGACTCTTTGTGACCCCATGGACTGTAGCCCACCAGGCTCCTCTGTCCATGGGGATTTTCCAGGCAAGAATACTGGAGTGGGTTGTCACGTCCTCCTGTAGGTGCTCTTCCCTACCCAGGGAAAGAACCCAGATCTCCCATTTTGCAGGGGGATTCTTTACCATCTGAGCCACCAGGGAAGTTCATGGACAGTGTTAGATGATCATTATTTAGCCTATAACACTCTTAAAGTGAGACATAAACATAATTTTATTTATTTTTTTCTTTTAAACTGAAGCTGATATTTTAAAATCACATTGCAGTTTAAAAATCACATTATAAAAATCACATATATATATTATATACAATCTCTTGTATATAATATATATATGTATATATATATATATAATATTATATATATATATATATATTGTGTCTCAGTCACTAAAGAATCAACATGCACTTCAGGAGACATGAGTTCCATCCATGGCTTGGGAAGGTCCCCTGGAAGAGAGCATGGCAACCCACTCCAGTATTCTTCCCTGGAGATTCCCCATGGACAGAGAAGGGGTCTCAAAGATCACACTAATCAGCGAATAAGCACACATTTGAAGAAAAATGTAATAACCATCAACACACTGTGTAAAGTACATTTAAGAAAGTGCTCTCCTCTATCTCTTTTCTCATTCAAAATTACATTAGGTGAGAAGACATTTTGGTGTTGACTAATTTTCTGATGGTAAGACCCCCATTTAGCATGGGGATCACTACTGTGAAAAGCACAGTGGCTACTTTGATGAAGAGCCATGAGCTTCTGGAGTTGGGTACCCAGTAGAGAAGAAGGATGACCCCATGGAAAATGGTGATGGCAGTCAGGTGGGAGGCACAGGTGGAATAGGCTTTTCGGAGTCCACCGGCTGAAGGCATCTTGATGATGTGACAATTATGAAAACATAGGAGGCGAGAATAATCAGGAGGCGACACACCTCATTGAGAGTAGAAATGATAAAACATGTCATCTGACTGAAGTAAGAGTCAGAGCAAGAGGCAGAGCCAATTGCAGAATGCTCACAGCCAAAGTGATGTATGATGTTAGAACCATACAAGGACAGCTCCAAAAGAGAACATGTGATTGTCAAGGACCACATTCCACCCCATGTGTAGGTTCCAGTGACCAGGAGGCTGCAGAGCTTAGGAGACACAGCAACTGTGTAGAGCAGGGGGTTAGGGTTAGCCACAAACCAGCCACAAACTGGTCATAGGCCATCACTGCTAACATGGACATCTCCGTAATCACAAGTGTGCAACCAAAGAAGAACTGCAGCATGCAACCCATGTAGGAGATAGTCCTTGTGTCCACAGCCAAGATCCCTAAGAGTTTGGGTGTGGTTATAGAAGAGTAACAAAAATCAAGAAAGGAGAGATGGCTGAGAAAGAATTACATGGGGGTGTGAAGTTTGGGATTGATTCTGATGGTCACAATCATACCCAGGTTCCCCACCACAGAGACTGTATAGACAGTGAAGAAGACCAAGAATAGGGGCACCTGGAGCTGTGGGTATTCTGAGAAGCCTGAGAGGATGAAGGTGATTCTGATTTCTCTCATCCATCACTATGGTTTCTGCCAGAGAAAACCAGAGTTCACCCTAAGCAACCAGACATGACAGAAATGGAGGGTACTTTTCTTTCCCCCAGCCTGGACAGGGGACTGGTCTGCAGTGGTGAAGTCTGGGATTTCCCAGGAATACAAATAAGACAGGTGGAGCCCAAATGGTATACTGTGTGTCTACAGGTGTGGAGCATGCAAGTCCGCTTCTGATGGAAAGGCAAGGAGAGGATGGACTGGGAAGAGCTGAGTGTCACGGTGACTCAGAATATGTCCTTGTTTGAATTTCTCCCAGCTCTGTCTCCCTTTTCTCCACATGAAGAATTCCTTTCTTTAGCTTCATTTAATTGAACTGTTGATTGTGCTTGCAAATTCTTATGTTTGTTCAGGGCATTCTAACTGCTCAAGATGTCCTGTTTTTCTCTCACTTTTCCTTAGTGCTCTCCGATCAGAGAGAGGCTTCCCAGGTAGTGCGATGGTAAAGAATCCTCCTGATAGTGCAGGAGATGCAAGGGACATGAGTTCAATCCCTGGGTCAGGAATATCCCCAGGAGAAATAACTGGCAACCCACTCCAGTATCCTTGCTGGTGAAATCTGATGGACAGAGGAACCTGGAGGGCTATAGGCCATGGAGTCGCCAGTCACACAACTGAGAGATCCAGCACCACCTCATCAGAGAAGCCTCAGGTTTACGTTCCCTTAATGATTTCACCAACTGGCCAAACCTTGGTAAAAAGTCACATATTGTATCTCCTAGAGAATATGAATGATGTCTTGTTAACATTCTAGACTCTTTAATCAAGTCAAATTTAACTTGCCTTCAAATTAACCTCAGTCACTTATTAATATGTCTCTGACAAGTTAAGCTGTCTGAAACCTTACCTATAGAATATAATTCTATTATAAGAATTTGTTTTTACTACACAATTATGTATAAAATATAACTTAAATTAGTGAATTATTTTCTAAAACATTTAAGACTTTAATTTTACATGTAATAAATGCCCCCCAACCATCAAATTTAGTTTAGAATACTGGAGTGGGTAGCCATTCCCTGCTCCAGGGGTTCTTCCCAACCCAGGAATTGGACCCAGGTCTCCCACATTACAGGCAGATTCTTTACCAGCTGAGTCACAAGGGAAGACCGGAAATAGTTGAGTGGGTAGCCTATCCCTTCTCCAGCAGATCTTCCTGACCCAGGAATCGAACTGGGGTCCCATGCATTGCAGGCGGATTCTTTACCAGCTGAGCTATCAGGGAAGTCCAACTTTAATTATTTTCTAAAACATTTAAGACTTTAATTTCACATGTAATAAATGGCCCCCACCAAATTTAGTTTCTTCTCTTGTATTTCTAATGCTGTTTTTCATGTTTACTTTCAATTTGAAATATTTGACCTCAAAATATTCTACAATGTAGCACTGCCTATAATTTTACAAAGTCTGAAATGGTGCAAATAGTGACTAAGAAGTATAAAAAATGCATACACGGAGGAAATCTTTTTCTTACTTAATTATTTTCTAATGTTTCCTTCTTAGCCGCACATTTTCATTAATGTCTCAAGCCATCAAGGCATGAGCTTTGTTTTGTCCATTTTTTCCTGTCCTTGTGTGTATCTCTATAATTTCTTTTCCATCCAAGGTTAAGGCTGTGAAAAATTTAATTAGGGCAAAATGAACATATTCTTCAAAATACACTCCCATCTTAATTGCTAGCTACCACCCATCTACTCAGCAGCTATCTTTATTTAGCCTACCTACAGCCATCCTTCAGGACTAATTTTCATTCAATCTTAGTTTAAAATCATGCTCAAATGCTTCAGTTCAGTTCAGTTCAGTCGCTCAGTCGTGTCTGACTCTTTGTGACCCCATGAATTGCAGTGCACCAGGCCTCCCTGTCCATCACCAACTCACAGAGTTCATCCAGATTCAGGTCCATCAAGTCAGTGATGCCATCCAGCTATCTCATCCTCTGTCATCCCCTTCTCCTCCTGCCCCCAATCCCTCACAGCATCACAGTCTTTTCCAATGAGTCACCTCTTCACATCAGGTGGCCAAAGTACTGGAGTTTCAGCTTCAGCATCATTCCTTCCAAAGAAATCCCAGGGCTGATCTCCTTCAGAATGGACTGGTTGGATCTCCTTGCAGTCCAAGGGACTCTCAAGAGTCTTCTCCAACACCACAGTTCAAAAGCATCAATTCTTCAGCACTCAGCCTTCTTCACAGTCCAACTCTCACATCCATACATGACCACAGGAAAATCCATAGCCTTGACTAGATGAACTTTTGTTGGCAAAGTAATGTCTCTGCTTTTGAATATGCTATCTAGGTTGGTCATAATTTTTCTTCCCAGGAGTAGGCATCTTTTAATCTCATGGCTGCAATCACCATCTGCAGTGATTTTGGAGCCCAAAAAATAAAGTCTGACACTGTTTCCACTGTTTCCCCATCTATTTCCCATGAAGTGATGGGACCAGATGCCATGATCTTCGTTTTCTGAATGTTGAGCTTTAAGCCAACTTTTTCACTCTCCACTTTCACTTGCATCAAGAGGCTTATGGACTCTGTGGGAGAGGGAGAGGGTGGTAAGATTTGGGAGAATGGCATTGAAACATGTGAAATGTCATGTATGAAATGAGATGCCAGTCCAGGTTCAATGCACGATGCTGGATGCTTGGGACTGGTGCACTGGGACGACCCAGAGGGATGGTATGGGGAGGGAGGAGGGAGGAGGGTTCAGAAAAAAAAGAAAAAAAAGAAAAAAATATAATAAATTATAGCTCCTATTTCCTTTAGATATTCTGGTCTTAACTCTCTTGTTACCTCTCCCACTTAGTCTTTCTTAATTCAATCTATATTTCTACCTATGTGTCACTGTTCTATGTTCTCATAACACTTATTATTTCTGAAATAGCCTTAATCATTTTTTTATTTACTTGTTTGCTGTCTTTTCCCATTAAAATATATCCAGGTGACCAGGGGCCTTTGCTTATCTTGTTTACCAGTGTATCTTCAGAGCCTAGAACGTTTATTGGAAGAAAGTAGACAATGAATAAATTTTTATACAAAAAAAGTGAAAGAAGGAATAACTGCAAAAAAAAAAAGAAAAAAAAAAAAGGCTTTTGAGGTCCTCTTCACTTTCTGCCATAAGGGTGGTGTCATCTGCATATCTGAAGTTATTGATATTTCTCCTGGCAATCTTGATTCCAGCTTGTGTTTCTTCCAGTCCAGCTTTTCTCATGATGTACTCTGCATATAAGTTAAATAAGCAGGGTGACAATATACAGCCTTGACATAATCCTTTTCCTATTTGGAACCAGTCTGTTGTTCCATGTTCAGTTCTAACTGTTGCTTCCTGACCTGCATACAAATTTCTCAAGAGGTAGATCAGGTGGTCTGGTATTCCCATCTCTTTCAGAATTTTCCACAGTTTATTGTGATCCACACAGTCAAAGGCTTTCGCATAGTCAATAAAGCAGAAATAGATGTTTTCCTGGAATTCTCTTGCTTTGTCCATGATTCAGCGGATGTTGGCAGTTTGATCTCTGGTTCTTCTGCCTTTTCTAAAACCAGCTTGAACATCAGGAAGTTCATGGTTCACATATTGCTGAAGCCTGGCTTGGAGAATTTTGAGCATTACTTTACTAGCGTGTGAGATGAGTGCAATTGTGCAGTAGTTTGAGCATTCTTTGGCATTGCTTTCTTTGGGATTGGAATGAAAACTGACCTTTTCCAGTCCTGTGGCCACTGCTGATTTTTCCAAATTTGCTGGCATATTGAGTGCAGCACTTTCACAGCATCATCTTTCAGGATTTGAAATAGCTCAACTGGAATTCCATCACCTCCACTAGCTTTGTTCGTAGTGATGCTTTCTAAGGCCCACTTGACTTCACATTCCAGGTTGTCTGGCTCTAGGTCAGTGATCACACCGTCGTGATTATCTGGGTCGTGAAGATCTTTTCTGTACAGTTCTTCTGTGTATTCTTGCCACCTCTTCTTAATATCTGCTGCTTCTGTTAGGTCCATACCATTTCTGTCCTTTATTGAGCCCATCTTTGCATGAAATGTCCCCTTGATATCTCTAATTTTGTTGAAGAGATCTCTAGTCTTTCCCATTCTGTTGTTTTCCTCTATTTCTTTGCATTGATCGCTGAGGAAGGCTTGCTTATCTCTCCTTGCTGTTCTTTGGAACTCTGCATTCAGGTGCTTATATCTTTCCTTATCTCCTTTGCTTTTCACTTCTCTTCTTTTTACAGCTAAGTCATACAGTGACTCACTTAGTGGCTCAGTCACACACTTGATAATGTAAGGAACAACACTTCTTGAAACAGGCAATATTGAAAACAACAGCAGTAATAGTAGAATCATAAGTAAGAAGTTAAGTCAAGAACTTCTATTAGGTGTAGCCCAGTGACATCTCCATGTCATCTGACTTAGTTTGCTAAATGACTATAGCTTGCTGTTGATATCCTGGTTGTAGATCCTGAGCATCTGATCTTTATTCAAAGGCTGGTTATTGAGATAAACTTTAGAAACAAACTCAGAATGTCCTTTTAAACAACTTAATTAAACATCTTAGCAATGTAACATAACCACAAGGAACTATCTAAGGAGTGAGTCTTAGTAAATATAGACCTTAATTAAAAAAACTGGAACTTAATATTCAGTGAAACATAATAGATGCCATAGGCCTGACATCAGTCAGGTGGATTTTTCTTTTAGAGCTCCCCGGTATACGTTGAGATTTCTGTATATGTTGGGAGACAGTCTTTTTATTTACCTGATAAGGCTGTTCAGAACCCAAGTGTCTCCAGTTTCTGGAGGAATGAGGCAGAGAGAAAAAAGGTATAATTTTACCCATAGGAGTAAATCACTAGATTGTTTTAAATGAAGTGCTTCTTTATATCTGAAAAAACAGAGTAAAAGTCAACGATATGTCAGACAAAAAGTTGTGAAAATTGTGGTCATATTTAGCAGTCTACTCCATACCATGCAATTGATCCCTTTGTTCTGCTGTCCTTGCCCCATGACCAAGGACATCAGTGAAAGCAATAGTCTCGAAGAGACTCATGAAGTATTTGTGAACGTCTGTATGACCTGTCCAGCAAAGTGGGTGCCCTGATCACTGGAGATTGTGGAAAGCACCTTTTAACCATTTTTTTCTATTCTGAGATATTAATCCTGAAGCCAGGAAAGGCATTATCAAATAAAAATAAGGTTTGTCAGGGAGCCAGGAAAAGCCAAGTGGCCATCTTGGACCTCTCATAGCCCAAACTCTTTGGTTTATGGCCATTTTAAATCCATTTTAAATTCCCTGAAGAGGTGTTAACTTTTGTAGAAGCAGAATGAGCTTTGTTCATATGTGCTGTAGTCTGTTATCAAAAGCCACATTCCAACAAAACTTTGTTCTTTTAATCAGTGAGAGAAAACCAAATTCCAGTTTGGTAACAGCTTATATTCACTGTGAAACAATAGTTATTCACTTAGTCATAGTAACAATAAGACTTCAAAGGCAGTTTAATGTCTTAACAAACTTGTAGCATGCACAAAACTCTTCTTTCACTTGCAACACACCTGTTTACACTTTCTGTATTCATCACTTCATTTGTCCATTTAGAGGACAGCCACCTGTACGTTTAGACTTACTTTGCTTTTCCTTAATAGAATGTAATTCCATTCCTTATTACTTTTTATTAAAAACACATATCTTACTTTTCTTCAGAAACCATGACTTGTACTTTACATCATCATTCTGTAGATTGGTAAGGATAAATCACCCAAAGTTATATCATTTATAAAAGTATCTTCACAATGTCTCTGTTAATTAGATCAATAAACAAACATCAATGCCATGTATCAATTCAGTAATGATTATTTCCCAGTTCACACAAGCCTCAAATTCATTTACTTTAATTTTCTTGAATTTAGAATTGTTTGATTTGTAAGCACTGACTTCTCTTTAGGCCAATTAATTAGAGCTCATTGAACCACTTAGCCTTTAGCAATTTTTTCCAAGGATGGAGACATACACCGAGACACACACAAATCTGGACAGACAGAAACCTCACAGTTTTCCACCTGAAATTTAAAATGTCTCTTTGTCCATTTTATTTTCTTGGCTTGAGTTCCAGCTCATGGCTGGAGTCCCAGATAGAGTGGGCTCTGTATCTCAAGGACATGATAAGAGTTAACGCAGGTTTTTCCCCAGGCATGTTTCTGTTTCTCAGGCAGGATCAGAGCTCCCCAAAACAGTATTTTCACAAGTCAAACTTTTAGTAATTACATGTGCAAAAAGAACCAGTTTTGTAATTTCAAAAAGATTCCATTTTACCTAGTTTTCTCTGGAGTCTAAAGAATACACATGGCCATTCAGGGTTCAAAATGTCATTTCTCCTTCATGTAGTCATAGCTTCATAGCTAAACTTTAAACCAGAGAGTGCTCAAATTGGCTCTGATGACAGGGGTAGACTGATCGATAAGATGTCCCAGCAGGGATATCTCTCTGGGCAGGTGAGGTCTTCTCTTAAAGCAAAGAAACCCCATATATAAGGGATTTTTAGGCGTTGAGGATCAAAATTATCCCAGTTTTTCAAGATATTATTCAAGGGGGGTGGTTCTGGACTGTTAGGCCCCATCTGTAAGAGAGAAAAAAGCAGTGCCCAGTGCCATGGCTTTTTTCTACCAGAGGTGTCTGCCCCTGCTCTAGACGGGGTTGGAGACTGATTTTCCACCTAAGCTTCCTTCCCTGGCCAGAGCTAACCTGTCTCTTACAGGTGAAGGTGTCCTACTCCCAACCCCCCTCGTTCTACCACCCAGGCATGGTGGAGATGCACCAGGGTTAGCCCTGATGGCATCCCAGATTGATGTCCAGGTCCTCACCATTAAAACCTTGGTTTGATTTCCCTTTTATTCTGGCACCACCTGGGGTGGAACAGAGTAGTTTTCCGGATGCTTGCCGAGCCAAGACCACTAGGGGAAGCACCCAACTTCTGTGTACCTGCGCACATCCCTCATAACAGTATAAGTGGCAAGTCATAAAGGGATGAACAGAAAACCCAAGACATCCTCCTGAGAGTGGCCACACGAGTCTATTTAATAACAAAGGAGGCGATGGAGGGCCCGCCTGCGAGGAAAAACTAATCCTTCATATTCATGGAGTGCCAACATCATCCTTTTTATTCCTGTCCATCAGACTGTACGAAAAGAATACCTAAGGAGTTGAGACAAGAGCCACTGGAGGGCTTCGTCTGCTCTGCTAAGAGCTAGCGTTACTAAGGGAAGAAGCCCAATGCACTTTCAATCTGCCCAAATCTGGAGTGTCCCAATCTGTGTCCTCAGGAATCTCATGCTCACCAGCAATGCCTCAATCCATATAGTCCAGAGGCATAGCCATGACAAGAACTTGCCTGTGTGTCTGTGGGATCAAGATGGTGATTTCTAGTCTGAGAGATGTCCCTGGAGCTAGAGCTCCAGCTAGCTCCCTAAAGTGATCCTGTCTGCAGTGTCTTGTAAAACTTGGAGTGGGGGCCTTGCTAGAAAAGCACAATAACAGCATGGATTGCAAGTCCCTTGAAAGTCTACAATCCGGCACACAAGGTTAATAACTTTAATTCCCCAAGCAGATATGAAATGGTCAGAGGGACCAGGAAAAGCCGACTGGGGAAAAGAAGTTCAGTCCGCATGCTTCTGATTTAGTAAAGTAGCTGCTGCTGCTAAGTTGCTTCAGTCGTGTCTGACTCTGTGAGACCCCAGAGTTGGCAGCCTACCAGGCTCCCCCGCCCCTGGGATTCTCCAAGCAAGAGTACTGTAGCGGATTGCCCTTTCCTTCTCCAATGCAGGAAAGTGAAAAGGGAAAGTGAAGTCACTCAGTCGTGTCCAACTCTTAGCAACCCCATGGACTGCAGCCTACCAGGCTCCTCCGCCCATGGGATTTTCCAGGCAAGAGTACTGGAGTGGGGTGCCGTTGCCTTCTCCGTAGTAAAGTAGAGACCACAGTAAAAGAGCAAAAGAATCTCAACTCTGAGTGTTCTTACCTTGTCTTGAAGATCTTGGACAAGCCCCCAAGATGATAACCTAGCAGTCAACGGTGACCGATGCCACTGGATTCATGGTGCCTAAGAAGAAGATATTACTCTGGGGCCAAAGACAGTCTCAGTCACTCAGAGCTTTGTGTATATTTTATTTAAAGGGAAGGTGACAGAAAAAGCTTCTGACAAAGACATCAGAAGGGGCTCATTAATTTAAGTGGGGCCATATATACTTCTCAACTAGCCTCTGAGAATAGACAAAAAACATCTCAAGGATGTGAGCGTTTTGCCCAGACCCTTTCCTATAACATACATCCAAAGCTCAAAAAGAGGAATGTCCTTGAACCTGAGATACTGCTCCCTACAATGCCTACTTGTCTTAGGCAAAAGAATGTGAAAAAGAAAGCAAGCTTGCCTCCTCCTTAAAGGGGCTTTAGGCTTGGACTCTTTATTAACCTGCTGGGACAGGTAAGTATACAGTTAAACTCAGAAAACTCTAATGTTGTAACGGTGGTGAGTAAAGCATTTGTATAACATACCACTGATAACTCATATAAGTATATCACTTATAAATTCAGCATGAAGGTCAAAAGATAAAATATCAAAATAATGATAACTACAAAATGAAATAATGGAACCATGTTTGAAGAATTAGATGACAGTATGATACGAAGTCAACAAACAGAGAGACTCAATGAAGAGCTACAAATTATTTTTTTTTAAAGGAAACTAACATAAATTCTGGATTTGAAAACTAAAATAATTGAAATGAAAAATTGATAGGTTCAACAGCACATTTGAGATGCTAGCAGAAATAATCCATAAACTTGAAGATGAATTCATAGAAATCAATGTAAAAATAAAGAGAAAAAAATGTTGAGGGAAAATGATCTAAGGCATCCATTCATTACACCATCAAGTATGGACGGAGAGAGACTCTCAGAAAGCAGGGAGAGAAAGGGGAGGGAGTAAAATTACTTGTAGAGGGAATGGCTGACAGGCAGGTCAGAGCGAAAGGGAGGTGCAGCGCAGGGCTCTTAGGGCACCGGGCGGCAGCAGCCTCCGTCTAAGGCCATAGCACCCTGAATGCTCCCTATCTCATCTGATCTCCGAAGCTAAGCAGGGTCGGGCCTGGTTAGTACTTGGGTGGGAGACCGCCTGGGCATACCGGGTGCTGTGGGCTCTTTGCCTTCCCTCTCCTTTAGCCCCTGCCCCACGTCCCAACTCTTGGGCTCCTGCAGCCCCAGCCCCTCCTGGGGGTGGGTGGCCAGGGCACCGACTCCCGCTGCAGACCTGGGTTGCCTCCGCGCGGCCCGCGAGCCCCTCGGCATTTGGCTTCCAGGAAACCAGACGACTGTCCCGCGGGTCTCCGTCTGGGGCTCCCTTGGCGTGCCTCAGGCAATCCCCGGGGGCTGCACCAGCTCCAGCCCCAGCCCCAGCCCCAGGCCCAGCCCTACCCCCAGCCCCACCCCCACCCCCACCCCCACCCCCATCCTCACAGGCAAACGCCCGAGCTCGCGTGCACCCGCGCGCACACACAGATATATGTGCACAGACGGTGCATGTATCTTGTTCAGTTATACTTTTGGTGGATATATGCCTGGGAGTGGGACTCCTGAATCATATGGTACTTCTAGTTTTAGTTCCCTCAGGAACCTCCATATTCTTTTCCATAGTGGCTCTACCAACTCACATTCCTACTAATGGTGGAGGCGAGTTCCCTTTTCTCCACATCCTCTCCAGCATTTGTTAGCTACAGACTTTTCCATGGGGACCATTCTGACTAATGTGAAGTGGAACCTCGTTGTAGTTTGGAGTTGAGTCTGTCCAATCATGAGTGATGTGGAGCAAGATGACCTTTTGGAAATGCAGATGCAATTCTATCACCTCCCTGCTCCAACTGCTCTTGTATTTTCCCATCATAGTGAAGATATGACCAAATCCCTTCATTGCTTGGTCCCCACTTTCTTCTCTGATCTCTTTTCACTGGAATGCCCTCTGCACTCCTTTGGTTCCATCCCATAGGGCATTTTTCATTTCTTGAATGTACTAAGGTTCCCTTGTCATGTAGCCTTCCAAGATGCTATTTTACCTGCCTGAAATTCTTCCTGCATCTCAACCCTGGTTTACGTTGGTTTAACCTATGGATCTCAACTCAATTATTAGTCTGAAAAGCCTTCTCTGACACCCAGTTTTTGGTGAGGGAAGAGGCCCCTATAGAAGTTCTCAAAGTATCTGCCTGTTATTTATCATTAGATTAGTCTCAGTGAAAGAAGGAACTGTGTGTCTTCTCTCAGCATTCTATTTCCAGAAACATATTGCATGCCTACTAGCTCATAGTAGGTGCTCAATATTTATTCAGTGTGTGAAAGACAGAAAAGTTATGTGAAGCCTCAACTTTTCACTTGGCTCAGCACTTTTGATCTCTTTGTATCTTTGTGGATTCAGTTCTTTTCTTTCTTCTGTTGATGTGCACACTATATTCAAGGCACGATCTAAGGCATGAAGACATATCAATAAATATAGGTTCTTGCTTTCCAGGAACTCGTACATCAGATTTCTATAATTCAGGGTTTTTTTTTAATGCTCTAGAACAATGTGAACTTTTAGTATTATCCATTTTCATTTCAAAGAAAGATCATTTTACTTACATAGCAAAGGTGGAGACCTTCCAACTTTCAGTCCAATACTTATAACTTTACCATTTCAGGCAAGTCTTGTGGTTCCTTCTGGAGGTGTGCGGCTCTTCCAGAAATGTGAACATCTTCCATAGTCCTCAGACTTTGGTGTGATTTGGAATCATCAAGAAAGTTTCCAGGTAGAGGTTCCAGACCACCACCTCAAAGAGTCAGTAGCGAATGGAATGGATTCCAGGAATATGCATTGTTAACCAGCATCACTGGTGATTCTGTTGCTACAGACTCAATGCAGTGGGCAGGGCCTGGACTGCCCACTGGGTCTGATGTGGAATGGAAAGAAGGGCTTACCCCCTCCACTGTTTCTAGCCTTGTGACTAGAAACGGTCCCCAAACAAAAATCAGACAAACAAGACTATCCCAGATCGTAGTCCATGAGATGAAGGAACTAAGCAGCTGGTTGAGATGGAGCCAAGGGGAAAGGTTGCTCTTTTTTTCTCCACCTCTACTCCTTTCTTCCTTGATGCCTTAGTGATTCATTGTGGAGATTTGAAATAAAGTTCACAAGAGTCATATTTGTTGAATAAAGATTTTGCATTGAACCAACTCTAAACAATGAAGAAAGTTTCACCTGCCACATGTTCCTTTTAAAAAGTCAATTGCTTTTCAACTCTGGGGTTTCTCCATTGCCTTGTTCAAGTAGCCTTAATCGTAAAAATAAAATAAAACTAAATAAAGATTCAAATATACCAACAAAGGAAAGCTTCCGTTTCTTAAATCATCTTTCCACTTAGTAGAACACTAGCTCTTTTCTTTGTATTTTGACTAGGCAATTAGTTGTATTGTGGCTCAGTTGGGAAGGCATCCACCTGCAGGAGACTCAGGTTTGATCCCTGGGTCGGGAAGATCCCCTGGAGAAAGAAATGGCAAACCACTCCAGTATTCTTGACTGGGAAATGCCACGGACAGAGGAGCCTGACCGGCCACAGTCCATGGGTAGCATAAAAGTTGGGCACAACTGAGTAACTAAGAACAGAAGTATTTCCAAGGACGACATTCAAGAGATTTGGAACTCTTGCTTGACTCCCTCATGTTGACCATGTTGACTAGGCAGCAGATAGCAGCTGATTCATCTGTACAATTAACAAAGAATGTGTCATTCTGTTCTATACTTTTCTGTACTGTAGGAAGAGACTGTACAGAGCAGATGTCTGGACTTGTACAGGACTTTTGGTCCTTTAGAGGATTACAGTTGCACCATCAATGCTTGCCAGAGGTGGCAGGAAGGCGGCCCTGAAAGTTTGAGTCCAGACATGTCCAGTGTTTTAGGATATATCAGATGAGTAAGAATGCATTTACCCTTCACTATGTCTCCATAGAAAGTTGCTTTGGGTTTGGAGGTACACACACACACACAAACACACACACACACACAAACACACACACCCTGCCGCCGAGACAGGTCAAGAGCTAGAAACCACAGGTAAGGGAGACGGAGAAAGAGGGAGAGACAGACAGCAAGAGGACACGCAAGCTTCCCAACCCCTGGCCTCCACACCCTCCCCCCTCCACTCTGGGTATCCACCCGGCCCCAAGTCGACCTGACCCCACCCTCACCCACCGACACACTCACACACACTCTCACACACTCACCCTCTGGCCTGGGGGTGGGGGCTGGGTCTCGCCTTAGGTAGCCAGGCCGAAGGGGACCTTTGAGACGTCAGCTTCGAGGAAGTCTTGGGGTCCCCACGGGTGACCGCCAGCCCCAGGGCACCGCGTCCAGCCGGCCCGGCCCAAGGCTGGCGCCCCCTCCCTTGGGGAAGATGCTTCTTCCGCGTGGCCTTCCTCTGAGGTGCGTCACGGGCTGTGCCAGTGTGTCTGTCTCAGATCCGATGCCATCCTCTCTCCCCTGTCTGTCTCCTGTTTGCTGTCTCTCTGTCACTCGCTCTGTGTCTCCCTCTGTCTCTGCCTCCGTGTGTGTGTGTGTGTGCGCGCCCGCGCACGCGTCTGTCTGTCTGTCTATCTGTATCTCCCTCTCACAGTCCTGGAGTCTATCTCTGAACTTTCATCTCTTTCTGCCTCTGTCTCTCCTGACACCCGGCGGCCCGTCCGTTCCTCTGGCCCCGGCCTCTCACAGGTGCTATGGCTCTGGCTGACGAGGTTGTGACGGCGGGTTGTCGACTGTCTGTGTGTCTGTCCGTGTGCCTGCCTGTCGCTCGTCTGCTCTCGCAGGAAGGTTGTGTGCTTGTCCGGCGGCATGGGGGAAAGGGGGGGACCTCGGTAGGGTGAAGGGGCGGGGCTGAGGCGCTCGGGTGGACCTTGCCTCCGTGGCTCCCGGTGGGTTTGGGCACCGGGCAGGTGTCGGGCAGGATGGGTGCTCAGGGCCCTGGCTGGGCTGCGCCTAGGCCCACAGGAGGCTCAGAGGCCCGAGGGCCGCGGGGGTCGGGCGGCGGCGGGGCCGAAAGCCAGACACCTCCGGGACGCGTGGCCCTGGGCAGTGAACGGGATCGGGGGAGGCCCGGCTCGCTGAGCGCGGCCGGGCCTGGAGAGGCCTGGGGTGGAGGGCGCCGAGACCTCCGCGCCCCTCAGCCCACCCCCCAGGCCCCGCACGCACGCACGCCCGGCATGCCGCTGGGGGTCCCAGAAGCCCTCCGGGCTGCTGAACCTGGCCAGGCGTTTGCTGGCCGCGGGGTGGCTGTGTTCGGGGGCGTGGCAGCATTGGCCGGCAGAGTCTGGTCGCGGGTCCTTTGGCTCAAGTACAGCGCGTGCCCCCGTGGTGAGGTGCGGCCGGCTGGCCCAACCGGCAGGTCAGAGCGAAAGGGAGGCACAGCGCAGGGCTCTTAGGGCACCCAGCGGCAGCCACCTCCTTCTACCGCCATACCACCCTGAACGCGCCTGATTTCGTCTGATCTCGAGGGCTCACATTTGATGGTGGTCTTGTCATCTCGTACCTCTTTCTCATAAAGCTGGCAGCTGAGGGAATGAGGTAAGTGTAAAATTGAATAACAATAGACTGTGTGGAATCTGTGAATGTGGAGCTCTGTGAATCCGTAGGTCTAAGGAGAGACTGGCAGCTGCCGACATGGAGTATCTGTCCCCATGACCGCGTTTACGTCATCAAATGTGCCATTGACCGCCCTCCCCCCATCCTGGGTGGCAGGGACCCCCACGTGGCAGCCCCCAGGCTCGCTCTCTCCGGCTCATCCACCCTCTAGAAGTTTCCCCAGACCCTCAGTAGGAGTGGGCACTGCTGCGGGTGTGCGTTGTGTGTCCTCGTGCCCCATGTGACGTTCCACGACTAACCGCACTGTGTTTGCACCCTTCCTCCCATGCTCATGGGACCAGGCAGCATGGCCGGAACGCAGGGGCTGGATTCTGCTACAGTCAGGACTTGCTCCTGATGTGCTTCGGGGTGAGTACAGGCCGGCCTGGTCCTGCGGGGGCACGGAGCCCATGCCCTAGGGAGTGGAGGGTCAGTGGGTCTCTGGAGGTTAGCCTGGGAGAACCCTCACAACAGAGAACGTGACCTTGGCGCCCCACTGCCGCCGGAGTGGTCAGAGCATAGCCAAGGCCCCTCGCATAGGGACTCATGGGTATCCCTCCCACAGCGGCAGTGCTGCCGGCCACACCCTGCGTGCACGTTCTCGGAGGGAACAGGGTCCAGAGCATCAGGGTTGACGAGGCTGCCCTGCCCTGGGCCTCTCCGTGTGGAGGCCAGCGTTTCACACGGAGGTGCACCAGCATCTGGAGCTCGGCCGCCGCTAAGCGGCCACCCTCCCTTGCAGGCGCTGCTCTGGGTAGGCCTCTGGTGGGTCCGGCCCTGGGGCCCAGCCCTGCTCGAGCAACTCTGAGGGCAGGAGGCTGTCTGCTCTGTCCTGTTCACATCTCAGCTAGAAAGCTGTATTGGGCTTTTGAGGTTTTTTTACCAGCAGCTTTTAGCTATATGTCAGAATAAAGTCAGCCACAGAGTTCTGTCCTTGATCTGCTTGGTCCTCCATGTTTCTCTGAATTCTCAAAGCAGCTGAAGCCCCAAATGGGGTGGGGGGTGGGGGTGTCAGGAGGGACAGGGGCTGGGGCACCAGCTGCCAACCCAGGACTGACTTTTCTGTGTTTCCAGTTTACCTGCACGAATTCTCCAGATGTTTATACAGCATCCAGTATACAACAAAGACTACATTTTGAACTTGATGGAATCTTTACTCTGTTAATACTTGTTACATGGACCCGAAGATATTACAGGGTTTTTAATTAGTGAAAAATTCATGAATACCATAGAGAAAATATTTTAGAATTTAATGTTTCTGATATTTATGTAAACTTATGACTTCATTTATATAATTACTTCCCTTTTCTTGTATATTCAGGCTATGAATATCCTTTCAGATCAATTCATGTTCTGATACCTGATTTCAGTCTTTCAAATGAATGTACTGTAGTGCTTGTCTGTATAAATCCTATGAACAAACACAGGGCTTTTGTAAATGATGCATTTATTGTAATTATTCTTGTTTAATTTTTCAATGTTAAACCATGAGAGAAGGGGTTTTCCTGCGATTGTAAAATCATCATGACACGGTGTGCTTTATTATCCTTCCAGAATGTAACCAAGCTCTCCAACAATCACTCTGAAATAAGCAGACTTAATTTCAACCAATTGTTGTTGGATGTTAACGACTGGCCTAAACTGTACTTTTTCTAGCAAGAAATGCTTTTTGTCCGCAGCGTGAAGTGATTTAAAAGTACTGGGTGTTAAATGTGAACTTCTAATGAAATTTGGGCTGAAAGGATGCCTAGAAGAAGACTATGAAAATCTCTCCTGTAACCCAGTCTCTGTGGACCCAGATCCCTCCTCTCCGGTGAGACTCTTCGGGGACCAATCGCGATGCCCTGCACCCGCTGCAGAGCCATCGAGCTGGACAGTGAAGGTGCCACTTCCCAGACAGACAGGGTAGTGTAGCTCTGACAAAGGCCTTATTTTTATGTAAATCATCTTTTTACATGATTGTAAACATGTTTAAAGAATGGACCTAGGCGTACATTTTTAGATTGTGACGACATAGCCATTCTGGATTGTATAAGTAGCAAATGTAATTTTTACTTTTTCAGCGGCACATTAAAAAAGCCAGCAAGAGATGCGTTCAGGTCACAGTGTGGTATTTATTATGCAGCTGGTATCTTGGTAGACAGAGACAGCATGTCTCTTTACATGTGGGTTCCGCCTTTTAAATTAAATTTACTTGTACAATTCATTGTTATCATTCTATTTTCCTATTAATCTTTTGTGAACTTCCCGAATATGTGACAAAGTATGTACAGTCTCCTTTTGAACTATTTTTATCACAGTATTATTTATTGCTTTCTTTCAATAAAGTACTGAAGCAAAATTCCCCAGGGCCAATAAAGAGTGCCGAGGGTAAGCTGTACTCTCACTGAGAACAGACCAGAGCTGGTAATGGGAGCCCGTGTCATCACACGGACATTCTGTTAAGAGACACGGACGGATGCAATGGAAAGGCCAGAAGGCAGAAGCATAGGTGTCCCTAGAGGATGACCGACGGTGTGTTCATGCCCTTGGCTCCGGAGACAAGAGGCTCCCATCACTTCAGCATCTGCGGGGACAGGGCCCCTCTGCTGCTGAGGTATGGGCAGCGGGCCGAGGGTGGGAACAAAGTGCACGTGTCGAGGCTCGCCATCGGTCACAGCGTGGGGTGTCCGAGGGCAACCTTGACGGGGACCCAAATGATGCACCCTAGTCCAGCATCAGGTCCTCCCCCAGCATCAGACCCTAGTCCAGCATCAGACCCCAGTCCAGCGTCACGGCCCTAGGCCACCATCAGGCCCTGCCTGACTCTCAAACCCTCCCCCACCTCCGACCCTTCCCCAGTATCAGGCCCCCCACCTCCAGTATGAGGTGTGGCAGCCCTACTTGTCTGATACTCCTGAGCACACTCAGGCAGCCCCAGAGCAGCAAGACAATAGCTCTGGCAGGAGGTGCATCTTTAGGAATCACCTGCGGAGCAGGAGCAGCTGGGGTTTGTTTCAGGTCAAGGAGAGACAAAGAAAAGGCACTTGTGCAGGAGGCAGTGGAGGCTGTGGGCACGTTCCCCCAGCTCTGCTTCCTCCCCGTAGGGGCTTTGCTCTCCTGCTCTCTCACAGGCCCCAGGGTGGTGTCCTTCCAGATTCACGGTCTCCTTGATATCTCAAGCCCAAGTCCTGAGTTGCGTCCCAGTCCGGTGTGGCAGAGGGCTGGGAACACCCAAGCTCAAGGGCTGAAAGGATCCCAGGGGAACAGCCGGGCCCCAGCAAGTGGCAGGGCAGGGGATGAGGGTGGCCGCCCACAGAGGGCCCCGGAGCAGCACTGGAAGGAGAGCAGTGATGCCTTAGCTCACTCGGGGATGCTGCCCAGCCTGGCCCTCAGAGATGTTACTGCCAGCAGCTCTGGGGATACAGGAAGCCCGGTGAGTGACACCACGCCACCCAGGCCGTGTGGTGGGCACTGCTGATCATGGCCTCGGTTTTCATTCTGGTTCTAACTGTCCCTCCAAGGGCTGACGGGCTCCTCTTCCGAATGGCACAGATATTTTCTTTATGTGGGTGAACACATCCCTTGTTTCTGTTGGCGCTGTTGTCGCTCATCGTGTGTTTTCCTCTTTACAACCTGTGCTTGCTGCTCTTCCAGTTTAACTTAGGAGCAGCCCTTATTTTCTGCATTTCTAGTTGTCAGCATTCACTGGGGCTTTCCAGGTGGCTCTAGGGGTAAAGATCCTGCCTGCCAATGCAATAGATAATGAGAGATGTGGGTTCGATCCCTGGGTTGAGAAGATGCCCTGGAAGAGAGCATGGCAACCCTCTCCAGTCTTCTTGCCTGGAGAATCCCATGGACAGAGGAGCTAGTGGGCTACAGTCCCTGGGGTCGCAGAGTCAGACACGACTGAAACAGGTTAGCACACACTCAGGTTTTAGTTCAGTCACTCAGTTGTGTCCGACTCTTGTCACTCCTTGGATTGCAGCACTCCAGGCTTTCCTGTCCTTCACTATCTCCTGGAGTTTGCTCCAACTCATGTCCATTGAATCATCATGCCATAGAGCCATCTCATTCCTGTTTCATCCACGAGAGAGGTGGCTGGGGCTCGGCAAAGTGCCTGGTCCCACTGGGTGGGTGTGAACCTGCCCTCACCACTCCCTAACCACGTGACTGTCACTGTGTCCTCCTCTGTAAATCGGGAGGGGGCAGCACCTGCTTGGTAAGGGGCACACACAGCATCTGGTACATAATCAATGCACCATTCATCTCAGCATTGTATTTACTACTAATAGGGATAGCATTTAATAATCTGCTCCTTTTTCTCTCTTGTCACTTAACTGTGCTCCAGACCACATCTGCTTTACTTACCCCTGTACATCCCACACCCAGCACAAACGAGACTCAACAAATTTGTGGCTGAAGAGGCCGGAACATATGCTGTCCTCAAGGAGAGGAAGCTGAGTGATATGGGGGCCTGATGATAACCCTGTGTGATGAGGGGACCCCAGGAGGACCTGTGTGGCTGTGGGGTGGGGTGGGGGGCATGAGCAGAACCCCTGATGAGCTCCTGGGGATGGGGAAGGTGGCAGGAAGGAGGGCGGGCTGTTCCTTGTGGGGTGTCCACAGATTGTACCTCACCCCTCACTGAGGAGCACTTAGGCCGTTTCCAAACACATGTCACTGTTAGGATGAAACAATCATCACCCAGCTCCTACTCAATCAATTTCGTAGAATATGTTTCTAGCACTGGAGTACAATCATCTGCTTTATTCATTCCATGCTCCGTTCATCCACCCATCCAGCCAGCCATCTGTTCATCCATCCACCACTCACTAATCAATCCATCCATCCACTCTTAATTCATCCATCCATCCAACCATCCACTCATTAACTCAGCTGATCATCTCAGACCCATTGAGAAGACAGACGCCTCCTCCACTCCTGATCCCAGGAGGACCCCCAGCGTGATTGACAGGAGCTTCGTGGGGACGACAGGGGAGACACAGAAGGGAGATGCCTGCAGGCCCTCCTCCCTCTGAACGGTGAAGCACCCACCTGGTCCTAACGCCTCCTTGCTGGGGTGTTCAGGCCGGCCCTTTTCCTTCTTGTGAAACAAGCGGCTGATGGAGGACTTGATGCCCTTCTTCTCTGGGGCTTTGTGCAGTGAGCCCTGGCTGCTGGTGCTGCTGCTGGGGTTATTCCTGGGGCTGTCCTGAGAGCCTGTGGAGCTTCGGGCAGAGAAAACGACCTTTAACTGGCACCCTTGTGCAAACACACACCCCTCCACAAGAGCTACTGATAGAAACGGGCACCCAGCAACACCCGCGCCTCAACCTCGCAGCTGACAGTTGGAATCTCCTTCACCAACCACACTCCACAGGAGCAATGCAGGCTCCCGGCCTCAGACAACCGCACCGGGAAGCTGAGATTCTCTGCCTCGAGCTCTCCCATGAGGAGGGCTTGACTCCAGGCCAGCTGGTGCAGAGGGTGCTCTGACCCTCCCTTAGAGTCGCTGCTCGGCAGGTGACGACGCTCCAGGAGAAGACGAGCTCCCCTGCTCTGGGTAGTTCCCCCCGCCTCCCACAGGGTAACTGTCCCCGGCCGTGGCAGGAGAGCGACGGTCACCGTGCAGGGCTGCTGGTCAGGTGACCACACATGCCCTCCATCGAGTGCTGCCTGGCTCAGGACGGGAGCTCAGCAAGTGGTGGTCTGAATGAGGACAGTGTCAGTCACAGGAGGGGACAGGGTCTCCTGAGAGGAGACCCCTGCAGAAAAGGGAGGGACCCTCAAAAGCGAACCCGAGAGGCACGGGGCCGTCACCGTCAGGAACGTGCCCCAGGCTGGGCAGACCTCTACCAAGAGCAGGAAGAAAGCTCCCACAGGAGTCAATCTGTAGAGATGGACGTTTTCTAAAATCACTGAGGTCACTGAGCTCTTCTTCCCCAGCACCTGAAGTTCACCACTAAACACAGGCACCGAACTCAGTGGTATTCCTTTAAAATCATCCTTGCAACTCTTTCAAGACAAGAGGCACAGGGCTCCTGAAACTGACGACGCACACACAGGTCGCTTACTTGTGGGCATCCCTGAGGTCCTCATGGGTGGCTGTGCGCAGCGCCCCCGTGTGCAGGCGGCCCAGCCGAAGGGACCGCAGCCAGGCGAGGGTCACATTTGATGGCGGTCTTGTCATCTCCTACCTCTTCCCGTAAAGCTGGCAGCTGAGGGAGTGAGGTAAGTGTCAAATTGGCTAACAATAGACTGTTCTGAAAAAGGCAATCACACAGGCTTTACATTATAACCAGAAACTTATTTGAAAATCTATTAGCTATGCTTTCCCCCAAGTACAAAAAAACCCTTGTTCTAGCTTAATGCCATCTTAAAGGACCGTCTTATTCAAAAAAAGCGGGGCTATGGGGCAGCGAGAGCATCTGACTGAGTGCAGAGACCCCGGACGGGAGCCTCCCTGCAGCCGGCCTCGGCCCTCCCTGGAATCCAGCGACCAGATGGCCCTGCGGGGCAGGACAGCAGAGCGATGCTGGCACCGTGAATCCTGCACGGCATGAACTGCCCTGATGAAAGGACTGTGCTCATCGCCAGATGCTGCTCAGAAGCACCACAGCTAGAGTACAAAACCTCTCAGCAAAGCCGTCCAGACCTTTCTGTTTGAAGGAGAAAAGGACACAGCTTGTGCCACCATCCAAGATCATTTGTAGTGATGATGCAGGTTACTGGAACCCATGACAACAAAAGAAACACAGAAAAGGTACCTAACCCCTCCACGTGAACACCATGTGCCTGGATCATATTTCTCGGTAACATACAGACTGGGGACTACCCACTGAAGTACTTACACGCAGTTCGAGTGTCATTCGCTCACAGTGGTTTCCATAAGGCACCCCCAGGTCTTCACTAAAAGATGATCTTGTATCACCCTAGAGGGGTGGGAGGTTCAAAAAGGGAGGAGATATATGGGTACCTATGGCTGATTCATGTTGAGGTTTGACAGAAAAGAAAATTCTGTAAAGCAATTATTTTTCAATTAAAAAATAAACTAATTAAAAAAAAAAAAAGAAGAAGATGATCTCTCTTGGACTCCCAGCGTTTCCGCTGGTCCTGGGTGTGAGGAAAGGAAAGACAGTGTGGGAACAGATTAACCCTGCAGGGTACAAACAGGTCTCACTGATACATTTCGATGTGTGGTTAAACCAGGGGAGGTTTTAGGAAACATGCACGGCATGTATTGTTATAAACAATGAGTGCGTTGTTTTAACCAACTAACCTGTGCCTTTTTGGTGGGATTCTGTAAAGAATACTGATCCCGTGCAGCCCCACAGGAGCTTGGTGACAACAAAGTAACTCAGTGCAAAATACAGCTGAACTCATTTAACAGCAGCTGGATAAACTGGGCTCCCTCCCCTGGGCTCTAACAAGAACCCTCAGACAACAGAAGGCTACAAAGGCTAGAAATTTTCCACATGGAACTGAACAGGGATCGATCTCAAATTCAAGTTAAAATAAGCATTTATAAAAATCAGAAAACAACAACGAACGCAGCAGGGAAGTGACACACCTGGGTTGACTATGGACTCAGTGGAGACAAACACCTGCCTCAGAGTCAGGGCCCAGGCTAGCCCCTTCCCCCAGGCCTCCTCCCGAGGAAGGCCTCTGGGTCTGCAGCCTGGCTGCCCTCCCCCAGGATGGGAGCTGCCCCACTGGTGCCACATGTGGCTAGGAAGGGCAGTGCCATGTCCTCGCTGAACAAGAGGGCAAAGCAGGCCACAGAGCAGGCGAGCGGCACACCCAGGTCACCAACCCCAGGGGGACGGCGCTGCTCTGCTGTGCTCAGCAGAAGGGCTCCCAGGCACTGAGCTACCTGAACTGGAGCGCAGCCACCCCAGTCCTGCGGGAAGGCCCAGGAGTGCTCGGTCAGTGTGCTGGGAGCAGGAGAGGGACAAGGAAGGCCAGCCCTTGGGGCACTGGACTCCAACAACAGGGGCTCATCCAAGTGACCCGAGGGGAGAGGCAGAGAGCTCCCTCCTGATGCTCCCTCCATCAGGGATGCCGTGATGGACACGAGAGCCTCTGGAAGAAAGCGGGCTGGACAGCACCATGGTTAAGTGTCCAGGCTCTGATCAGACCAGTCCGCACCATGCTGCTGGGTGTGAGAGCCTGGGCAGGGTGCCCGGCCTCGCTAAGCCTCAGTATCTATGTCTGCTGAATGGGGATAGCAGCAGCCTGGACCTCACCTGGGGATGAGATGACAGACTCGGAAAGCACGTGCCCGGCACACAGAGTCTCCTGCACACTGCTACCCACCATCATTAAATTGGCTTCCCACAAATCTAACATCTATGGCTCTGATTCAGTCATTTCTTATAAGAAAACACTAAGCGGAAATTCCATGGTGGTCCAAAGGTTAAGACTTGGCACTTTCACTGCCGGGACACTGGTCTGATCCCTGGTTGGGGAACTAAGATCCCATAAGCTGTGCAGCATGGCCAAAAGCATAAGTACAGAAATTAAAAAAAAAAAAATACTATGTCTATTATAAACAAGCATGAGATGATCAGAAGGCAAACAAGTGGGAGAAAGGCAAACTGTTACAACTGTCCCAACGAATGACCTATTTCCAACAGAACCATCAGCACATTTTAAGTGCTGGGTGAGTTTCATCACTTCCATTAAAACATCAGTTATTCACCAGGACATAACTACACAGTGTTCATTCACGTTAAATGATAAGGACTCTTCAATACTTCACAGAGAAACAAAGGCCTGCTAAATTACTAAATAGTTTACCTTTCGACGCTGCTTCCTTAAATCACTAGGCTGATAGATGCATGCAAAGAAATGAAGAGAAACCAGATTTATTGTGACTTTGAAGCTAAAATTTCAAGAATCCGTAGAGGTGAATACAGTAAAGCAAAAATGATGGCAAACATGTAAGTGACATGAAGATTTAGAGAACATGTGACTGGAAACAGAACATTTTTTTGACCACAGAAGTTAAATAAGCTATTCAAGATTTACTAGAGAAACACTATAAATTGTTACTCAGGAAGATACAATTCTATTACAACATCATGATTTATTAAAGCATAGCATTCTGTACAACAAAGGGCCTTAACAGGTGTCTATTTTCAGCCAAATTTCTCTATAAGTTAGTTTCTCTTAATCAAAAACATGTTATACTTTAAATTATTAATTTAACTGATGAGGAAGTTACCATAATATCTATTTTAACACTGAACAAATCTAACCACCTCTTGGACATTAATGTAAAATCTTTACATAGAATTTGATTTAAAACTTCTCACAATAAATTCATTAAAGCAAGTTCCCTGTGAAAATATGTAAGAATGAAAGCTAGCATAATAGCAGGTGCAGTCTTTACATTTTATTAACCATAGAAGATACTTTTTTAACGAGTCTAATAGAGACATTAACTGTGCAAAAGCTGATGAGATTTACAGTCTTAAAATACAAGCACCAACACAGAGAGGATATTGTGTCAGTTCAGTTCCGTTCAGTTGCTCAGTCATGTGCGACTCTTTGTGACCCCATGAATCGCAGCATGCCAGGACCCCCTGTCAATCACCAACTCTTGGAGTTCACCCAAACTCATGTCCATTGAGTTGGTGATGCCATCCAGCCATCTCCTCCTCTGTCGTCCACTTCTCCTCCTGCCCCCAATTCCTCCCAGCATGACAGTCTTTTCCAATGCGTCAACTCTTCACTTGAGGTGGCCAAAGTGCTGGAGTTTCAGCTTTAGCATCAGTCCTTCTCAGGACTGATCTCCTTTAGAATGGACTGGTTGGATCTCCTTGCAGTCCAAGGGACTCACTCTCAAGAGTCTTCTCCAACACCACAGCTCAAAAGCATCAATTCTTTGATGCTCAGCTTTCTTCACAGTCCAACTTTCATATCCATACATGACAACAGGAAAAACCATAGCCTTGACTAGATGGACCTTTGTTGGCAAAGTAATGTCTCTGCTTTTGAATACACTATCTACATTGGTCATAACTTTGCTTCCAAGGAGTAAGCACCTTTTAATTTCATGGCTGCAGTCACCATCTGCAGTGATTTTGGAGCCCCAAAAAATAAAGTCTGACACTGTTTCCCCATCTATTTCCTATGAAGTGATGGGACCAGATACCATGATCTTAGTTTTCTGAATGGTGAGCTTTAAGCCAATTTTTTCACTCTCCTCTTTCACTTTCATCAAGAGGCTTTCTAGTTCCTCTCACTTTCTGCCTTAAGGGTGATGTCATCTGCATATCTGAAAGTCCATTAATTCTACACTTAAGAGGATCATTTCTTTATGTAAGCACAATCTCATTTATGAATTACACATGATATGTAGTTTAGGATCCATCTACATATATTATGCTTATAACTGTGTGCTGCTGCTGCTAAGTTGCTTCAGTCGTGTCTGACTCTGTGCGACCCCATGGACTGCAGCATACCAGGTTCCTCCGTCCATGGGATTTTCCAGGCAAGAGTATTGGAGTGGGTTGCCTTCTCCTGTAACTGCATAGTGATACACCAATTCAACTTACTGCTATGGGGGGAAAACGCCATTTAATGAGACATGAAGACAAAGCACAAACCCGACTAAGGGGACACACGCTGTGGACCACAGCACGGCTATGACCAGAGCAAGTGAGGGGATGGAGGAGGGGAGATGGATAGGTAAACTACAGCCTCGGGGGCTGGGGGGGGGATCTGGTTTCATGACAACTAGGCAGATAACAGGATGAGAGAGGGAATCAAAACCAATGATGAAAGCAGACACAGTGTCAGAGAACTCCAACAGCAAGGAAAACATACAGAACTGTTCTTTTCTAAATATTCGGAAAGAAATCAAGCATGAAACCGCAGAGAAATCATCAAAGAATTTTAAATATCAACTAATTAGCCAATGATGCAAATTATAAAAACAGTGTGTCAAAAGACCACAAAATGGACTAGTTACCACTTCACAGGCCGCTAAAATGATTCATGGTTAATTTAATTATAAGCTGACTAACAATGCAGCTAACATGAAATGGGTGGTAACAGAAAAAAGAGACAATACAAGTCCAGTTACAAAGCAGAATGTTGTACACGTGATTTCATGGGGTAAACAGCAATGCACTCACAACACCTAAGGTAAACACGCAAGAAAGCTGGAACATGTGCTTTAGAGCCGCACACTCTGTCACCAAAAGCCCTAGGTCATCATCCCAGTTTTAGACTCGGAAAAGTGAGGCAGCCCAACGTCTTCCCTGGGGCCCTGGGCTTTTAACCTGGTTTCACACGCAGAGCTGGCCTGAGCGCGTGGCGAGGTCCATCAGCAAGCAGACCAGTGTAGATTCTTTGTTTTGTTCCCACCGCATGCCCTGCACCCTGAAGCCAGGCATCCCCAATGGAAAATGTGCTGTACGGCTTTCCCATGCCATGAGAGCTGCCTATGGTTACTTTCATGAAGCTGTCTGCTCCCTGAGAACAGAAACTTCCCTGCAGCTGCTGTGCCCAGCACAGGCCAGGCCCAACGTTACAGAGGCAGGCTCTGGCTGAGTTCATGATGACGTGCTAAGTAGTGGTCCAAATATCAAGACTAATTTGTCGCTGTGCCATTGTGGAATGATTAAAGACGAGGCAGTTTGAAAACTTTTAGACCTCTGAGCATAGCAAATGTACCTGATTTTGTTCTGGGTATAAAGAGAAAAAAACAAAAAACAAACAAAAAACAGCGTGCTGGGGGAGGGATGTGGCAGGGAGGAGGCAGACACATACCAGAGTCATGATGCCCAGCTGGTCTCCCTCCTGGGCCAGGCTGTGCCACCTCCTTCTGGGCTTGGGCAGGGGTGGGCAGGAGCCAGCATGCGAGGAGGTGGGAAGCAGGTTGAGGGAGCTCACTGATTTAAAATGACGGAGGCTGCCTAAGCTCCCCCTTCCCTCCCTGCTCTCAGTCTCCTCGGCCCACTGCTCTGTGTTCTCCTTCTCTTCTTCAATCAACCTAAAATAGAATAAAATGTGTCACCTGCCTTTGTCAGCAGAGGAACCTGTCTGGACAATAAATTTGGGCTGGCATTCTGTGTCATGATTAGCAAATTCCAGAAACAGTTGCTCAATGAACATCTCAGCCAAAAGGTTCTACGTTTCCTCTTTTGAATATTCTCAAACTAAGAATAACTTAGCGTTGAGTCTTACAAACTGGCCCTGATCATTCATGCTTGATTTCACTTATTTACTCTAACATTCTGAAGGGGTCCTGGTGGCAAGTCTCTTTCCTGTGAAGAGATACCTCACGCTGACAACCCTTACCTCCCCTGCTCTCAGGGCAGAGATGCACGTCAGTGCCTCAAGTCTTTTCCACTGGGAATCAGGAACTCTGTATAATCAAAACAGCAATTCACAAACAAGCTGCAGTTTCTAAACACAAGTCTCCAGACCAGATGAAGTGCTGAGTTGATCTTTTTTTTTTAAGGTTGTATATATACAAACGCATCACTTGATGAAGTTCTCCACCAGCTTTGTGTGAGTTTCTGGATTCATGTCAATGTGCTGCATTAACCTAGAATTCACAGTTTCTGCTCTTCTCCCCTAATGTGTGGTGGATGTTTTTATACAGCAGTTTAAATACACGATTTTGCAAATAAAATGATTTTCAAATTAAAATACAAGATTCTTACAGGAAGTAAACTCTCCAGCTTCACTTCTACTCATACATCTGGAAAGTTTTTCACTGTTGATAACAAGTTGATGGACAGAATTGACCATTTACATCAAGTCAACTTGTCGCATGAGGAAGAATCACTTTTACCTGACAACTTGCTGTAAAAATAAAAATATTAATATATAACCGTTCCATACTTCCTGAGGGGATGCAGAAAGACCATCTTTCTGAGCTCATCTGTACACGGCCCACAAAGCTGTCTGTCTTGGCGTCAAATGGGCAGGCGACACCACCTGCATTTGCTGGTTGTCCCGTTCACCCCCTGCCTTTCCCCCGGAGCATCCCACTCGGCCAACAGGAACGGGCACCTCGGCCTGGGCTGACGTGATGAGAACAGTCTGAGAAGCAGCTCTGCCTGGTCCTGTGCAGGGTCACTGGCATGTAGCCACTCTGAATGTGGACTCGGGACACGGGCATAGCTGTGCGGGTGTGGCACCAGGCAGGCCTCGGGACCCCCAGCCACCTGGCTGCACCCAGACCCAAGGCCCCCTGCTCACTACGAGGCAGGCCTTTGGATTCTATCCTGTTTTCAAAATTGTTATAACTGCCAAGATGGTGTTTAAAGAAAACATCTTAAATATACTGATGAGATGAGAAAAACTCAAACACATGTCCTTGGACCACTGTCTTACAACAAGCCAATCTTCACACTGCATTAAGTTAAAAAGGAAAATGCAGATCTGAGTGGGAATTTGCCAACCCCAAAACCCCAGCTTTCACCAGGTGGCTTTTCACCAGAACGTGGGGGGCTCTGAGGGACACAGGAGGGTCCACGGGCCACAGGGGACACCGCCTCGGCACCTCACCCACCTTGGGGCTCAGAGCTGAGGGGGGCACCCCACAACGCCCCCTCCCCCACAGAGTGCTGACACCACACCGTGGACAGAACGCCCTGGCTGACCGAGCTTTGTAATCAAGGGCCATCTCAAGACTGAAAATTCTTGAAGCAAAACTGAGGTCAGGTTTCTTACTATGGAACACTCAGACGTCCCTAGGAGAAGACACCTCCTCAGAGAAACGGAGTTTCTGGGGAGCTGAGTTCAGGATTACCCACCGGATCTCTTCATTGATGGTGTCCAGCTGCTCCTGCATCATCATGGTCAGAGTCTTGGCATCGGCCTGCCTGCTGGGCGACAGCTGAGTGGCCAAGCTGAAGAGGGTGACCCTGTCGCCCTTGTCGTCAGACACGCCCTCGTCACTCTCAAACGCCTGGGCCACGTCGGCCAGCATGCTGGCTTGCTGCGTGCGCTCCCGGTCCTGCTCCTTCAGGGTCTGCACCTGGGCATGAGAGGACCACGTCTCGTCAGCGACATTCAGGGCAGCTCAAGTCTATCAGGAACTGAACCCAATTTTACATGGAAGCCCTGACTCTGGATAAATGGGCCATGCTCATGAGACACTGCTATCTCTTAAGCGAACAGGACTCAAGAAACAGGCAGGGGGAGAATCCAGTTCCTAGATGGCCTGGTGACGCTCAGGTCTCAGCATGGACGGCAGGCAATCCTATGAGGTTATTCACAAGGGTGGGCTGATGGAGTCAGAGACAGAAACTGAAAATTACAAAAATACATCCATGCCTCCATCAGCCAGGCTGGAGGAAAATAAAAAAAAAGAACCCTTCAGCTCGGCAGCCGCTGGGTCCCTATCAGCGGTCATCACTGGTACCAGTTCACCAGAGTGTGCCGTCCTCGAAGGCTCCCAGTCCTCTGTTTCCCAGGCTGGTCTGAACACCCACAGAGAGGCGCGAGCAGGGGCAGCCAGGAGACGGGAAGGCCGGCCCCTCCGCGGCTCTCCTCTCCGGACACAGGCCCTCGGGCTGTTCTGGGGGATGGCTCCTCGCACCGCAAGGGTGGCTCTGTCATCAGAGACACATGGGATAGTGCCTGCGGGGCCCCGTGCCGCCCTCCCGCTCTCACACCTCACACCCTTCTCTCTGAAAACGTCCCCCCTGCCACACTGTCACCCAGGTCCTGCCTTCTTTCCCAGACATGACCTCAAAGGAACTGAGGGGCAGCCTCGAGTTGCTGGCTTGCTGGCTCCCTGTTCCCTGTGGCCAGTGCCCCCGCCTCCTGTCTTCGTCACGACCCCGCCCCAGGGCTGGGCTACCCCATTCGCTGGCTCTAGGACCACCTGCCATCATTCCTGCTCCCCTCCAGTGAACCAGCTGCCTATGGGTTCACCCCCATCAGCCCGGTCGGCATGTCCTCTCCCTTCTCTTGCCTTCCAATCGCACAAGGGGAACCAGCAGATTCCTCCTCCAGGGCTCCCTGCAACGCCCACTGCAGGTCTCTGAAAGCTCCTTGGGAGTGGCCTCTACGGTCCCCCTCCCCGCCCGGTCTCCACTTCTCTGCCAGCAGGCGGTGAGCCCCGCCCTACAGGGCAACTCCCCGGGGGCTCGAGGAACCCATGTTACCTCATCCTTGTCCTCCCCCACAACACCCCCCCCCAGCATGTCTCTCCCTGGGCTCCAGGCCCTGCCCTCCCTGGGGTTATTCCTCAGTCCCTTGTGCCCCTTCTCAACCTTGGAATGCAGGATGCCCCACAGCTCTACCCTTGCAGCCCATCTCTCTCCACCAGCACCCGCCTGGTGACTTTACCGTGCTCGTGCCTTTAAATGCCATCTGTATGCCCATGACCCCAAGTCCACCCTGAGCTGAATGAGCCCTCTCCCGGATGCAGGCCGGAACACTCAGCTGTTCTGACACGTCCCCGGGACACCCCATGGGCTCGTCCACCTCAACAGGGCTGAGGCCCGGCTCTTAGCTCCCCGCCCTGGCAGCCCTCCTCACCCCAGGAAACAGGTTCTGGCCTCGAGCTGCTCAGGCCTGAGCCCAGGTTCCTCCCTGATGTGGCCTGCTCTCTCCCTTGTCCCCGCTGGTTGACATGAACCTTTTTCTATCTCCAAGTGGCTACATCTCTTCCTGCCTCGGGGTCTCTGGTTCAAGGTCACCTCCTGGTGTCACCTCACTGGCCACCCTGTTTACATACGATCGTCCCCTCCTCCTTGGACAACTCAGGCACTCTGGTCTCCTTTCCCTGCTCATTACTGTTCAACAGGCTGTGCGGGTTTAAAAAGGGGTCCACAAATTCTTCCATCCTCCTCCCTTCAAGAGGCAGAAGGGGCAACTCCTGCTCAGCCCCTGAGCGAGGCAGGACTTCGCAGCTCACTCTCGCAAACAGAAGTGAAGGTGTGCGGCCTCGAGACCAGGGTGTGAAAGGCCCCAGGCTAAACCCCTTACTCTCACTCTCAGAGGGTGTTCCGAGGAAAGCCAGGCCATGGCAAAGCCACACGGCAGGGACCTCGGCCTGTCCCCAGCAGCCAGGTGAGTCTGAAAGCCTGCCATCCAGCCCTGGGGTGCCTTACCGTGTCTGTGCCCTCAGGAGGCCCTGAACCAGGCCCGCCTGCTACAATGCACAGGCACTGGGGACTGTGAGCTGCTCCCTGGGAAGTCACTAAGCTTTGCAATGATTCGTTACGTAGCAGTGGATAAAGGACACACATGGTTTTTAATTCACTGCTGGAGTCCTACTTCTGACCATGTCTAGCCCAAACTAACTGCTCACTGAATGTGGAAGCTCAAAACACAGACATGTATGAACAAATACATGGCATGAATGAGGTGAAAAGATAAAGGCACTTAAACTTCCAATGAGAATTCTCACTATAAGCTGATGGATATGTGTATCCATTTACTCGTAGGACGATTTCAAAACTGTGCTAATTAGTACCATGCTGGGCCTCACAGTAGGCCACAAATTATCAAAATTGGTTAAGGAAAAAAGAGCATGCCTTCAAAGTAAACTCTTAGCCAGAAAAAGGAAAATGGGAAGACGTAAAGCGATCTATCAGCGCTTTGCTCCAAACCCACCTCAGGACCACAGTGTGAGGGGGCAGGTGCCTCACAAGGTGCCCACCAGGGATGGGAAGGGGGCGGCGGGGTCCTTGCCTTGGATGGCTCATCGTGCAGCGCTGCCAGCCGGCCTTTCTGGGGGCACCGCAGCACCGCCCCGTTGCCCAAGGAGTCTGCCGGCCGGTCCGCCACAGGGAACCTGAGGTCCGGGGCGCTGCCCAAGTGGGGTCGGCTGAAACACACGGGGAAGAAGAGCGCTGTGAGAAGAAAAGAGAGCTCACTCTGTCAGACGAGCCAAAGCCTGTCCATTTGGAAGATCGGCAATTTCACAGCAAAAGGGCCCCCAGGAGGGCACTGCCCTCCTGGCTCCAATAGCAACAGGCCGCCCACTGCTCTGCAGACACTCAGGGCTCATCCCCAGCAGCTGGAAAACTCCCGTATGTGGGGAAGGCAGTGCTGACGCGAGGGTGTGGAGCTGACTAGGACAGGATCGGCTGTCTGGGGCTGGGGCATCCAGGGTCCCCCTGGAGCCCGCTCTCAGGTCCCAGGGCAGAGCCTGCACCTGCTCCGCTTTCCCCTTGGCACCCCACCTCCCCTTCGGCCCACGCCTGCTCTGACCTCCCTCTCCCACAGGAAGTCTGTGGATCACAATCACTGGTGTGCCTGGAACACTGTCTGCACCGCTCTCAGTGTTTTTAAAGGCGCCTCAGACAACCCACAGCAGAAAAGCCTCGGACCCACAGCTCGGAGCTGAGCACCATTGGTGTCTCCCATTAAAGCAGAGGTGAGCATGTCACCAGACTCTGGGCTGAACAAGGCCCAGCACAGATGCTCAGGCCCTGAGCACTAAGGCCTGGGCCTGCAGGTGCCAGGAGCTCACTCAGCAGGGGCCTGCTGGGAGGTAGGGCAGCCCCGCCTTGACTGTGAGCCGCCTGCACTGCAGGACCACCCGGGCTCTGCTCAGTCTTGTCTCTGGGACGAGGGTGGTGCCTTCATGTGCAGGAGTCCCTAAACCCAGGAGACAGGGCCTTCCTCCGAGGACAGGACACCCCATACGTCTGCAGAGTGGCCAGGGCCGACCACCAGCTCAGCCTGCTCGGGGTCACACGCTGCTCTGCTCGACGGTTTTGCGAACACTGTGTTGCACAGGAGATGGAAGTCTGGAATCTCCCGGAGCCACACCTGTCTTCCCTCCCGTCTCCCCTCCCTCCTGACAGAACTGTTCCCTTCTCTGCTCCACTTCCACCCAAGGGCCTGGGGCTACAGCACACTTGGGAACTGAGTGGGGGGTACAACACAGTCCCGCTGTGGACTGCGGACCCTCGAGGGTCCTCTGAGGGCCACAGAGGCCTCTGGGTTGGGTCGACCCCCAACCATCACCTCCCAGTCCCCTCACGGGGTGCAGCCTCCATCTCTCTCCCCCTCCTCAACCAAAGCTCTTTCCTCCAGGAGAAGGTCTCAGAGACAAGGTGACCAATTCCTCTGGGAGGTCCCACCAAATACGCCGTGCCTGCCCTGCCTGTGAGCCAGTTTTCAGTCCCCACTCCCTCCCTCCTGAGGCAGCACAGTGGCCCCACCCAGCCCACACTGCCCACAAGCCCCACTCTGAGGCCCCACCTGTGCTGCTAAGTCACTGCTGTGACCCCTCCAGAGCTGCCTCCTGGAGACACCCCTCCCTCGCATCAGCTGCTGTGGCCCACTGTCTTCAGAGCACAGCAGCTCCTCCTGCCCCGTGGCTGCTTCCTCTTCTCGTCTCTCACTCTCACTGACACACACGGGACTGGTGACCAGGCCCCAGGCTTCTCCATCTGAAGCCCCCAATTGTGTCAGGCCTCGGTTCCTGGCACCAGGTCCCTCCTTGTTACCCAAAAACTCCCAAGAGGAGGAGGCCGTGTCCACCTCCTCTTCCTCCACTGTCTACGCAGTCCTCCTCACACTCACCTCGTCCACCCTGGGAGTAGGGTTTCCCCACCTCTGACAGCCCCAGCCCCTCACCCTGGAGGAGCTCTGCCACCAAGTCCGGCCACGTTCCCTCCTGTTCTACAGGGCACGTGCTCTCCTTGAACTCCACCCGCCGTGGTTTCAGACACAGGACCAGTTTCTGCCTCTGCCTTTGTCTCAGATGACATCTCCTTTTCTCTAGAAGAAGGCTGGGTGGGGGCTCTAGACTGCGAGGATCGCCTAAGCACACAAGCACAGAAATATGCATATGGGCTCCAAACTGTCTCCTAAGTCAGAATTCAAGCAGTAGTCCATTTCCTACAGATGAATGAATGTCACCAGTAAGCACTTAATAACCTTTGCTAAAGTTTATCTCTCACTTGTGACCATTTTCCGTGAAGAAGCCAAAGAAACATTTAAATAATAAGAATTACCGCCCCTATAACAACGAGGAAAAAAAAATCAGGATGCTCAGTAATCTGCTCGCCTCATTCACAAGCCAGGTGATTCCTCCCACCGCAGTAAAAAGACTACAAGTCATTAACCTTCTGCAACTCTTCAGAAACATCAGTGTCACAGTCTGTCAGGCCCCTCAAATGAATACGCCCAAATATCAACTGGTCGGCCCCCTACTTCCAAACCTCTGCCTGTGGTTTTGAGTGTTGTCAATCCTGTGACGACCACTCTGTGGTACCAAGTTTGACCCTAAGGAACGATGCTTGTCTCTTCCCTCTAGCTGGCCACGAAGCTACAGGCTCCTTGAGGTGCGACCATGAGCAACACCCAGTCATACTGTCCACACACCAGACAGGCCCTTGTCACACTCGACAGCGCTGAGGGGAGCTGCCCGGGGAGCAGCCTACCTGTGGTGGAAGGGAGCCCCTCACAGTCTCGTCTGGTCCACTTCGGCTCTCAGGGTTTCCAGGTTTAGAATCAGCTGGTCCTACGAAACAGCAAATGACACAGCCTGCACCGCTTGCTTTCTGGATGTAAAGTGACTTGCACCAAAATGTGCAGAACAGGTTACATCAGTAGGTATCAACTCCCAACATTTTAATTCTGAGAAAATGTTCTCTAAGAGTCCCTAGCAAATACAAACACTCAGAACAATATTAACCCTTATAAACCATAATGAAGAGGAAGTTCCATCTCAGGTGTAGAAAAGGTTTCTCTGGAGGAAATATGGCAAGCCATTAACAACGATGAAGTCTGTAGAGAGAAGCTGGACTTCAGGCGGGGGGTTCAGGTCAGGGGGACATGACTCACTCTATTGCTCTCCCTCCTCTCACTGCTTTAAACTGTTTCCATGGAGCTCACCTGCATTCCTCACATTCATTCCTCTACAGCCCACTTCACTTGCTCATGGGGTAAAACAAGTCAAATGGGCCAAGTTTGTGAGTCACTCAACTCAACCTGGAAGCCCTGTGCTGTCGGCCATGGCAGTCACTCGCCTCGTGCAGCCCCTGAGCACGTGAGACAGGCTGGTGCGAAGCCCGATGTGGAAATCACACAGAGGATTTCAAGACTCGTGGTGAAAGAAGGACGTCGAGTAGCCCATTGGTTTTTAGGAAATTTTAGATTGTGTAGGTGGCTCGTATTATCTTTCTGATGCACAGCACAGTCCACGTGAAAGGCTCACGTTTTGTCTCAGCTTTCAGGTGATCCCAGAAAGGACTACTCAGAATTCTGAACCACACACAACAGCCACACACTCTAAATCCATCTATAATGCAAACACAGTCAGTGTTCAAAACCAGAAGTGCTATACGTGTTATAGCAGTGGATTAGCCATAAGGAAAATGTAACTCGACTTCTGCTAAGCATCTGCTCAAACTCATGTCCATTGAGTTGGTGATGCCGTCCAACCATCTCATCCTCTGTCATCCACTCTCTTCCTGACTTCAATCTTTCCCAGCATCAGGGTCTTTTCCAATATGAAAATTCTTATTAAAAAACTGGAAATAATTACCTCAAGCAATTCTTAAATGCAATAACAAAGTTGCCAAGTCTGTGTTTTATAAAATGAGCATCAATTTCAAGGTTTAAAAAGCTGTTTTAGGGCCTACTGTATTAAAAAAAAATGGAGAGAAGACAAAAGAATGATCTATTTGAGATTGGCTCTGTATGAGAAATTGCTG